>NC_052156.1:85627715-85956859 GCF_902713615.1 Scyliorhinus canicula
ACATTTGTACAAATACAAGAATGGAGACAAATAAAATGTTTTTGAAAAATATTCAATACAGACACACTGAAGGGATTCAGATCTTCAGAAGTGAATTCTTATCCAAAGAAACCGAACAAATTGGGCAACAAATGCATTTCATGAAACCATGGTTTTAAGACTAAGGGCTGAGTTCTCCATTCGGGAGACTAAGGGCGAGATTCTCCACAAATGCGGAGAATTGTAAAGGCTGCCGTGGGACAGGCCATGACCCACGGCAGCCTTCACGCCCACTTCCGGAGCCGATTCTCCCCCCCGGGCGGGGCTAGGAGCGCGGCCTCGTGCATCACGGTGGGTCATCAAGGCCGCACGTCAAGCATCATGCCGGCATCGGCCGCGCATGCGCAGGTTGGACAACGCCAACACGCGCATGCGCAGTTGGCGTCTTTTCCCTCAGCCGCCCCGCAAGACATGGCGGCTTGATCCTGCGGGGCGGCGGAGGGAAACGAGTGCGTCCGTTACGGACGCACGGCTCTTGATCGGTGGGCACCGATCGCGGGCCTATGCCCCCCTTGGCATGGCCGTGGTACTGCCCTGCCAATTGGGCCCCCAGATGCCCCAAACGGGCATCTGGCACCTGTTTCACGACGGCAGCAAGCAGGTGTGTTTGCTGCCGTGTTGAAACGGGCGTGAAGGCCCGGCCCCTCGGCCCATTGGCCTCGAAGAATCGCCGCTCGCCGTAAAAAACGGCGAGTGGCGATTCGTGGCGTGGGTTGGGCATGGAGGGGGGGTGAATAGCGGGAGGGCGTGAAAAATGTCAGGAGGCCCTCCCGCTATTCTCCCACCCGGCGTGGGGGACGGAGAATCGCGCCCTTAGTGCTCCCACCAGCGAGGACTTGCTACTAGTTTCTGCTGGCACTAGGTGGTGCCCAGCTGCGATTCCCTCTCCTTTACCATACTAATGTATGCTTGGAAGGAGAGCTTGCCGGATTCCATCGGAATCCCGGTATCAGTCTGCCATTTTGATACTGAGGGCCAGCATTAGCCACTTCCTATGGTTGACAGTTCCTTATCACATCAAAAGTAGCTAAATGCTTTCACTTCCTCTTTTTCACAGATTAACAATCTACCAATCATCTGTCTCTGGAGTAATAAAACTGTCACTCACTGGTGAATGCAATGTATTGCTGTGTGAAATTCTAGCCCTTTAATCAAATGCAAACTTGTGCATCCTCTGATTTGCATCCTCCTGCTTGGTGGGGGGGGGGGGGGGGGGGGGTGTTACTCACTGTCCTTGCCAGCAGAGGACCAGAGCATCGGAATGGGGTTTCCACAGAAATGTAGAAAGAATGAAAATATGTATATGGTCCTAAAATAGGCTTTTCATTTATCCAACCCATTCACTAAAACTCAATCTGTTCAGATAGTCAGTTGATCTCTTGATATTAAACCATCTCAGTCTTCTGAGGTTCCATGGTGTCCTTTTAAATGTGTTGGATAAATGTTTTGCTCCATCGCAGTTAACCTGTCTGTATTTATTCTAGTTCCCCTAGTTGGTGATGGATCTGTGTCTTTTTTTGTGGCATTTATTACTTATACCACTGAAAGTGGGTGAAAGTAATATTTTCACACTTGTTTGCCTGTAACCAATATATCTCAAAAATGAATGGACAGAATTTAACAAATCTTGATACACAGATAAGATATTGCCCAAGGAAGAATTATTAGTGTTTGGTAAAGATACAAATGCAAATCTAGATCCTTGAATTTTTTTTTAACGATTTGTTAACATTTGGACCTATAGTATAACCTATAGTAGATGAGGAAAAGAAATGAAAAATAGACCAGGAATAAAACCAGGCCAGGAGAAGTCGAAATTTGGAGGAAATCAAATCATACAGAAAATGTGGAGGAATTATGAGGAAATATTTTGAGATCAGATGAAGGGAAGGGGCGGCTGACATCAGAGAGGATGAAGAAGGTTTGGAGTGGAAAAACAAAGTTGGAAACCAGGAAAGGAATGGTGGATGGGGAAATGGGCTTTTACTTTAATCCACTGCCAATTTGGGAGTGTTTGGTGTACAATACTTCACATGGATTTTTTGTGTTTCGGGGAGGTGCAAGAACAAATCTTGAAGGTGGCAGGATAAGTTGAGAAAGCTGTTAAAAAAGCATATCGGCCCATTGGGCTGGATTCTCCGTTTTGGAGAGTAAATCCCCACGCCGACGTGAAAACTATGGTCTTTTCCGCCGGGAAACCTGGTGCAAAATGGCCACCGATTGCTCGTTTTGCTGGGAGCTAGCAGGGAGGCAGCGTAGCGCTCACAGCTCTAGTTGCCAATACGGCCCTGAGCACTTCCGGTTCTGTGGCCACGCATGCGCACGGCGGCTGCCTACAGCGGCCACGCCGTGCTCCATGACGGACCCAGCCCGTGGACCCGGACCGCAAAGGTAGTGCTCCCCTTCGGCTGCTCGCGCACCCTGGACCGCCTGTCCACAGTGCCCCCAGCCCTGAATGAAGCCCCCTCTGCTCGCGGATCAGCCCTCCCCCGACTGCGGTGACCCTGGACTTAGTCCGCAGCCACCACACAAGGTTCTCGGACGGTGTGAGCACATGTAACCCATACTGTTGGGAACTCGGCTGGTCGAGAATGGAGCATCGCGGGCTAGCCTTAGGCAATGATTGGCCTGAGGCCGTGGATAATTGGCGCAGCGTATTCCTAGAGTACGCCGCTTTTCATAGGGCGGAGAATATAAAAAATGGCGCTGCTCCTGATATTGGCGTGATGCCATATTTTCTGCCCCGTCGTCGAACGCGATTTTGGAGCCGGGGAGCGCAGAATCCAGCTCATTGGGCGCGATTCTCCCAGAGGGGGAGAAATCGTAAGGCTGGCGTCAAATCCGGGCGGGTTTGACGCCAGCCCCCCCCTCCCCGACTAGGAACCGATTCTGGTCCCCGGTCGGGGCTAGCATGCCGCCGCCGTAAACTCCGGCATCGCGGGCTTAACGAATTTCGTTAAGCCCGCTTTCCAGAGTTTGCGCCGGCTGACGCGTCATATGACGTCAGCCACGCATGCGCGGATTGGAAGACTCCAACCCGCGCATGCGCGGATGACGTCATCGCGCATTTGCGCGAAACCCGCGCATGCGCGGGCCGGGATGCCCCTCAGCCGCCCCGCGAAGTGATACAGCGGGGCGGCGGAGGGACAAAGAGTGCGCGGGCATCGGACCCGCTGCCCGCGATCGGTGCCCACCGATCGCGGGCCCATGGCACCCTTGGCACGGCCGTGGTACTGCCATGCCAATCGGTGCCATGGTTTTAAAAATCGGCACTTTACGGCCGTTTTTACGAACGGCCAGACCAGGTGTGTTTGCCGTTCGTAAAACAGCCGTAAAGGGCTGGGAACTCGGCCCATCGGACAGCTGAGAATCGCTGCTGGCCGTAAAAAAACGGCGGCAGCGATTCGTATCGGGAGTCGGGCGTGGGGGGGGGGGGAGAATAGCGGGAGGGCGTCGGACGAGCGTGGCCGTAAAATTTTACGAGCCACGCTATTCTCCGCACCGTCGTGAGTGCGGAGAATTGCGCCCATTGTCTTTAGTACAAATTGTAAGATTAAGTTGTGCTTAATCTTAATTTAAAAATTAGTTAGGCCTCAGCTGGAAGAATGTCAAGTTCTTGGTGAAGATGCAAAGGAGATTTACTTGAATAGTAAAGGGATTGAGGGATTCACTTATGTGGATAACCTGTCAAAGCTGGGTTGTTCTCCTTGGAGCAGGGAATGTTAAGAGAAGAGTTGAAATAATTTTTATTGAAAAATATTGAATTTATACAACAATAACGAACCATAATAAAATACCAAAAATAACAATAATATTAGCAATCATAAACATTCGCCCCACCTCCATGAACAACAATGCAAATTAACACGATATTAAGTTACATAATAGAAACGACAATAAGGAACACCCCCCCCCCCTCCCCGGGTTGCTGCTGCTATTGACCAAGATACCTATCTTTGAGCCAGGAAGTCCAGAAAAGGCTGCCATCGTTTATAGAACCCTTGTATTGATCCTCTCAGGGCAAATTTGACCCTTTCCAATTTTATAAATCCCGCCATGTCACTGATCCAGGTCTCCACACTTGGGGGCCTCGCATCCTTCCACTGTAGCAAGATCCTTCGTCGGGCTACCAGGGACGCAAAGGCCAGGACACTGGCCTCTTTCGCCTCCTGCACTCCCGGCTCTACCGCAACTCCAAAAATCGCGAGTCCCCACCCTGGTTTGACCCTGGATCCAACCACCCTCGACACCGTCCCCGCCACCCCCTTCCAGAATTCTTCCAGTGCTGGGCATGCCCAGAACATATGGGCGTGGTTCACTGGACTCCCCGAACATCTGGTGCACCTGTCCTCACCCCCAAAGAATCTACTCATCCTAGTCCCGGACATGTGGGCCCGGTGCAGCACCTTACATTGGATGAGACTAAGCCTCGCACATGAGGAGGAAGAATTGACTCTCTCCAAGGCATCAGCCCAAGTTCCGTCCTCTATCTGCTCCCTGAGTTCCTACTCCCATTTAGCCTTCAGCTCCTCCACTGACGACTCCTCCACCTCCTGCATTACCTTATAGATGTCAGACACCTTCCCCTCTCCGACCCACACCCCCAAAAGCACTCTGTCCATCGTCCCCCACGCGGGCAGCAAAGGGAATCCCTCTACCTGTCGCCTAGCAAACGCCTTTACCTGCAAGTAACTGAACATGTTCCCTTGGGGAAGCCCAAATTTATCTTCCAGTTCCCCCAGGCCCGCAAACCTCCCGCCAATAAACAGGTCCCTCAATTTAATGATGCCCACCCTCTGCCACCCCCTAAATCCCCCATCCCTGTTCCCTGGGATGAACCGATGATTGCCACCCAATGGAGCCTCCATCGAGCCCCCTGTTTCCCCCCGATGCCGTCTCCACTGTCCCCAGATTCTTAGGGTCACCGCCACCACCGGTCTCATGGTAAACCTCTTAGGGGAGAGCGGCAACGGCGCCGTTACCATGGCACCCAGGTTTGTACTTCTACATGACGCCATCTCCATTCTTTTCCACGCCGCTCCTCCCCCCTCCATCACCCATTTCCGCACCATTGACACATTGGCCGCCCAATAGTACCCCAGAAGGTTGGGCAGCGCCAGCCCACCTCTATCCCTTCCTCGCTCCAGGAACACCCTCTTCACTCTCGGAGTCCCATGTGCCCACACAAAGCTCAAAATACTGCTAGTCACTCGCCTAAAGAAGGCCCTGGGTATAAAGATGGGCAGGCACTGAAAGAGGAACAAGAAACTAGGAAGCACCGTCATTTTGACGGACTGTACCCTCCCCGCCAACGACAATGGCAGCATGTCCCATCTCTTGAACTCCTCCTCCATCTGATCTACAAGTCTGGTGAAATTATGTTTGTGAAAAGTCCCCCAGTCCCTGGCCACCTGCACCCCCAGGTAAAGCTCTCCCCTGCCCGCCTAAGTGGGAGCCTACCAATTCCTTCCTCCTGGTCTCCAGGGTGCACCACAAACACCTCACTCTTGCCTAAATTTAATTTATAACCTGAAAAGGTCCCAAACTCAGCTAGCAGCTCCATCACCCCCGGCATCCCTCCCACCGGGTCCGCCACATACAGTAACCGGTCATCGGCATACAACGACACCCTATATTCCTCCCCACCTCGCACCAAACCTCTCCACCTCTCTGAATCCCTCAACGCCATCGCCAGCGGCTCGATTGCCAGTACAAACAACAAGGGAGTCAGGAGGCAACCCTGCCTGGTCCCTCGGTAAAGCCGGAAGTACTCCGACCTCCTCCCATTCGTGGCCATGCACGCCATCGGGGCCTCATATAGCAGCCTTACCCATCTAATGAACCCTTCACCAAATCCAAACCTCTCCAACACCTCCCATAAGTACCCCCACTCCACTCTATCGAAGGCCTTCTCCGCATCCAGCGCCACCACTATCTCTGCCTCCCCCTCAATCGCCGGCATCATGATGACATTCAACAATCGCCGCATATTCGTGTTCAGCTGCCTTCCCTTCACAAAGCAGCACGGTAGCATGGTGGTTAGCATAAATGCTTCACAGCTCCAGGGTCCCAGGTTCGATTCCCGGCTGGGTCACTGTCTGTGTGGAGTCTGCACGTCCTCCCCGTGTGTGCGTGGGTTTCCTCCGGGTGCTCTGGTTTCCTCCCACAGTCCAAAGATGTGCGGGTTAGGTGGATTGGCTATGCTAAATTGCCCTTAATGTCCTATAAAATATAAGGTTAATGGGGGTGGGGTTGTTGGGTTACTGGTATAGCGTGGATTCGTTTACTTGAGTAGGGTGATCATTGCTCGGCACAACATCGAGGGCCGAAGGGCCTGTTCTGTGCTGTACTGTTCTATCTATCTAAAACCTGTCTGGTCCTCGTGCACAACCCCTGGCACACAGTCCTCTATCCTGGTGGCCAGGATTTTTGCCAGCACCTTGGCATCTACGTTGAGGAGAGATATGGGCCTGTATGAACCACACTGCTGGGGGTCCTTGTCCCTCTTTAAAATTAACGAGATCAGCGCCCGCAACATCGTCAGGGGCAAAGCCCCCCCTTCCCACGCTTCATTGAGTGTCCGCACCAGCAAGGGGCCCACGAGGTCCACAAACTTTTTATAAAATTCCACCGGGAACCCATCCGGCCCCGGTGCCTTCCCTGACTGTATCTGCCCGATCCCCTTAACTAGCTCCACCAGCTCAATCTTCGCACCCAACCCCTCCACCTGCTCCTCCTGCACCTTCGGGAAAGAAAGCCCGTCGAGGAACCTCTCCATTCCCCTCCTCTCCCCCGTTGGCTCCGACCGGTACAGTTCCCCGTAAAAGTCCTTGAAGACCTCATTCACCTCTACCCCCATCCGCACCACATTCCCACTCTTGTCTCTCACTCCAGCAATTTCCTTAGCCGCATTCCGCTTGTGGCGCTGATGAGCCAGCATCTTACTCGCCTTTTCACCATGTTCGTACACTGCCCCTTGTGCCTTCCTCCACTGTGCCTCCGCCTTTCTAGTGGTCAGCAAATCAAATTTAGCCTGCAGGCTGCGCCTCTCCCCCAACAGTCCCTCCTCTGGTGCCTCTGCATACCTCCTGTCTACCTCCAGCATCTTTCCCACCAGTCTATCCCTCTCACTCCTCTCGCTCCTCTCCCTGTGTGCCCGGATGGATATCAGCTTCCCACGAATCACTGCCTTCAGGGCATCCCAGACCACCCCCACCTGAACCTCCCCCGTATCATTCACCTCGAGGTACCCCTCAATACTTGCCCGGACCCTCCTACACACCTCCTCCTCCGCCAACAACCCCGCATCCAACCGCCACAACGGGCGCTGGTCCCGCACCTCCCCCATCTCCAACTCTATCCAATGCGGAGCGTGGTCGGAGATTGCAATGGCCAAATACTCGGCCTCCTCCACTCTCAGATCAGTCCCCTACTCACCACGAAGAAGTCTATCCGAGAGTAGATCCTATGTATGTGGAGAAGAAAGAGTACTCGCGTGCCCTCGGCCTCACAAACCTCCATGGATCCACCCCACCCATCTGGTCCATAAACCCTCTCAGTACCTTGGCCGCCGCCGGCCTCCTACCCGTCCTAGAGCTGGACCGATCCAGTGAAGGATCCAACACCGTATTGAAGTCCCCCCCCCCATGATCAGACCTCCCGCCTCCAGATCCGGGACCCGTCCCAACATACGCCTCATAAAGCCCGCATCGTCCCAATTTGGGGCATACACACTAGCAAGTACCACCTTCTCTCCTTGTAGCCTGCCCCTAACCATAACATACCTACCCCCCTTATCCGCCACCACCTCCGATGCCTCAAACAATACATTTTGGCCCGACCCAGTCCCCACAGCGACAACACCTCACCTCTGTCCCCACAGCCCCCACCAGCTCCTTCCTGACCCTACCAGCAGCACCCCGGTATTCCCCTTTCCCCCCCTCCTTTCCCCTCCAGGCTAGGAACCCTCCTAGCCGCGAACCGTCCTCCCTTGTACTTCCGTGTGTCAGCTAACTTCTGCTGACCCCGGAAACTCCCGCCAATAACCCGACCCTTCCCAAAGTGGGATCATCCCCCAATCTATCCCTCCTCCAGGCCCCGCTCCAGCGCGGGGAAGAACCAGTTAAGGCCCCGCCTCCCCCATCATCGTCTCCGCCCCCCAGCCCTGCAGCGATGGAAACCAGAGGAAAGCCCGCGCTTTCGCACTGCCCCACCACACCCTTCTGACGCAGCTCCCAAATACCAGCCCCACTCCATACCCCCAACCCGACATAGAATACAACAAACCCCCCCAACCCTCCCCGCAAGATACAAAACTCAAACAATGCCCCACAGCAAAAAAACATAACAGAACATCACCCCCATAAATAACCATATCAAAATTGCAAAAGTACAAAAAAAAGAGAACACAGCAACAGCAGAAACCAGCAATAAAACATTACAACCGACCCCGCAACCCCAACCCCTAGTTCAAGTCCAGTTTCTCCGTCCGCACGAAGGCCCACGCCTCCTCCGGGGAATCGAAATAATAATGCCGGTCCGAATAAGTTACCCACAGGCGCGTGGGCTGCAACATTCCGAACTTAAACTTTTTCCTGTAAAGCACCTCTTTCGTCCGATTAAATCCGGACCGCCGCTTAGCCACCTCCGCACTCCAATCCTGGTAGATCCGTACTACCCCATTCTCCCAATTGCTGCTCTTCACCTTCTTGGCAAAGCGCAGCACACACTCCCGATCACTGAACCGGCGGAACCTCACCAGCACCGCACGCGGGGGTTCATTCTCCTTAGGCCTCCTGGCCAGTAATCTGTGTGCTCCCTCCAGCTCCAGGGGCAGATGGAAAGACCCGGCCCCCACTAGCGAGTTCAGCATCGTAGCCACGTAGGTTGTCAGGACTGACCCCTCCAGCCCCTCCGCAAGGCCCAAGATCCGCAGATTTTTCCGCCTCATGCGGTGATCAAGCTCCTCGAAGCATTCCTGCCACTTCTTGTGGAGTGCCTCGTGTCCCTCCACCTTACTCACGAGGATCCCGGCCTCCTCCTCTCGTTCAATGGCCTGCGTCTGCAACTCCTTGATGGCAGCACCCTGGGTCTTCTGAATCTCCGACATCCTTCTGTTCGTTTCCTGCAGAGAGCTCAGTACCTCAGCCTTGAAGTCTGCAAAACAGCGCAGGAGAGCAGCTTGTTGCTCCAGGGCCCACTGCTTCCACTCCTCTGGAGCTCCGCCGGCCGCCATCTTAGATTCCTTCCCCCGTTTTTTCTGGGGAGCTGCTGCCGTTTTTTCCCCCTTTCCACTCCGAGTTCGAGTCATGGACTGCGGGGAAAGTCGATCAGCACACCTTCTCCCACCGGGAGACGTCGAAAAATTTCCGTTTTGGGCTCTAGAAAGAGCCGAAAAGTCAGTTTAAAACGGGAGCTCCCAAATGTGTGGCTTCCTACGTCATCGCCACCACCGGAAGTCCCTATTTAGAGAAGAGTTGTTAGAGGTGTTCAAAATCATTTTTTCTTTTGTTAGAGTAAATAAGGAGAAACTGTTTCCAGTAATAAATGCCTTTTGATGACTTGAACCTGTTCCACTTATCCTGCAGCCATGGTCCAACTCGAATTAGCATTCTGGAAAGCCACTTCAAATTTACACAGAATTTTTTACTCACCTTAGCGACTGGAGGAAACATTTCCTCCATATTTTACAAACAGAAAATCCAACTTGACAATTAATTCTACCTGTGCTCTACTGATGCATATAAATTGAATCCCCAACAGGTCAGAAAAGCTGAATATTCACAGTGAGATGTTGGTGGGAGCCTGTAATAGTTTGGCTAGCATGTCCATCCTTGGGAGAGCTGGCACTATGGGCGGGATAATTAATCTCGGGTCGGAAACTGAATAACCGGATCACTTCTGGGTCCCAAGGCCACACCATATCACCATCAGTGATGCAATCCGATTTTTGAGGGGAAATGGCCAGACGTGAGTTCAGCACCCAATTAGAGGCAGCAAGTGCAGTGAGAAAGCAGGAACTCGTTCTGGAGTGCAATATTAAAAGACAAAAGACATCCATTACTAGGTTTGCCATTGCCGAGAGCAATGGAGCAGGCACAAGTGCCCAAACACTCACTGATCAGGGACTTAGTCTGGTCTGCTCAAGTGATGCTAAGTTTGTGTCAGTTTAACTATATTTTTAGCAGCTACACTCAGTAATGGATCTCTGCTATACACCTGACAGCTATGTACTAACATGTCCTAGACCGTTTGCAATTTCCGTTATTAACTTTGAAAAGTTGATTCTATCCCTCTCCAGCCTCTTAACAATCTCACAAACAAACTTAACTGAAAGTTAATTGTAGGCATGCCGGCTCCCCCTCCTTCCTTTAATGTCTCCAGTGTGTTGGAAAACTGACATGACATTCGAGTTCCCTAATTTCAGAGCATGCTCATGGGTAATTGAAAATTCAGCCCTGTTACTCATATATGATGCATTTACCAGTGTCCAGCTTTTTATATGCTATAACAATGACAAGTTGTATTATCTATATAATGATTGCAATCACAACTAAGTATGGGCACTTTGATAATGGAAAGGGTTTCACTTTGGTGCTGCAAGTGATTCTTATAGTGGTATAAATCCCGAAAAGTCTCTCATTGCGGTGGTTGCTTTTGCAGGTCGATCGTTTCATGTTTGAAGGGGTGGAGATCACACTGGTACAATCTTGTGCTGTCTTCATTACCATGAACCCTGGCTATGCTGGTCGCACAGAATTACCTGACAATCTCAAGGTAGGCTAAAGTTTTAATCACAAGCAATCTCTCTGTTTTGACTGTTTGCATGCCTCCTGTAATAGAGATAGAGATAGAGATAGAGAAATACAGCACAGAACAGGCCCTTCGGCCCACGATGTTGCGCCGAACTTTTGTCCTAGGTTAATCATAGAATTTTGGACAATTTGTCATGGCCAATCCACCCAACCTGCACATCTTTGGACTGTGGGAGGAAACCGGAGTACCCGGAGGAAACCCACGCAGTCACGGGGAGGATGTGCAGACTCCACACAGACAGTGACCCAAGTCGAAATCGAACTTGGGACCCTGGAGCTGTGAAGCAATTGTGCTATCCACAATGCTACCGTGCTGCCCTTAAGAAGTTAACCTACACTCCCTTATTCTACCCTAATCCAAGTACCTATCCAATAGCCGTTTGAAGGTCCATAAATTTTCCGACTCAACTACTACCACAGGCAGTGCATTCCATGCCCCCACTACTCTCTGGGTAAAGAACCTACCTCTGACATCCCCTCTATATCTTCCACCATTTATCTTAAATTTATGTCCCCTTGTAATGGTGTGTTCCACCCGGGGAAAAAGTCTCTGACTATCTACTCTATCTATTCCCCTGATCATCTTATAAACCTCTATCAAGTCGCCCCTCATCCTTCTCCGTTCCAATGAGAAAAGGACCAGCACCCTCAATCTTTCCTCGTATGACCTACTCTCCATTCCAGGCAACATCCTGGTAAATCTCCTCTGCACCTTTTCCAAAGCTTCCACATCCTTCCTAAAATGAGGTGACCAGAACTGCACACAGTACTCCAAATGTGGCCTGACCAAGGTTTTGTACAGCTGCATCATCACCTCACGGCTCTTAAATTCAATCCCTCTGCTAATGAACGCTAGCACACCATAGGCCTTCTTCACAGCTCTATCCACTTGAGTGGCAACTTTTAAAGAACAATGAACATAGACCCCAAGATCTCTCTGCTCCTCCACATTGCCAAGAACCCTACCATTAACCCTGTATTCCGCATTCAGATTTGTCCTTCCAAAATGGACAACCTCACACTTGTCAGGGTTAAACTCCATCTGCCACTTCTCAGCCCAGCTCTGCATTCTATCTATGTCTCTTTGAAGCCGACAACAGCCCTCCTCACTATCCACAACTCCACCAATCTTCGTATCATCTGCAAATTTACTGACCCACCCTTCAACTCCCTCATCCAAGTCGTTAATGAAAATCACAAACAGCAGAGGACCCAGAACTGATCCCTGCGGTACGCCACTGATAACTGGGCTCCAGGCTGAATATTTGCCATCCACCACAACTCTCTGTCTTCTATCGGTTAGCCAGTTTGTTATCCAACTGGCCAAATTTCCCACTATCCCATGCCTCCTTACTTTCTGCATAAGCCTACCATGGGGAACCTTATCAAATGCCTTACTAAAATCCATGTACACTACATCCACTGCTTTACCTTCATCCACATGCTTGGTCACCTCCTCAAAGAATTCAATAAGACTTGTAAGGCAAGACCTACCCCTCACAAATCCGTGCTGACTATCCCTAATCAAGCAATGCCTTTCCAGATGCTCAGAAATCCTATCCCTCAGTACCCTTTCCATTACTTTGCCAACCACCGAAGTAAGACTAACTGGCCTGTAATTCCCAGGGTTATCCCTATTCCCTTTTTTGAACAGGGGCACGACATTCGCCACTCTCCAATCCTCTGGTACCACCCCTGTTGACAGCGAGGACGAAAAGATCATTGCCAACGGCTCTGCAATTTCATTTCTTGCTTCCCATAGAATCCTTGGATATATCCCGTCAGGCCCGGGGGACTTGTCTATCCTCAAGTTTTTCAAAACGCGCAACACATCTTCCTTCCTGACAAGTATCTCCTCAAGCTTATCAGTCTGCTTCACGCTGTCCTCTCCAACAATATGGCCCCTCTCATTTGTAAATACTGAAGAAAAATACTTGTTCAAGACCTCTCCTATCTCTTCAGACTCAATACACAATCTCCCGCTACTGTCCTTAATCGGACCTACTCTCACTCTAGTCATTCTCATATTTCTCACGTATGTGTAAAAGGCCTTGGGGTTTTCCTTGATCCTACCCGCCAAAGATTTTTCATGCCCTCTCTTAGCTCTCCTAATCCCTTTCTTCAGTTCCCTCCTGGCTATCTTGTATCCCTCCAGCGCCCTGTCTGAACCTTGTTTCTTCAGCCTTACATAAGTCTCCTTCTTCCTCTTAACAAGACATTCAACCTCTCTTGTCAACCATGGTTCCCTCACTCGACCATCTCTTCCCTGCCTGACAGGGACATACATATCAAAGACACGCAGTACCTGATCCTTGAACAAGTTCCACATTTCACTTGTGTCCTTCCCTGACAGCCTATGTTCCCAACTTCTGCACTTCAATTCTTGTCTGACAGCATTGTATTTACCCTTCCCCCAATTATAAACCTTGCCCTGTTGCTCGCACCTATCCCTCTCCATTACTAAAGTGAAAGTCACAGAATTGTGGTCACTACCTCCAAAATGCTCCCCCACTAACAAATCTATCACCTGCCCTGGTTCATTACCAAGTACTAAATCCAATATGGCCTCCCCTCTGGTCGGACAATCTACATACTGTGTTAGAAAAGCTTCCTGGACACACTGCACAAACACTACCCCATCCAAACTATTTGATCTAAAGAGTTTCCACTCAATGTTTGGGAAGTTGAAGTCGCCCATGACTACTACCCTGTGACTTCTGCACCTTTCCAGAATCTGTTTCCCAATCTGTTCCTCCACATCTCTGCTGCTATTGGGGGGCCTATAGAACACTCCCAACAAGGTGACTGCTCCTTTCCTATTTCTAACTTCAACCCATATTACCTCAGTAGGCAGATCCCCCTCGAACTGCCTTTCTGCAGCTGTTATACTATCTCTAATTAACAATGCCACCCCCCCACCTCTTTTACCATCCTCCCTAATCTTGTTGAAACATCTATAACCAGGGACCTCCAACAACCATTTCTGCCCCTCTTCTATCCAAGTTTCCGTGATGGCCACCACATCGTAGTCCCAAGTACCGATCCATGCATTAAGTTCACCCACCTTATTCCTGATGCTTCTTGCATTAAAGTATACACACTTCAACCCATCTCCTTGCCTGCAAGTACTCTCCTTTGTCATTGTTACCTTCCCCACTGCATCACTACGTGCTTTGGCGTCCTGACTATCGTCTACCTTAGTTGCTGGACTACAGATCCGGTTCCCATTCCCCTGCCAAATTAGTTTAAACCCTCCCGAAGAGTACTAGAAAACCTCCCCCCCAGGATATTGGTGCCCCTCTGGTTCAGATGCAACCCGTCCTGCTTGTACAGGTCCCACCTTCCCCAGAATGCGCTCCAATTATCCAAATACCTGAAGCCCT
Source organism: Scyliorhinus canicula (assembly GCF_902713615.1). Taxonomy (NCBI): domain Eukaryota; kingdom Metazoa; phylum Chordata; class Chondrichthyes; order Carcharhiniformes; family Scyliorhinidae; genus Scyliorhinus; species Scyliorhinus canicula. The sequence continues at coordinate 85,641,952 of NC_052156.1, forward strand.
CCCTCCTACACCATTCCTGCAGCCACGTGTTCAACTGCACTCTCTCCCTATTCCTAGCCTCGCTATCACGTGGCACCGGCAACAAACCAGAGATGACAACTCTGTCTGTCCTGGCCCTTAACTTCCAGCCTAACTCCCTAAACTTGTTTATTACCTCCACACCCTTTTTCCTACCTACATCGTTGGTACCAATGTGCACCACGACTTCTGGCTGCTCACCCTCCCCCTTCAGGATCCTGAAGACACGATCAGAGACATCCCTGGCCCTGGCACCCGGGAGGCAACATACCTTTCGGGAGTCTCGCTCGCGACCACAGAATCTCCTATCTATTCCCCTAACCATTGAATCTCCTATTACTATTGCTTTTCTATGCTCCCCCCTTCCCTTCTGAGCCCCAGAGCCAGACTCAGTGCCAGAGACCTGGCCGCTGGGGCCTTCCCCCGGTAGGTCATCCCCCCCAACAGCATCCAAAACGGTATACTTGTTTTGAAGGGGAATGGCCACGAAATACATGAAAACAGAATGCAGCAGAGTAATGACATAACACGGGTGAGTTAAAGTAAGTTGAGAGGAGGCTCATATGGGAAATTAATGCTAACATAGACCCGTTGGGTCAAGTGGATTGTTTCTGACATGTAAATACTATGTAATTCTGTAGAGAATTGCTAACTGTATTTTCCTATTTTATGAGGGTAGAGTATTACCAGAAGATACAAAGTTAAGGTAGCTGGTACAAGAATGACACGAGAACAAAAATTACGTAATGAGTTAGGTCTGGAAAACACTGCCTGAAAGGATGTCAGAAGCAGATTTAGTAGTAACTTTCAAAAGGGAATTAGATAAATACATGAAGAAATTTTGCAGGGCTGTTGGAAAAACAGGGGAGTGGAACTAATCAGTTAACTGATCAGATAACAAAGACACTATGGACCAAATATCCTTCTTCTGTAAGGTTTCACTATTATTCTGTGATGATTCTTTATACATATGTCTAATAATAATTATAATATTACACTTCAAACAGAAATAGGATTTCAAGTGGCGGTCATGGAGTGAGTGGTCGCACACAGGTCAGCTCCAGTTCAAAGGTGTTGGTTTTGGCTTTTTTTACCCATGTACTGGTTAGATTCAGCAGAAAAGTGGAGCAGAACATGTAAGAGAATTCCTCCCCTGGATTGGCATGTTGACTGGCTATCATACCCGGCTAAAGACAGTGAAAGACCTGGATAAGGAGTTGGAAGAGATTTGTGGTCCAGCACCTATTGTGAAAATGGCGGAGGGGGTAGGGTCGTCATCAGCGGGTAAGCCTCAGATGGAGCAATTGATGAGCTTCATCAAGAAGGAATTTCAACAGCCGAAGGAGATGCCCAGTGATTCATCGAAGGCGATTGAGGGAGCAGTGACACCTATTCACGGGTCTGTGGATCAGGTGAAAAAGTGCCTCGTAGCACAAGGGGCAATGCTCCGGGAGGTGGAAAAGGTGGTGTCCAACAGAGTGACCATATTGTGTTCTTGGGGGCGGAGCTGGGGATCCTGGGGGATCTATGCAAGTTGCTGTGGTCAAATGTGGAGGAGCAGGAGAACAGGTCCAGACGACAAGAATTTGCGGATTGTGGGGCTGCAGGAAGGTGTGGAGGGAACGAATGGCAAGAGGTATGTTTCGAGGATGTCGGCCAGGTTGGTGGAGGAAAATGTGTTGGACAAGGCACCAGAGGTAGACCGGGCCGATTGGCCCTTGAGGCAGAAGTCAAAAGCAAGGGAGTCACCACGGGCAGTGATTGTGCCGATGCATATGTTTGTAGACAAGGAGAAGATACTGAGGTGGGCCAAGGCGAAGTGAATCTGTGAATGGGAGGTTAATCGAGTCCGGATTTACCAGGACATTGGCGCGGAGCAGGCGAAGAGGCGTGTGGGCTTCAACAAGACCAAGGCAATGTTGTACAGATGGCAGATCTGGTTCTAGGTAACTTATGACGTCCGGGAGTATTGTCTTGAGTCACCAGAGGAGGACAAAGACTTTATAAGGGATCTTAAGCTGTGGGAGAACTGAGGGGATGTACGGGATGGAGGAATTAAGTCCGCAAAAGTTGGTAGTTACTGTTGTTCTGGGTTGCCGATTGGGGGGGATGGATTTTTAGGTGCTGTAAGTTTGTAAGGGGGGAAATCGCTCCCCACCTCGCCCTTCTGTTTTTTGGGAGGAGGTTATTTGTGAATGCTGGTGTTTTTTCGCGGAAAGGGTGTTAGATGTAGCCCCTCCTGTTGTGTTTATGGTTTTGCTGCTATTCAGGGTGGTTGGGGGCCTGTTGCGCAGACTAAGGTGGGGTTGATGGGGGGAGGGGGTATGTAATGGGGCCTTCAGGTGGAAATCGCCACGCTAGCACACAGTCCTAGTGAACGCGTATGTGATGGGGATGAGGCTGCGAGGGTTGGCCAGGTTGCGGGGCGGGTTGGGGGGGAAGCAACATGGTAGATTTGGAGGATGAGCGTGGTGATGGGCCTGGGAGCCATGTTGGATTGGCCCAGTTCAGAGTGGGATTGGATGAGGCAGAACCGAATTGGGATGATGGCGGATGATGGAGGGGGGAGGACGCGCAAGACTCCGTTGAGAATTGTGACATGGAATGTCCGTGGGTTAAACGGACTGGTCACGAGTTCCTAGGGTGTTTGCACACCTGAAGAGTTTGAGAGCGGAGGTGATTTTCTTCCAGGAGGGGCATTTAGGGAAGAAGGGTCAGTTTAGGCTGAGGAAGGGATGGCTGGGACAGGTATTTCGCTCAGGGTTTCACTCTAAGTTATTTTTCATAAATCTTTTTTATTCTCCTAATTTTTCACATTTTCTCCCAAATTTACACCCACCAACAATAAACAATAATCAGTAACAAATATGTCAATCCCCATATCAATAACAATGATCCCATTCTTCCACCAAACCCCAAACATTAGCCCACATGTTCACATAAACAAATGACAAAAAGGAATCAGGAATCACCCATAGTCACCATGAACACACACCTCCCCCCCTCCCCCCAACCCTCCCACCCACCCCCCCACTAATGTTCGATGTTATCCAGTTCTTGAAAGTGCATGATGAATAATGCTCATGAATTGTAGAACCCCTCCGTCCTTCCCCTCAGTTCAAACGTAACCATCTCAAGAGTCAAGAAGTCCAACAGGTCCCCCCGCCACGCCAGGGCACATGGTGAAGAGGCTGCTCTCCAATCCATCAGGATCCGCCTTTGGGCGATCAATGAGGCAAAGACTACAACATCTGCCTCCGCACCCGTTTCCAACCCTGGCTGGCCCGACACCCCGAATATGACCTCCCGGGGGCCCGGGTCCAGTTTCACTTTAGAAATTAACCTTAAAACCTCCTTCCAGTAATCCTCTAAGCTTTGGACAGGACCAAAACATATGAAACGTGATGACCTCCCCCCCCCACACCCCCACACCCCCCGCAACGCTCACACACATCTTCTATTCCTGCAAAGAATCGGCTCATCCACGCCCTTGTAAGGTGTGCACTGTATGCCTCCTTCAGCTGCATCAGCCCCAACCTCGCTCACGAGGCGGAGGCATTTTTCTCCGGAGCACCTCACACCAGAACCCCTCCTCCATAACCTCTCCCAACTCTTCCTCCCACTGTGCTTTGATCCCTTTCAGTGATGCCTTGTCCTCTTCCAAAATAGCTCCGTGAACCGCTGACCCTACCCCTTTCTCCAGTCTCCCTGTCGTCAGCACCTCCTCCAGCAATGTGGAGGCCGGCTCCACCGGGAAGCTCTATATCTCCTTTCTGGCAAAATCTCGAACCTGCATGTATCTAAACATTTCCCCCTGCTCCAGCCCATACTTTGCTTCTAGCTCCTTCAGACCTGCAAACCGACCCCTACGAAGAAAATCTTTTAGCGTCTTAATCCCCTTCTCCCATTTCTGCAAACTACCAAATCACCTCCCTGGCTCAAATCTGTGGTTCTCCCGAATCGGCATTTCCCTTGACCCTGCCCCCAACCCGAAGTGTTGGCGAAACTGCCTGCAAATTCTCAATGAAGCTATTATTACCGGACTCCCTGAGTATTTCCCCGGGACTATCAGGAGCGGCGCTGTGCTAGTGCTTTCAATCCCGACCCCCTGCACAAACTCTCCTCCATTCTGATCCACTAGAAATCAACCCCTCTGACCCAGCTCCGTACCTTCTCCACATTCGCCGCCCAGTAGTAGTACATCAGGTTCGAAGACCCAAATTCACTGCCTGCCTTCCCCTCTGTAGCAGCACCATTCTAACTCTGGCCACCTTCCCTCCCCATATGAACAAAGTAATCCTTCCCTCAATCTCTCTGAAAAAAGCCTTTGGCAGGAAAATCAGCAGGCATTTAAAAATAAACAGAAATTGCGGCAATACGTTCATTTTAACCGCCTGTACCCGACCCGCCAGTGACAGAGGGAGACCATCCCACCTTGCCAGATCAGCTTTCACTCTCCCCACCAAACTAGAGATGTTGTACCTGCGGAGCCCTCCCCACTCCCGGGCAACCTGCACCCCCAGATACCTAAAGTGAGTCCCTGCCCTACGGAATGGTAGCCCCCCCCCACCCCTGCCCCCACCCCCGGCCGAGACACCACAAAATACTCACTATTATCTCGATTTAGTTTGTACCCCGAGAAAGACCCAAACACTTGAAGCAGCTCCAATATTCCCCCTATCGTCACGTTCGGTTCATACACAGCAAGTCATCGGCATATAAGGACACCCTATGCTCTATCTCCCCCCACACCCGCACTATTCCTTTCCATACCCCTGAACTTCTTAATGCGATGACCAACAGCTCAATCGCGAGTGCAAACAGCAGGGGGGACATAGGACATTCCTGCCTAGTCTCACAGTGGAGAGAAAAGTATCTCGAGCTGATGTTGGTTGTGTGGACACTCGCCCTCGGCTCCTTATATAGTAGCGTTACCCAGTTCACAAATCTTGGTCTAATCCCAAACCGCTCCAGAACTGCCATCAAGTACCCCCATTCTACCTGGTCAAACGCCTTCTCAGCGTCCAACGCCACAACCATCTCTGTTTCCTTCCCCTCTGCTGGCACCATAACGACATTCAGTACCCTTCTAACGTTTGAAAAGAGCTGCCTCCCTCTCACAAACCCCGTCTGATCTTCACCTATCACCTTCGGGAGGCACTCCTCCAGCCTACCCACCAGTACCTTCGCCAATACTTTTGCGTCCACATTCAGAAGCGATATGGGCCGATATGACCCACACTCCGTCAAATCCTTATCTTTTTTTAGCAGCAGGGAAATTGATGTCTACCCCAATGCATCGATACCGATGTCCTCTGAGCTCTCCTCTGAAGTGTTCTCCTGGGAAGCAGGAGAGAGGTCCACCCGGGATGGGCCGGCGCCGTCGGCTGGAGGACCTGAGGGAGAATGGACATGTGGTCAGTGGGAAGGATGAGTCAGTCAGTATGGCGTTATCCGGGTGGAGCCCGGTGGGGCCTCACCCCTGCGGCTTTTGCCAAACTCCATGTTGGTGACCGCTCTGTCCTCGGCCAGCCTCATCACCTCCAGGGACCGTTCCTCTAAGGTGATGAGGATCAGTATGTAAGGCTCGCCTCCGTCAGTCTGGGCCGTCTCCTGGCGATTGTGGGAGAGCTTCTTCTGTGGAGACGCAGTGGGCATCATCAGCTACACGAGTGGTTCAGAGGATGGGAGGTGGGATGTAAAGGAAGGGTTGGTGTGAGTTGAAGGGAGAGGGGGGTTGAAGGGAAGAGGGGTGAAGGGAAGGTTGGGGGCTGCCTGGAGGGTTGGGGGGATGAATGCTTGCATTGAACTGGGTAGGTCTCAGGGTGGGGTGGGGGAGGGGCATTGATGTCAACTCACCCATGCTGCCCTGTGCAGATCGTTGACCTTCTTACGATACTGGAAGCCAGTCCTCTGGTCAAACTCCATGAGCTTACAGCTGTTGCCACCTTGTCCCAGGTGGCTGAAATTCAGGTTACCTGGAGCTGATGTACAAAAGTACATTGACAAGAAGAGTTAAAAAAATCTTAATGTCTTGCCGGAACACTGCATAACCAATGACACAGAGTTCACCAGCAATGCTGCTGTTTAGGAGTAAACTTCAAACATGGTTTGATTTGTTAATACCACCTGATTCTTCTGAGATTGTCAAACGATAACAACAAGCACAGATTGGTAGGAGAGAATAAAGTTCTTAAAAGTGAATATTCAGTCGAGGAGAGCAAGTGCTAGCAAGGAGCAACACTACCAATGAGAAATGGGTACCTGTTGTGATCCTAGCAAAAACAGGTCCAATATCATTCACCATGCAGGTGAATGATGAAAAAGTTTGGCGAAGTCATACTGACTAGCTACTAGCTTCACAAAGTGAGATTGCTGAAACTTCTCGAAGTATTTCCCACTGAAAATTTAGACAGCTATATTTCTGAACAGAGACAAGTTCAGATTCTGTTTCTGAGGACTTTCCAATACCTATGGAGATAGATACTGGTGTAAATTCCCAGGAAGTATAACCTACTGAAGGAAAAGTGGACACTTCCAAGGTCGCGGGTGGCCAGGTTCCAGAACATCAAATACAACCCGAAAGGAATAAATGTCCACCTGTGAGACTAAGTTGTTTATATGTATAGAGATAATGCATAAGTGGTTCTGTTGTATAAATGTTAAGTCGTTATTATCTTACTAAAGAAGTAAAGGGTGAGGGTGTTATGTATCAGAAAATACATACCTACTGGTGAAGCATCATGTGATCTCTAGTGATGTCAGCAGAGAGTGTTTGTGTGGGCTTCAGTTCTCCACTTTGTATTGTAAGAGCAACCTCTCCTAATAAATCCTGCACCATGTTTTCAAACAACCTAGAGCATGGCACCTCTATTCTTTTCTCTTTCCGGCAACTAGAGAAATATAACAGTTTGCCAATTGTAAGATGCATTGCAGGAACTCCCCAAGATTCCTTCGGCAACATGTTCCTAACCCACCTAGAGGGGCAAGAGCAGCAGATACCCGGGAAAACCTACATCTGAAGGTTCCATTCCAAGTTACTCACAACCTTGACTTGGAAGTGTATTGCCATCCCTACACTGTTGCTGGGTCATAATCCTGGAATTCCCTTGATAATAGCACTGTGGGTGTACCTACACCTGAGGGACTGGAGCGGTTCAAGAAGGTACCTCACCACCACTTTCTGAAGGGAAACTAGGGATAGACAATAAATGTTGCCCTTGCCGGTGACACCCACATGCCGTAAATGAATAAAAAATAAGAAACCTGGCAGTGAAATGTAGGTAGGTGCTGCTGCCTCTAGAAAGTTATTGATTTTTAGAATGTGCCGGTTGGGCCAGGAACATGATTGTTCCCTTTAGCCCCTCAAGGAAATTCATGTTCTTTATTGTTTGCGTGATCAGTGATCACACCCTCCAGCAACCTAGCAAGCTTGCTGTCCTCCATTACCCTCCTTCACAGCCACCAAGCTCAGATGTCAAGTTACAGTGTCTGCCTCCTTTCCCAGTTACTGGGCTCCCCATCAACTCGTGACTTCTCTTTACCTCCCTCTTGATTACCTGGCTCTGAACCCACCTCCCATCCCTTACACCAAACTTTGATCTCTCCTTCCTGAATGCCAGGTATCAGTACACCCTCCATGAAGGCCAACCTCTGCAAATAGCTGGGGATCATCCATAATGATTCTGGCCTTGTTCCCCGCAGCCAGCCTGTCAACATGCTGACAGCCAGGCAGGAAACTTAAGAAGAAAATCTTCTGCTATGAATAGAAGTATGGCCTCCATGTCCCTGGGATTCTAACCCCCATTACTGCTCCTCCCATGCAATTCCACCTCCTCATAAGTGTTGGGGTCAAAATATTAATTGGAATTACTTTTCAAGAGCAGCACATGCTTAAATAGTCAAAATCACCAGCTTGCTGATAGAATTAACGTTGTATTCCAATGTTCTTTCCAGTGTTCCTTTGGAGTGTATTTCCAATGTTTTGTTGGACAGTAATGAATTTCCTGTTGTTTAGGCTTTGTTTAGGCCTGTAGCCATGATGGTGCCTGACTACGCCATGATTGCTGAGATTTCTCTGTACTCCTTTGGGTTTAGCAACGCCAAAGTCCTTGCAAAGAAAATCACCACCACTTTCAAACTCTCCTCTGAGCAACTCAGTTCACAGGTAAATTAGTCGACTAAAAGTAACAATATAACTTTTACAGTTCAATAATTCAGCACTCTCTGTGGTGGACTGAGTTGGGACGTTGGATTATCTGAAGAAAGGTTATGTTTTTGTTTTATGAAACAAATGTTGAGCAACAAGGCAAAATGACATGAAAGGAATCCTAATGTGTTATTGGGTCCACCTGCATTTGAGGCCATCATGGCAAAAGGGAGGGATCTTGCAGCTCTGTTGGTAGCATCCCTGCCTCTGAGCAAGAAGTTCCGGCTTCAAGTCCCATTTTAGGATTTGATGACCATGAGCAACGATGCACCGTATGAAGACACCCAAGTGAAATGCATTTGTTTGCTGCGTGTCCCTCATGTTATCATAGATGGAAAGAAGTTGGATCTATTAATAATGCCCTTTTGTTACAAGGCACATCCGCTGCATTTAAAACAAAAGTTGCAATATTACAGTACCAGCTGCTGGAATGCAATTCTATCATGCTTTCCATCATGCAGTACATCTTGCTGCCTATCCTGAGATCGGCACAAATATATAAATTGGCTATCTCATGTTGTGGCATGCAGTTGGTTTAATAGGGTGTAAGCAACATCCAAGGGACAGCCAATACTGTATTGTTTTTTTCTTATCCTGTTTCTTGATAATCCCCATATTAAACAGCTGAGGATGAAGAGTAATTTAACCTTTATCCCCATTCCCCTCTATCCCAGTAGAACCCTCCCATCTGAAGCACTCATCAATTCATATGTTTTCGGCAAGTATTATTGTACACACTCTGTAATTTTTGACATAAAAACCAAACATTTTGGAAACATCATTGAGTCAGGCAGTATATGTGGAACAAGAAACAGAGTTATGCGAGATCTTATGATCCTCCACAGGTGGGTTTGAAGCCGGGGTTGGCATGTAAAATCCACTGAATGGCCTTCTTGCTGTCTACCCATCCAAACCTGGCCTGTATGAAATTTTAATAGGCGTGGGACAAGCATGGATGGCTACCCGCCTTTGGGCTTGGTGGGGGCCATTAAGCGGACAAGTAATGGCTCACCCCGCCACTGCCAGTATTTTAGACATGGCAGGTGGAGGACCACACCATCGGGAGGCATGGCAGGTGGAGGACCACGCCATCGGAAGGCATGGCAGGTGGAGGATCACGCCACCGGGAGGCATGGTAGCTTTAGCTGTGCAGTTGGTGTCAGGCATGGGGGGGACTTTCTTTGTGGGTCCATTGATTCCATTAGAGGCACCACCAACCAAAGGTCAGTCACCTCTTAACTCTCCTCCCTGGCCTCTTAAAGCCAGCTCCACTCACTCAAACACGAACCTTGACTACTTGCCTGGGCTCCTCGGTGTGATGGGACTGCCTGCAGTTGCAAGCTCTCCCATTGGAGCTGGTGGAGCTACAAAGCTGCTGGCCATACCAATTGGCCGACAGCTCTCTAAAGTGGGATCTCTTCATGAAATGGAGTGGAAGTCTCACCTTAAAGATTCTCCCAACATTAAATTGCTGTGGAGCAACTGTCAGGATCATGGGCAAATACTGCAGCACCCCGTTAAATCTAACCCAGTGTTTCATGTTGATGACGTTTCAGCAGGATGCAGCTGATGCGACCATCAATTCATTCAAAGACACGAGTGAAGTAAACTGTGGCTTTAATCGACTTACAACTGAGCCTGCCTGCGACTAACTGAACTGAAGGCAGGCTTGCAAGACCGCAGCACTTTATACTTCCTGCTGGGGGTGGAGCCAAGGGCGGAGCCCTGTACATGCTCCTCATCTCCCCCTGTGGGCAGAGCCGTGCAACGGCTCACAGATGGAGCCCACAGGGGCACAGTAATATACAGTGTGGATTTATAGGTTATACATTCACCATATTCACCCCCTGTTAAAAAAATCAAGTCCGGCAGGGGTGACCGATGGAGCACTGGAGTTGCAGCCGCTTCGTATGGCTGCAGACAGATGTTCGGTGCGAATCCGAGGGTGGACTCCGGGGGTGGTTCTTCCAGAGCTTCGTTCCTGCGGGTGAAAGGGGGTGCAGGAAGCCTGTAGGTGCAGGGGTGCAGGGCGTGGTGGGGTGTAGTGTGAGGGGTACCTCGGCGGTAGTGGTATTGGTAGTGGTAGATTCTGCAGGTGCCAGGTCCCAGAGGGAAACGGTGTCCTGTTGGCCATCGGGGTGTTCGACAAACGCATAGTGGGGGTTTGAATGCAGGAGTAGGACCCTCTCTACCAGTGGGTCTGTTTTATGTGTCCGGACGTGCTTCCGAAGGAGGACAGGGCCCGGTGTCCTCAACCAGGATGGAAGCGAGGCCCCTGTGGTAGTGCCCCGAGGGAAGACAAATAATCGATCGTGAGGAGTCTGATTTGTGGCCGTACACAGGAGGGACCTAATTGCATGGAGCGAGTCGGGGAGGACCTTCTGCCAGTGGGAGGTCGGGAGATTCCTGGACCATAGGGTCAATAGGACGGTCTTCCAGACCGTCGCGTTCTCCCTCTCCACCTGCCCATTCCCCCTGGGGTTATAGCTGGTAGTCCTGCTCGAGACGATGCCCTTGCCGAGCAGGTACTAACGCAGCTCGTCGCTCATGAAGGACGAACCCCTGTGACTGTGGACATAGCTGGGGAAACCGAACAGGGTGAAGACACTGTGCAGGGCTCTGATGACTGTATGGGAGGCCATATCGGGGCATGGGATGGCAAACGGGAAGCGAGAGAATTCATCTATAATGTTGAGAAAATAGATGTTACAGTTGGTCGAGGGGAGGGGCTCTTTGAAATCAATACTCTAGCCGTTCAAAGGGCCGGGATGCCTTTACCAGGTGGGCCTTGTCTGGTCTATAGAAGTGCGGTTTACACTTCGCGCAGGTCGGGCAATTCCTGGTGACAGCTTTAACCTCCTCGGTGAAGAAAGGCAGATCGCGGGCCTTGATGTAGTGGGCGAGCCGGGTGACCCCTGGGTGGCAGAGGTGATTGTGGATAGCCTGTAGTCGGTCATCTTGCAAGCTGGCGCATGTGCCGCGGGACAGGGCATCTGGGGGCTCGTTGAGCTTTCCCGGACGGTATACAATATCATAATTATAGGTGGAGAGTTCGATCCTCCACCGCAAGATTTTGTCATTTTTGATTTTGCCCCGCTGTGAGTTATCAAACATAAAGGCAACCGATCTCTGGTCGGTGATGAGGGTAAACCTCCTACCAATGAGGTAGTGCCTCCAGTGCCGTACAGCTTCCACAATGGCTTGGGCTTCCTTTTCGACTGAGGAGTGTCGAAGTTCCGAAGCGGAGAGGGTTCGGGAAAAGAACGCTACTGGCCTCCCTGCCTGGTTCAGAGTGACAGCGAGAGCGACCTCTGAGGCGTCGCTCTCCACGTGAAATGGGACGGATTCATCCAGCGCCCGCATGGCGGCTTTGGCGATGTCACGGTAGCATTGTGGATAGCACAATCGCTTCACAGATCCAGGGTCCCAGGTTCGATTCTGGCTTGGGTCACTGTCTGTGCAGAGTCTGCACATCCTCCCCGTGTGCGCGTGGGTTTCCTCCGGGTGCTCCGGTTTCCTCCCACAGTCCAAAGATGTGCAAGTTAGGTAGATTGGACATGATAAATTGCCCTTAGTGTCCAAAATTGCCCTTAGTGTTGGGTGGGGTTACTGGGTTATGGGGATAGGGTGGAGGTGTTAACCTTGGGTAGGGTGCTCTTTCCAGGAGCTGGTGCAGACTCGATGGGCCGAATGGCCTCCTTCTGCACTGTAAATTCTATGATCTATTGATGCAGTTGAAGGCCTGGCGGGCCTCGGCTGACAGTGGGAAGAGTGTAGCCTTAAATAGTGGGCGGGCTTTGTCCGCATACTGGGGGACCCACTGGGCGTAGTATGAGAAAAATCCAAGGCACCTCTTGAGGGCCCTGGAACAGTGAGGGAGAGAGAGTTGTAAGAGGGGCCGCATACGGTCAGGGCCGGGCCCTAGGACCCCGTTTTCCACGACGTAGCCGAGGATGGCTAGTCTGGTTGTGTGGAAAACGCATTTCTCCTTATATGTGAGATTGAGTTTTTGGGCGGTTTGGAGAAATCGGTGGAGGTTGGCGTCGTGGTCCTACTGGTCATGGCCGCAGATGGTGACGTTATCCAGGTACGGAAAAGTGGCCCGCAGCCCGTACTGGTCCACCATTCGGTCCATTGCTCGTTGGAACACCGAAACCCCATTCATGACACCAAAGGGAACCCGGAGGAAATGGAAAAGGCGGCCGTCTGCCTCGAACGCCGTGTAGTGGCAGTCCTCCGGGTGGATTGGGAGCTGGTGGTATGCAGACTTCAGATCCACCGTGGAGAAGATGCGGTACTGGGCAATCTGATTTACCATGTCTGCAATCCGGGGGAGGTGGTATGCATCGAGGTGCGTGTACCGGTTAATGGTCTGGCTGTAATCAACCACCATCGGGAACTTTTCCCCGGTCTTGACGACCACCACCTGAGCTCTCCAGGGGCTATTACTGGCCTCTATGACTCCCTCACGTAAGAGCCGCTGGACTTCGGATCTAATAAATACCCTGTCCTGCAGGCTATACCTCCTGCTGCGAGTGGCCACTGGTTTGCAGTTGGCGGTGAGTTTAGTGAAGAGTGGAGGGGGGTCGATTTTTAGTGTTGCTAAACTGCAAATAGTGAGACGGGGAAGGGGTCCGCCGAAGCTGAGTGTTAGGCTCCTGAGGTTACACTGGAAATCCAGTCCTAGGAGGAGGGGGGGCGCAGAGGTCTGGGAGTACATACAGTTGGAAGTTGGTGTAGTTGGCGCCCTGTATTGTTAGCGTTGCAATAGTGCGCCCTTGTATCTGGACGGAGTGTGACCCCGAGGCGAGGGAGATAGTTTGCTGTGTCGTAAATATCAGAAGCGAGCAGCGCCTTACCAGGTCTGGGTGAACGAAGCTCTCAGTGCTCCCGGAGTTGAAGAGGCACGGTGTCTCCTATCCGTTGATTTGGACGGACATCATGGAGCTCTTGAGGTGCTTTGGCCGCGACTGATCTAAAGTGACTGCACTGAGCTGCGGGTAGTCGGTGGCGTGGTCAGCGGTGCTGCAGCGGCCCCGTGATGACTGTCCGCGGAGGTCGTAGTCGTCGAGTGGCATATTGGGTGATGGCCAAGATGATCGCACGTGGCAGGTGGCGAGGAAGATGGCGGCCCCCATTTAAAAAAATAATAATTTTTATTCAAATTTTCACATTTTCACAAAAAAGAAAACAGTAACAGAAAATTCTAAGAACAAAACGAACAAAACCCCCCACCCGTATATACAAAAGAGAAAAAATAAATAAATGCCCGTCGTTAGCAAAGATTCAACCCAAAACAAAAACAAAGAGACAAAGGGAGAGGGAACCCCGCCACCTGCCGCCTGACAAACGCCCTTACTTGCATGTACCTAAAGGTGTTCCCGGGGGGGGAGCCCAAACTTCCCTTCCAGCTCACCCAGGCTCGCGAACTTCCCGTCTATGAACAGGTCCCCCAGCCTCCTGACACCTGCCCTGTGGCAACTCAGGAACCCGCCATCAATCTCCCCGGAACAAACCAGTGGTTGCCCCGTATCGGGGATCCCATCGAGGCCCCCACCTCCCCCCTGTGCCGCCTCCATTGACCCCAAATCTTGAGGGTAGCTGCCACCACCGGGCTCGTGGTATACCTCGTGGAGGGAGCGGCAGCGGCGCCGTTACCAGCGCTTCCAGGCTCGTGCCCACACAGGATGCCATCTCCATCCTCTTCCATGCTGCCCCCTCACCGTCCATTACCCACTTACGCACTATCGCTGCGTTGGCAGCCCAATAATACCCACAGAGGTTGGGCAACGCCAAACCCCCCCCCCCCCCCCCCCCATCCCTGCCCTGCTCCAAGAACACCCGTCTCACCCTTGGAGTCCCATGTTCCCACACAAACCCCGTAATGCTCCTGTTAACCTGCCTAAAAAAGGCCTTCGGGATAAGGATGGGGAGGCACTGGAACAGGAACAGAAACCTCGGGAGCACCGTCATCTTGACTGACTGCACCCTACCCGCCAGAGACAGCGGCAGCATGTACCACCTCTTAAACTCCTCCTCCATTTGCTCCACCAGCCTTGTGAGGTTAAGCTTATGCAAGGCCCCCCAGCTCCTGGCCACCTGAACCCCCAAGTACCTGAAGCTCCTCTCCGTCCTTTTCAGTGGGAGCCCCCAATCCCCCCCTCCTGGTCCCCCGGGTGTACCACAAACAGCTCGCTTTTCCCAAAGTTAAGCTTATACCCTGAGAAATCCCCAAATTCCCGGAGAATCCCCATCACCACCGGCTTTCCCTCCACCGGGTCCGCCACATATAACAAAAGGTCGTCCATGTAGAGCGACACTCGGTGCTCCTCCCCACCCCGGACCAGCCCCCTCCAATCCCCCGACTCCCTCAGCGCCATAGCCAGGGGTTCAATTGCCAGCGCAAAAAGTAGGGGGGACAGGGGACACCCCTGCCTCGTCCCTCAATATAATCGAAAATACTCCGACCTGCTCTTATTCATGGCCACACTCGCCATCGGGGCCTCATACAACAGCCTCACCCAACTGACAAACCCCTCCCCAAACCTGAACCTTTCCAGCACCTCCCACAAGTACCCCCACTCGACCCTATCAAAGGCCTTCTCCGCATCCAGCACCACCACTATCTCCGCCTCCCCTTCTACCGCCGGCATCATTATAACGTTCAAGAGCCTCCGTATATTAGTGTTCAGCTGCCTCCCCTTCACAAACCCCGTTTGATCCTTGTGGATAACCTGCGGCACACAGTCCTCTATCCTCGTGGCTAAGATCTTTGCCAACAACTTGGCGTCCACATTCAAGAGTGAGATCGGCCTGTATGACCCACACTGCAGGGGATCTTTGTCTCGCTTAAGAATCAAGGAGATCAGTGGCCGAGACATCGTCGGGGGCAAAGCCCCCCCCTCCCTTGCCTCGTTGAAGGTCCTAACCAACAGGGGGCCCAGCAGGTCTGCATACGTCTTGTAAAATTCAACCGGGAACCCATCCGGCCCCGGCGCCTTCCCCGATTGCACGTTCCCTATCCCTTTGACCAGCTCCTCAAGCTCAACCGGCGCCCCCAGACCCTCCACCCGTCCTCCTCCACCCTCGGAATTCTCAGCCGGTCTGAAAAGCGCCCCATTCCCCCCCCCCCCCCCCCCCCCTCCGCTGGAGGTTCGGATCAATATAGTCTCTCATAAAAGTCCCTAAAGACCCCATTAATGTCTACCCCCCTCTGCACCACATTTCCTCCCCGATCCTTAACACCACCAATCTCCCTGGCCGCATCCCGCTTACGGAGCTGGTGTGCCAGCATCCTGCTCGCCTTCTCCCCATACTCGTACACCGCACCCTGAGCCTTTGTCCATTGAGCCTCCGCCTTTCTGGTGGTCAACAAGTCGAACTCAACCCGAAGGCTGCGCCGCTCCCTCAGCAATCCCTCCTCCGGGGCCTCCGCATACCTCCTGTCCACCCTCACCATCTCCCCCACCAATCTCTCCCTTTCTCTCTGCTCCCATCTCTCCCTGTGGGCCCGAATGGAGATCAACTCCCCCCGAACCACCGCCTTCAGCGCCTCCCAGACCGTCCCCACTCGGACCTCCCATTATCGTTGGCCTCTAGATACCTCTCGATACATCCTCGAACCTGCCCCCTCACCATCTCGTCCACCAGCAGCCCCACCTCCAAGCGCCACAACGGGTGCTGGTCCCTCTCCTCCCCCAGCTTGAGGTCCACCCAATGCGGGGCATGGTCCGAAATGGCTGTCGCCGAGTACTCAACGTCTACTACCCTCGCAATCAGCGCCCTACTCAAAATGAAAAAATCGATCTGGGAGTAGGCCTTATGCACATGGGAGAAGTATGAAAATTCCCTGGCCCTCGGCCTCGCGAACCTCCATGGATCCACCCCTCCCATCTGGTCCATAAACCCCCTCAGCAGCTTAGCCGCCGCAGGCCTCCTACCCGTCCTGGAACTGGATCGATCCAGTGGCGGATCCAGCACCGTGTTGAAATCCCCCCCCATTATCAGGCCCCCCGCCTCCAAATCTGGAATCCGGCCCAACATGCGCTGCATGAAACCCGCATCATCCCAATTCGGGGCGTATACATTGACCAGCACCACCCGCTCCCCTTGCAGCATGCCGCTCACCATCACGTACCTCCCGTCGCTGTCTGCCACCACACTCGACGCCTCAAACGACACCCTCTTCCCCACCAGGATCGCCACCCCCCGGTTTTTTGCATCCAGCCCCAAATGAAACACTTGGCCCACCCACCCCTTCCTCAACCTAACCTGATCCGCCAACTTCAGGTGCGTCTCCTGAAGCATAGTCACGTCCGCCTTCAGCCCCCTCAGGTGCGCGAACACGTTTGACCAGCCCATTCAGTCCCCTCACATTCCAGGTGATCAGCCGGATCGGAGGGCAACCTGCCCCCCTCCCCCGTCGACTAGCCATCACCCTTCCGTAATCCGCCACATGCCCGCACCCCCCGCTCAGCCCATTCCCCACAATGACAGACCCCCATCCCGACCCCCTCTGCACGCCCCAGCTCCTTCTTGGCCATTCCAGCAGCAACCCGGTATCCCCCCCCTCTTCTCCCCCCCCCCCCCCCCCCCCCCCAAGCTAGGCCCCCCCCTAGCTGCGTAACTCCAGTCATTGTACTTCCGTAAATCAGCCGGCTCTTACTGACCCCGGCTGCTCCCGCCACCCCAATTACCCTCCCCAGTGTCACACACCCATTCCCTCAATGCCGACCCCGCCCCCGCTTCTCCAGCGCGGGAGAAATGCCCGCGTCCCCATTCCAAGCCCCGGACCCCCGACCCAAAATGTGGGAAGACAGGCACATGACCCAACAGGGCCGCAAACTCCACCCAAACCCGCAACCAGTGAAATAATAAAAATCCCAACATGATATGACAAAACACCCAAGTAAACAGATAACAGTCCCGAAAAGCAGAAAGGAAAAAACAGAACAGCAAAATAACATCGTCCAATAGAACCAGAAAAAGCGAAAGGATATCAAGGAGGACAAAGCCTCCGGGCTGCGTACAAGGTCCCCCAGCCCCCAGTCTTCAGTTCAAGTCCAGCTTCTCTGCCTGGGCAAAAGTCCAGGCCTCCTCCGGGG
This sequence comes from Scyliorhinus canicula, assembly GCF_902713615.1. Lineage (NCBI taxonomy): Eukaryota > Metazoa > Chordata > Chondrichthyes > Carcharhiniformes > Scyliorhinidae > Scyliorhinus > Scyliorhinus canicula. Next base: position 85,659,283 of record NC_052156.1, read on the forward strand.
AGTCAACATAAAGCTGGCGGTCTTTATAAGTTACCCACAGGCGTGCCGGCTGCAACAGGCCAAACTTGACCCCCTTCTTGTGGAGCACTTCCTTCGCCCGGTTAAACCCAGCCCTTCTCTTCGCCACCTCCGCACCCCAGTCCTGGTAGATCCTGATCTCCGTATTCTCTCACTTGCTACTCCTCTCCCTCTTCACCCAACGAAGCACACACTCACGGTCGACCAAGCGTTGAAAGCAGACCAGCACCGCCCTGAGCGGCTCGTTCGGCCTGGGCTTCCGCAGCAGCACCCAATGGGCACCCTCCAGCTCCAGGGGTCCTCGGAATGACCCCGCGCCCATCAGCGAGTTCAGCATCAGGACCATGTAGGCCCCCAAATCCGAACCTTCCAGCCCCTCCGGGAGGCCCAAAATCCGCAGATTCTTCCGGCGGGAGCGATTCTCCATCTCCTCCATCCTTGCCAACCATTTCTTGTGAAGCGCCTCGTGCGACTCCACCTTCACCGCCAGGCCCAGGAGTTTGTTCTCGTTCTCCGAAGCCTTCTGCTGCAGCTCCCGAATCTCCGCAGCCTGAGCCGTCTGAGTCGCCCCGAGCCTGTCCAGCGATGCCCTCAACGGCTCCAGGATCTCAGCCTTTAGTTCCTGGAAGGTGCGCAGCAGCAGCTCCTGCTGCTCCCTCGCCCACTGCTGCCACGCTGCCGGTTCCCCGCCAGCCGCCATCTTGTCCCTTCTGTCTCGCACCTTCTTCTGCTGCAAAGTTGATTTTCTGGTCACTCCACTTCTAGTCCAACCCATCCACTGGCCGCCAAGACAAGAGGCTGCATTCCCACCCGGGGAAAAGTCAAAACAGCACCATTGCGGGGCCTTAAAAGAGCCCGAAAGTCCAAAAGTAGCGGGATCCACCGAACGTGCGGCTTAGCACTGCATCGCCGCAACCGGAAGTCAGGATGGCGGCCCCCATGAATCGCACATGGCCGGCCGCGTGGGGGAGGATTGCCAAGATGGCAGCCCCCATGAGTCGCACATGTGCGGAGGCGGAGGCGGCAGACACGCTGCCACATTGCGGGATCTGCGGGCCTGTGAGTTGGAGGGGCGAGTGTTCTGGTTAGCGTTCGAGTTGGAGTTTTTAGTTTTGGCCAGGCAGACCTTCGCAAAGTGCCCTTTCCGCCCGCAGCTGCTGCAGGTCGCATTGCGGGCCGGGCAGTGCTGCCGGGAGTGTTGGGGCTGGCCGCAAAAGTGGCACGATAGTCCTCCGTGGTGGGCAGGTGGCCGCGCGGCGCAGGCCTGAGGCAGTCTCTGGTCGGTGGTCCACGATGGGGTTGCGTGATCGGTCGGGAACGAGTTCAAACTTTGATAAGCGACCTCTAATGAGGTCGCTAGTTTTACCGTGTCCTCCAGGTTCTGGGCCCCTTTCTCGAGGAGACGCTGGTGCACATAATTGGATCGGACCCCTGCAACATACACGTCTCGGACAGCGAGTTCCATGTGCTGGGAGGCTGTCACGGCCTGGAAGTTAAATTCTCGTGCCAGAGTATTAAGGTCGCGCAGGTAGTCTTCTAGCGACTCTGCAGGGTGCTGGTTGTAAAGATGTGCCGCGCGTAAACTTCATTCACGGGCCTCGGTATAAGAGTCAGTAACATCACGTTGAGTTGAAATACGATGGCTCACCCGTGCGTGGAGAAGACTGAGTTTCTGTTCTTCTGTAACAGCGGAGGTAGTCGACGCAGCCAGGTAGGCCTTGAAGCACCGAAGCCAATTCAAAAATATTTATTTTGCTTCTGCGGCCTGTGGATCGAGTTCCAGTCGATCAGGTTTGAGGGCTTATTCCATGGTAGTTTTTTAAGTCGATTAAATTGATGCGACCATCAATTCATTTAAAGACACGAGTGAAGTAAACTGTGGCTTTAATCGACTTACAACTGAGCCTGCCTGCGACTAACTGAACTGAAGGCGGGCTCGCAAGACCGCAGCACTTTATACTTCCTGCTGGGGGTGGAGCCAAGGGCGGAGCCCTGTACATGCTCCTCATCTCCCCCTGTGGGCAGAGCCGCGCAACTGCTCACAGATGGAGCCCACAGGGACACAGTAATATACAGTGTGGATTTATATGTTATACATTCACCACAGCAGCATTGGCATTACTTTGCTTTTGTTTCTGTTATGTTTAATTCATCTGCATTATGTGTCACTGTCCACTAACTTCAGGGATTGGGCTGGGAATGATTTCAAAGGGTTGCTTTAGTTATGATTGAGCTCAAGGAAATCCATAATATTTCTGAGAGACTCAAAGAATGCCATGGCAAATACAGCACCAGCATGTTCCACTGCCATCATGCATGACCTGTGGTGTCAAGCGTAATGATCAACAAAGACTGAAACTGATTATTAATTGGTGTTTCCGCAACAGGATCATTATGACTTTGGAATGAGAGCTGTAAAAACTGTGATCTCAGCCGCAGGAAACCTGAAGAGGGAAAATCCCGATATGGATGAGGTACTGACTCCAATGCAGCAATATTCTGACCATAAAGTTATTTAGTATTTCACCAGTCCTAATCCTTGGAATTATGAATAACTAAAAACGCATTTTAAGTAGAATAATATAACCAGTGTGTATTATACAACAAATAATAGGTAGCGAGAATAATATGAAGAATAATGGAGGGTAAATGAGTATTTCATGTTAAGTTGTCATAGTGTATTGCATGAATTAGGAACATACTGTACATAGAGTAACAGATAACTGGCAGTATATTAAATATAATGGAAAATATTGCACATACAATAAAAAAGGCAAGAATTGCACTGAATTTAGAAAGGAGTGAGTTTCAAATAGGATAATAGTTAGCAAGGCATATATTGAATATCACAGAGAATAAATTGCAAATGGAAAACAGACACCAAGCTTATGGAATTTGAATTAATAGGTGGCCAGAGTAGATTACATCTTCAGGAAAATGCATTGCATATAAAGAATAATAGATAGCTGGAACTGTATTTAAAAGTAAACAAAAAGTCTTAAGTGAATTGAGCATAGAAAAGTAGGAATGGATTGCATTTAGAATATTGTGTTAAGAACATAAGAACATAAGAACTAGGAGCAGGAGTAGGCCATCTGGCCCCTCGAGCCTGCTCCGCCATTCAATTAGATCATGGCTGATCTTTTGTGGACTCAGCTCCACTTTCCGGCCCGAACACCATAACCCTTAATCCCTTTATTCTTCAAAAAACTATCTATCTTTACCTTAAAAACATGTAATGAAGGAGCCTCAACTGCTTCACTGGGCAAGGAATTCCATAGATTCACAACCCTTTGGGTGAAGAAGTTCCTCCTAAACTCAGTCCTAAATCTACTTCCCCTTATTTTGAGGCTATGCCCCCTAGTTCTGCTGTCACCCGCCAGTGGAAACAACCTGCCCGCATCTATCCTATCTATTCCCTTCATAATTTTAAATGTTTCTATAAGATCCCCCCTCATCCTTCTAAATTCCAACGAGTACAGTCCCAGTCTACTCAACCTCTCCTCATAATCCAACCCCTTCAGCTCTGGGATTAACCTAGTGAATCTCCTCTGCACACCCTCCAGCGCCAGTACGTCCTTTCTCAAGTAAGGAGACCAAAACTGAACACAATACTCCAGGTGTGGCCGCACTAACACCTTATACAATTGCAACATAACCTCCCTAGTCTTAAACTCCATCCCTCTAGCAATGAAGGACAAAATTCCATTTGCCTTCTTAATCACCTGTTGCACTTGTAAACCAACCTTCTGTGACTCATGCACTAGCACACCCAAGTCTCTCTGAACAGCGGCATGCTTTAATATTTTATCGTTTAAATAATAATCCCGTTTGCTGTTATTCCTACCAAAAATGGATAACCTCACATTTGTCAACATTGTATTCTATCTGCCAGACCCGAGCCCATTCACTTAACCTATCCAAATCCCTCTGCAGACTTCCAGTATCCTCTGCACTTTTCGCTTTACCACTCATCTTAGTGTCATCTGCAAACTTGGACACATTGCCCTTGGTCCCCAACTCCAAATCATCAATGTAAATTGTGAACAATTGTGGGCCCAACACGGATCCCTGAGGGACACCACTAGCTACTGATTGCCAACCAAAGAAACACCCATTTATCCCAACTCTTTGCTTTCTATTAATTAACCAATCCTCTATCCATGCTACTACTTTACCCTTAATGCCATGCATCTTTATCTTATGCAGCAACCTTTTGTGTGGCACCTTGTCAAAGGCTTTCTGGAAATCCAGATATACCACATCCATCGGCTCCCCGTTATCTACTGCACTGGTAATGTCCTCAAAAAATTCCACTAAATTAGTTAGGCACGACCTGCCTTTTACGAACCCATGCTGCGTCTGCCCAATGGGACAATTTCTATCCAGATGCCTCGCAATTTCTTCCTTGATGATAGATTCCAGCATCTTCCCTATTACCGAAGTTAAACTCACTGGCCTATAATTTCCTGCTTTCTGCCTACCTCCTTTTTTAAACAGTGGCGTCACGTTTGCTAATTTCCAATCCACCGGGACCACCCCAGAGTCTAGTGAATTTCGGTAAATTATCACTAGTGCATCTGCAATTTCCCTAGCCATCTCTTTTAGCACTCTGGGATGCATTCCATCAGGGCCAGGAGACTTGTCTACCTTTAGCCCCATTAGCTTGCCCATCACTCCCTCCTTAGTGATAACAATCCTCTCAAGGTCCTCACCTGTCATAGCCTCATTTCTATCAGTCGCTGGCATGTTATTTGTGTCTTCCACTGTGAAGACCGACCCAAAAAACCTGTTCAGTTCCTCAGCCATTTCCTCATTTCCCATTATTAAAACTCCCTTCTCATCCTCTAAAGGACCAATATTTACCTTAGCCACTCTTTTTTATTTTATATATTCGTAGAAACTTTTACTATCTGTTTTTATATTATGAGCAAGTTTACTCTCATAATCTATCTACACTTCTTTATAGCTTTTTTAGTAGCTTTCTGTTGCCCCCTAAAGATTTCCCAGTCCTCTAGTCTCCCACTAATCTTTGCCACTTTGTATGCTTTTTCCTTCAATTTGATACTCTCCCTTATTTCCTTAGATATCCACGGTCGATTTTCCCTCTTTCTTCCGTCCTTCCTTTTTGTTGGTATAAACCTTTGCTGAGCACTGTGAAAAATCGCTTGGAAGGTTCTCCACTGTTCCTCAACTGTTCCACCATAAAGTCTTAGCTCCCAGTCTACCTTAGCTAGTTCTTCTCTCATCCCCTTGTAATCTCCTTTGTTTAAACACAAAACACTAGTATTTGATTTTACTTTCTCACCCTCCATCTGTATTTTAAATTCCACCATATTGTGATCGCTCCTTCCGAGAGGATCCCTAACTATGAGATCATGAATCAATCCTGTCTCATTACACAGGACAAGATCTAGGACCGCTTGTTCCCTCGTAGGTTCCATTACATACTGTTCTAGGAAACTATCGCGGATACATTCTATAAACTCCTCCTCACGGTTGCCTTGACCGACCTGGTTAAACCAATCGACATGTAGATTAAAATCCCCCATGATAACTGCTGTACCATTTCTACATGCATCAGTTATTTCTTTGTTTATTGCCTGCCCCACCATCTCGTTACTATTTGGTGGCCGATAGACTACTCCCATCAGTGACTTTTTCGCCTTACTATTCCTGATTTCCACCCAAATAGATTCAACCTTATCCTCCATAGCACCGATGTCATCCCTTACTATTGCCCGGATGTCATCCTTAAATAACAGAGCAACACCACCTCCCTTACCATCCACTCTGTCCTTCCGAATAGTTTGATACCCTCGGATATTTAACTCCCAGTCGTGACCATCCTTTAACCATGTTTCAGTAATGGCCACTAAATCATAGTCATTTACGATGATTTGTGCCACCAACTCATTTACTTTATTCCGAATACTACGAGCATTCAGGTAAAGTACACTTATGTTGGTTTTTTTACCTCTGTTTGAATCTTAACATCTCCAGTTTTATTCCTTTTGTTATTACTGGGCCTATTCACTGTGCTCCCCTCAGTCACTGTACCTTGTACTGTCGCCCTTATGGATTTCTGACTATGTCTTCTCTGCCTTGCACTTTTCCCCTTACTTCCTTTTGTTTCTCTCCCTGTTTTACTACCTTCCAACTTCCAGCATTGGTTCCCATCCCCCTGCCACATTAGTTTAAACCCTCCCCAACAGCTCCAGAAAACACCCCCCCTAGGACATCGGTTCCAGTCCTGCCCAAGTGCAGACCGTCCGGTTTGTACTGGTCCCACCTCCCCCAGAACCGGTCCCAATGCCCCAGGAATTTGAATCCCTCCCTCTTGCACCATCTCTCGAGCCACGCAATCATCCTATCTATCCTGACATTCCTACTCTGACTAGCTCGTGGCACTGGTAGCAATCCTGAGATTACTACCTTTGAGGTCCTACTTTTTAGTTTAACTCCTAACTCCCTGAATTCCGCTTGTAGGACCTCATCCCGTTTTTTACCTATATCGTTGGTTACAATCAGTAATACTCCTATTTCTAAGTCAGAACATTGTACATTCAAGTCTATACAGAATCTCGACTTGTACTTCAGTGTAATATGGAGGGAGTTGGCCATTTACTCTGTTGGAGATGTTTGAATTGCTGCTTGACCTTTTCAGAATATCTGATCTGAGGAAGGTTCAGGCACTTTTTCTTGGGGTAACATTGAAAATGGGCTTCCGTTGGCATGAGCAGTGGTAATTGATTAAGTGGGAGGAGACCGAGAAAGCTGCATCAGGCCTTGGCTAGGTTGGAATTGCCACTATTCATTGTCAATATTAATGACAATAACATTGTTAAGGTTGATTCTGTACTTGGTAAATAAAAATGTAAATGTTGGGACTTTCAGTGGCGGCCATGGTGTGAGTGGTCAGACGTTGGCAGCTCCCGCTTGTGGCTTTGTTTTTGGGCCTTTTCCTTGATTAACAGGTGATGTTTTATTGGAAAAGGTGCAGGAGTGGTCGAAGGAGAGTTTGTTCCATCAGTGGATGGGTTTGTGGACCAGAAGTACGCACGGTGTACGCACGGCTGTACAGCACGGTAGCACAGTTGTTAGCACAGTTGCTTCTCAGCTCCAGGTTCAAAGGCTCGATTCTCGACTTGGCTTACTGTCTGTGCTGTGCCTGCACGTTCTCCCCGTGTCTGTGTGGGTTTCCTCCGGGTGCTCCGATTTCCTCCCACAGTCCAAAGATGTGGAGGTTAGGTGAATTGGACATGCTAAATTGCCCTTAGTGTTCCAAAACAAAAGGTTAGGTGGGGTTCCTGGGTTACAGGGTTGGGGTGGAGGTGTGGGCTTGGGTGGGGTGCTCTTTCCAAGGGCCGGTGCAGATTAGATGGGCCGAATAGACTCCTTCTGCACTGTAAATTCTGTGAATCTATGAGAAGTGGTTTTGGGTGAAAAGAGCTGTTGGAACGTGAAACTTTTCCTGCGACACAGGGGAAGATGTAGAGGGTAAGGGATCGACCCCAACATCTCAGTGGTCTATGAATCAGTTGGTGGACTTCTTGAACAAGAGGTTCACCCAGCAGAGAAAGAAGTCTTTGGAGGACCTGGCGAGGACGGTGGATCCGCTTAAGGCAGGGATCTGAGTTTGGGGTCTCAAAGCCAGGCGATCCTGGCTTTGAGATGGTGAGGGAGCACGAGGAGCAGTTTGCTTCATTGGCGGCCGAGATGGGGGTGATGAGAAATACCAGGAGTGCCTTCAGGAGAAGGTGGAGGATCTGGAGAACCGCTCCCAGAGACATAACCTGAGGATTATGGGGCTGCCAGAGGGCACTGAGGGAGCAGACGCTGGCTCGTATGTTATCAAGATGTTGGAGATGTTGCTGGGAGAGGGGATCTTCTTACGGCCCTTGGAGGTGGGCCGGGCAGACAGGGTGCTGATGAGGAAGCCGCAGGATAACGAGCCGCCGAGGGAAATGGTGGTGCAGTTGCAGAGGTGGGCCAGGGAAATGAGGTGGTGTATCTGGGAGGGCAGCGAACTGCGAGTATACCAGGACCTGGGTGCGGAGATGGGCAAGAGGAGAGCAGGCTATAACAGAGTGAAGGCTGCCCTCTTCAAGAAGGGAATGAAGGGAGACTTCCGGTAGCAGCAATGATCAGCTGAGCCGCACGTTCGGAGGCTCCCGGAAAAAACGGACTTTGCGGCTTTTTTAAAGGCCCTCAACGGAGCTTGTGAGGCGAATCCCGATGTGGGAAGAGGCCAGGAGTCGCCCCAGAGGTCCCATGGTGGAGACCAGGAGCGGGGCAGGGAGAGAATCGAAGGAGAAAACACCCGGGAAAAATCGGGACCCGAAGGACAAAATGGCAGCTGGCGAAAGTTTTGAAGAGTTGAAGAAGTGGGTCAAGACGACTCTGCTGCGCTGCTTCCAGGAGATGAAAGTGGAGCTGCTGGAGTCCATCAAGGTAACCAACAGGGAACTGATGGAGACCCAGACGGCCCAGGGGGCTGCGATCCGGGAGCTGCAGCAGCAGGCCGCCGAGAGGGAGGACGAGGTCGTGGCCGTGGTGGGGAAGGTGGAGGTGCACGAGGCGCTCCATAAAAAATGGCAGGAGCGGTTCGAGGAGTTGGACAACCGGTCGAGGAGGAAGAATTTACGGATCCTGGGCCTCACGGAGGGGCTGGAGGGGTCGGACCTAGCGGCCTATGTGGTGATGATGCTGAACACGCTGATGGGGGCTGGGTCCTTCCAGGGGCCCCTGGAGTTGGAGGAGGCCCACAGAATTCTGGCTAGGAGGCCCAAGCCGAACAAGCCGCCGCGGGCGTTGTTGGTGAGGTTCCACCAGTTCGTGGATCGTGAGTGTGTGCTCCAGTGGGCCAAGAAGGAGCGGAGCAGCAAATGGGTGAACACGGAGGTGCGGATCTTCCAGGACTGGAGTGCGGAAGTGGCGAGGCGGAGGGCCGGGTTTAACCAGACGAAGGCGGTGCTCCACAGTCGGAAGGTGAAATTTGGAATGCTGCAGCCGGCGCGTCGTGGGTCACCTACAAGGATCGGCAGCACTATTTTGATTCCCCGGAGGAGGCGTGGGCCTTCGTGCAAGCCGAGAAACTGGACACAAACTGAGGGTCCCCTGGATGGGGGATGCTGTAGAATACTGTATTTATTTATACTGTATGTGTATTTGCGGGGTTTAGGGTATGAGGTGGGGTGGCCGTAGGGTGGGTGGGGTGATGCCGTATGGGTGTTTTCTTTATGGGTTTTCTAGCAGGAGTTGGGTGGACGGGTTTGGACTGAGGGGTAAACGGGGTTGTTGGGGAACTGGTGGGAGGGACTGACAATGGGAGTGGCCCTGGAGGAGGCGGGGCCCGGCAGGGCAATAGCGCGGGCTTTCTGCGGGGTCCCCGTGCTGGGAGAGGGAGGGGGAAGGGTCTTCTTCTCCCGTGCAGGAGCGGGGGAGGGTGGACTGATTGATGCCGAAAGTAGGGCGGGAGCCGCCGGGGTCAGCAGAAGATAGCTGGCTCACGGGAGTGCTGTAGACGGGGGGGGCGCGGCTAGGAGGGGCCCTAGCCTGGGGGGGGAGGGGGGGGGAGGGGATGGGGGGGGGGGGGGGTTACCGGGTTGCTGCTGAAACGGTTAGGAAGGAACTGGAGGACGCAGGGGGTGCTGGAGGGGGGGAGGTGCCGCCGTGAGAAACTGGCAGAGCGTGGGACGCTGGCCGGGGGTGGGCAAGGGAGGGGGTATGGCTAACCGGCAGGGGAAGGGGGCAGGGAGCCCTCGGATCCGGCTGATAACCTGGAATGTGAGGGGGCTGAATGGGCTGGTCAAGAGGGCCCGAGTAGGTGCTCACCTGAAGGGGCTGAAGGTGGATGTGGCCATGCTCCAGGAGACACACCAGAGTGGTGGACCAGGTCCGGCTGAGAAAGGGGTGGGTGGGCCAGGTATTCCACTCAGGGCTGGACGAGAAGAGGAAGGGGGTGGCGATCCTGGTAGGGAAGAAGGTGTCGTTTGAGGCGTTGAAGGTGGTGGCTGACAGTGGCGGGAGGTACGTGATGGTGAGTGGCAAGCTGCAGGGGGAGCGGGTAGTGTTGATGAATGTTTATGCCCCAAATTGGGACGACGCGGGGTTCATGCGGCGTATGCTGGGCCGCATTCCGGACCTGGAGGTGGGGGGCCTGATCATGGGGGGAGACTTTAACACTGTGCTGGATCCCCCATTGGATCGATCCAAGTCCCGGACGGGTAGGAGGTCGGCGGCGGCTAAGGTGCTGAGGGGATTTATGGACCAGATGGCGGGGAGGGTGCAGTCCGTCAAGATGACGGTGCTCCCGAGGTTTTTGTTCTTGTTCCAGTGCCTCCCCATCTTTATCCCAAAGGCCTTTTTCAGGAGGGTCAACAGCGGTATCACGGGATTTGTGTGGGCGCATGGGACTCCAAGGGTTCGAAGAGTGTTCCTGGAATGAGGCAGGGATGGGGGGGGGGGGGGCTGGCGTTGCCCAACCTCTCTGGGTACTACTGGGCGGTCAATGGGCGAGGAGGGGGCAGCGGGGAAGAGGATGGAGGCGGCGTCTTGTGTGGGCACGAGCCTGGAAGCGCTAGTAACGGCGCCGTTGCCGCTCCCTCCAACGAGGTATACCACGAGCCCGGTGGTGGCGGCTACCCTCAAACTTTGGGGGCAATGGAGACGGCACAGAGGAGAAATGGGGGGCTCGATGGAGGCCCCGATACGGGGGAACTATAGGTTTGTCCCAGGGAGCATTGATGGCGGATTCCGGGGCTGGCACAGGGCAGGGGTTAGGAGGTTGAGGGACCTGTTTGTGGAGGGGAGGTTCGCGAACTTGGGGGAGTTAGAGGGTAAGTTTGGGCTACCCCCGGGGAACATGTTTAGGTACATCCAGGTGAGGGCGTTTGCCAGGCAGCAGGTGGAGGGATTCCCCTTGCTGCCTCCACGGGGGGTGCGGGATTGGGTGCTCTCGGGGGTGTGGATCGGAGGAGGGAGGATCTCGGACATATACCGGGTGATGCAGGAGGTGGTCGAGGCCTCGGTGGAGGAACTGAAGGGTAAATGAGAAGAGGAGCTGGGTGAGGAGATTGAGGAGGGGACATGGGCGGATGCCCTGGAAAGAGTGAATTCCTCCTCTTCCTGTGCGAGGCTTAGCCTCATACAGTTCAAGGTGCTACAAAGGGCTCACATGACCGGGACGAGGATGAGTAGGTTTTTCGGGGGCGAAGACAGGTGTGCTAGGTGCTCGGGGAGCCCAGTGAACCACGCCCATATGTTTTGGGCGTGCCCAGCGTTGGGGGAGTTTTGGAAGGGGGTAGCAAAGACGGTGCCGAGGGTGGTGGGATCCAGGGTCGAGCCAGGCTGGGGACTCGCAATTTTGGGGTTGCAGTGGAGCCGGGAGTGCAGGAGGCGATAGAGTCTTGGGTCCTGGCCTTTGCGTCCCTAGTAGCCCGGCGGAGAATCTTGCTCCAGTGGAAGGATGCGAGGCCCCCAAGCGTGGGGGCCTGGATCTCGGATATGGCGGGGTTCATTAAATTGGAGAGGGTGAAATGTGCCCTGAGAGGACGAGTACAACGGTTTTTCAGGCGGTGGCAGCCCTTTCTGGACTTCCTGGCGGAACAGTAGGGAAATAGGCCGACAGCAGCAGCAACCCGGGGGGGGGGGGGGGGGGGGGGGGGGGGGGAAGAACGGGGGGGAGGGGGAACTGTACACATGGGTTTGTGGAGGGTGCTATCCCTCTCCCTTGTTTTTTTTTCTTTTTCTCTTTTCTCTGTCTTTTGGTTTCTGTTTTATTTCCTTTTGTTTGAAGTTGCTCTTGCAGCTGGGGGCACTGTTTACGGGGTGTTACCGCGGGTGTACGTTAATAGAGTTATGATGTTTATATTTTGTATTTTGTAAAAACTTCAATAAAAATTATTTATTAAAAAAAAAGAAGGGAATGAAGTTCGGGATGCTGTATTCGGCCCGCCTCTGGGTGACCTACAATGGTCGGGAATACTATTTTGGGATGCCGGAGGAAGCTATGGAATTTGTGAGAGTCAATGGACTGGCAGGAGAGGGAGGACATTGAACTTTGGAGGAGGTGTTTGGGGAGGTTCGTTCTCCCTGTCGCCCTGTTCAGGAGGTTAGGTTCTTTTTGGGGTTGCCCCCCCCCCCCCCCCCCCCCTCAACCTCTTTTCAGTTCTTTTTCCCCTGGGGGGTTGTTGGGGGGTTTCTGGGTGAGTGCATTGGGCTCTGCTCTGGGTTTTTCTTTCTCTGGGGGCGGCGGCAGGGAGTCCCCTGACCAGGCTGATCACATGGAATGTAAGAGGGTTGAATGGGCCAGTCAAGAGGGATCACGTCTTCGTGCATTTCGGGAGCTTAAAGGCGGAAACACCCCTGAAGATTGGGGATCAAACTAAGCTCAGGAAAGAGTGGGTAAGGCAGGTCTTTCATTCGGGTTTGGATTTGAAGACGAGGGGTGTGGTAGCCTTTGAAGTGGGAAACATAGTGGCAGACTCTGGGGGGAGGTTCGTTATGGTGATGCTGGTGAATGTTTATGGCCTGAACTGGAATGATATAGAGTTTATGAGACGGGTGCCGGGGGAGGATCCTGGACCTGGACTCGCACTGGTTGATAATGGGGGGGGGGGGGGGGGGGAGTGAGAGTGGACAAGTGGGGGTTTGGTAGGCTGAGAACGAAGGAATTTTAGTTTTTCTCCCATGTACACAGACTGTATTCCCGGATCGATTATTTTGTGCTGGATAGCATGCTGTTTGTGGGGTTGGTCAGTTCGGAGTACTCGGCAATTGTGGTTTCGGATCATGCGCTGCATTGGGTGGACTTGCAGGTGAATTGGAGGGGGGGGGGGGTTGACAGTGCCCGCAGTGGAGGTTTGATGTGGGCTGGGCAGGTTTGTGAGTAGGTGAGGGCTGCTATTGAGTTCAGAATATTTCAGGTTGCACTGGGGGATGAGGCACAGATGCCCTCTCTTCCCATTGCACTTTGCCTTAGCTATGGAGCCATTGGCTTCAAGGGACTGGGAGGGGATAGTGAGGGGGTGGGGTGGAACATGGGGTCTCATTGTATGTGGAAAAATTACTGCTTTATATGTCAAACCGTTTGGAAGTTATTTGGGGGATTATGGGCATATTGGAGCAATTCGGCCGGTTCTCAGGGTACAAATTGAATATGGGGAAGAGCGAGGTTTTTCTGGTTCAAGGAAGGGTCAGGGGAAGAGGCTGGGGGAGTTTAGAATAGTGGGGGCGAGCTTTCGGTATTTGGGTATTCAAGTGGCGCGGGGGTGGGAGCAGCTGCACAAGCTGCATCTGGCTCGGTTGGTGGAATTGAAGAAGGGGGATTTTAGGAGGTGAGATGTGCTCCTGCAGTCGCTGGTGGGACAGGTGCAGTCGGTGAAGATGACGCTTCGCCCGAGGTTCTTATTTGTGTTCCAGAATCTCCCGATCTTCATTCCAAAGGCTTTTTTTAGGAGGGCGAATGTGCTGATTTTGGGATTTGTTTGGAAGGGTAAAGCCCCGTGGTGAAGAAGGTGCTGCTGGAGTGGGATCGAGGGGTGTGTGGGTTAGCTCTTCCAAATTTGTAAATTACAATTGGGCAGCGAATATAGCCATGTTTAGGAAGTGGGTAGTGGGGGAGGGTCGGTATGTGAGTGGATGGAAGCAACCTCTTGTAAAGACTCGGGTTTGGGGGCACTGTTGACAGCACCTTTATCGCTCTCGCTGGCCAGGTACTCCACAAGCCCGGTAGTGGTGGCGGCCCTGAGGGTGTGGGCACAGTGGCAGCAGCACCTGAGGCTGAAGGGGGCCAGGAATCATGGGTTTGCTCCAGGGGGGCTGTTGTCAGAGCATTACTGGCACATGCCCGACGGCTCAGAGCGGCCAATCGCCTTTGCGTCCCGCACCACTTGCAGACGCCGAACCAAACTACATGCAGATGTAAATGGAAGGTTTGGTTGTCGTATTTGCGGTGCAAAAATTCCACCAATATGTTTATGGACGCACATTCACAATATACATGGACCACAAGCCCCTGCTGGGATTGTTTAAAGAATACCGCGTGACCTTGCCGATTGCGTCTGCCTGGGTCCAGCGACGGGCATTGCTGCTCGCCGCTTCCGAAAATACCCTGGAACATCATCCGGGCACAAGGATTCTACGTACTGATGCGTTAAGCCTTCTGCCCCTCTCCACAAAGCAGCCAGCACCCGACGCTACCGCGGAAATGAAAGCCGCCCTCCACTTCTTTATACCCTGCCGGTGACAGTGACTCGCATTTACGAGTGGACCCAGACAGACCCAAAATTGTTGTGCGTCCGGCACATGGTCCAGTATGGGGCCCAGCACAGGGCACTACCGGATGAACTGAAGGCCTACACCTTGAAGCTGCAAGAGATGAGCGTTGAGGGCAATGACCTTTTGTGGGGGACGTGGGTGGCTGCGCATCTATGTTAATCAACCTGCACAACAGACATCGAGGAATGGCCAAAATGAAAATGCTGGCCCGCAGTTACGTTTGGTGGCCTGGATTAGTTTCCGAGATCGAGAAGGTGGCCCACAACTGCGCTCCATGCCAGGAGCATCATAAAGCCCCACCGGCAGCCCTGGTGCACCCTTAGAAGTGGACGGGGAAGCCGTGGTCGTGGGTCCACATAGACTTTGTTAATCCGTTCCAGGGGGCCATGTTCCTCATGCTTCTGTATGCCCACTCTAAGTGCTGGATGTACACCGGGTTCCCACTGCAATCACACAAGCCACGTTGACAGGCTACAGGGCATCTTCAGTGCCCACGTGATGCCTGAAGTCTTGGTAGCTGACCACGGAATGGGGTTCATCAGCCAGGAGTTTGCATCATTCATGGCTGCAAACGGCATCCGGCATATACGTACTGCCTCGTACCGCCCAGCCACTAATGGGTTGGCTGATTGGACGGCCAAACCTTTAAGTGGGCAATGAAAAAGATACCCGCAGGATCCTGGGAGATGCAGTTGCCGTGTTTCGTTTTTAGTTACCGCTCAACGCTGCATGCCATGACTGGGATCGCGCCTGCAGAATTACTCATGGGGCGAAGACTCAAATCTCGCCTAAATCTAGTCCTCCCCGACATGAGGAATGGGTCCGTCAATGCTAGGACAGCTCCAGAAGGGACTCGTTGGGGCACAAGATCCGCATCTTTGAACTTGCGACGTGATCTACACCCTCAATTTTGGGACAGGGCCCACATGAATACCTGGCATGGTCGTCCGTACACAGGACCAGTGTTCTACAGAGTCTGGGCCCAAGGCAATGAAGCACACTGCCACCTGGACCACATGCATCGACAGGACCAAGAGCTGCCGGGGCAACACCCAGGGACAACACTCCAGATGCCACCTAAGGAAATCTCTGAGTCCCCGCCGAGGTCACCGCCGAGGACCGCCTCACACTGTACCCGCTGGCCGTTGGAAGCCAGGAAGCAGAGATGACCACCACACCCTCAGGTCCATCTGATGACAACAACGATGCTGGATCAGACATGGACACTGGCCCTCCAGATGACCATGTACTGGTGCCAACAGCTCCGACAGCCTCACCGGCAAAACTGCCCCAACTTCACCGTCCTTCGCAAAAACAATGTTCTCCAATGTGCTACATCCTGGGCCGGCTGCACAGCCTCTGAACCTTCAACATCTGCCCAAAGTATTGAGGGATCCATTGGTGGAAGACATGGACATTTCTCCTGACTGCGGGTGGGGCTTGGAGGTGGTTACGACCCCCAAAGGACTTGCACCTGCATTTCCCTCCTACACCTTGGAATATGAGCTCCCCATGTGATTAGGGGGCAGAGTTTCATCCCAATTGGAGGATTCCCCACGGGATATAAATTCCGGCCTGGGAGCATGTTGGGGAAGAGATCACTGAGGGGTAGTGGAGAGGAGAGGAGAGAGTATTGTATTGAGGAATAGAAGAATAAACCTAGTTGTATCCTGTCTTTCTGGCTACGTGTGGAGACCATACCTTCAGTCAGAACAGATGCCGAGCATCCTATGGAGTTAGATTTCCCAGTTCACATCAATGCCCCTGCTGCTGTTTATCATAAGATGTCAGGGACAATTCCCAAGCTCTACTATCCCTTTTAATTTCGCTCTCTGTGGAATTTTGTAGTTTTCACTTAGCCCCTCACTGCTAAATATGGTTCAGAAGTGAATGCAGTGATACATGAGCCTACATATAAGTGGATTCTACACAAGATTTCTTGCAAACACTGAAGCCCCATTAGACTTTGCCGAGAGCAACTATACAAATTACATCAATGAATAAGAAAATATGAAGTCGCATAGAAATGAACTTAGTTAGAGGTAAAACAAATGTAAAAAACAATCCACATATCTTTTTGAGTCTCAACCTTAAAATAAAAATTGTATTGTGTTTCAGGAGCTAATATGTTTGAGAGCCATTCGTGATGTAAATGTGCCCAAGTTCCTACAAGATGACCTCAAACTCTTCAATGGAATTGTATCTGATCTCTTCCCCAAGATCAAGGAAGAACCCGTTGACTATGGCATTCTGGACGCATCCATTCGAAAAACATGTGTTAAGAAAATGCTAAAAGATGTTGATAGTCAGTTACTTTTTATGTTAAAAAAAGTTCTTTAATAAGTGGGGATCAAAAGAAAAATGTGTATGTTCGAAATGTATAGCAATGTACAATGATTGAAAATCCTGGGGTCAATTTTACTGACTCTTGCCTCTGAATCACCCAAGTTGCACCCTTTTTTTGTTGCCCATATTTTCCAAGTTCTACCTGATTTGATTTATTGTCACATGTACCGAAGTACAGTGAAAAGTATTTTTCTACGGGCAAAACACAGTAAGCACATAGTAGACAAAAAAAGAATAATCGACAGAGTACATTGACAAATGGTACATTGACAAACAGTGATTGGTTACAGTGCAGAACAAGGGGCCAAACAAAGCAAATACATGAGCAAGAGCAGTATAGGACGTAGTGAATAGTGTTCTTACATGGAACAGATCAATCCAAGGGAGAGTCGTTGAGGAGTCTAGTGGCTGTGGGGAAGAAGCTGTTCCTATGTCTGGGTGTGCGGGTCTTCAGACATCTATATCTTCTGCCTGATGGAAGGGTCTGGAAGAAGGCAAAGCCTGGGTGGGAGGGGTCTCCGATAATGCTGTCTACCTTCCTGAGGCGGTGGGAGGTGTAGACAGAATCAATGTGCGGGTGGCAAGCTTGTGTGATGCGTTGGGCTGAGTTCACCATGCTCTGCAGTTTCTTGCAATCTTAGGCCGAGCAGTTGCCATACCAAGCTGTGATGCAGTCTGTACCTGTAGTTGTGGGTGCAGTTTGACTTGCCCACCTGCATGAGGTGCAGTTAGAGTCGGATGCAAGTTAATGAGGCAAGAAGTGACATTCTAGTTGACTGCTTCACTTTACAGGAGTCAGATGGCAGAAGAAACGTGACACTGCAATCTACACCCGACCATGCCAACCCAGAGACTCTCTGGGGTTTCTGAGGACAATAATAAAGCTGTGGCTCAGGGCTCTTTCATTTTCATTCAACCTCCCCATTCCTCCCAGAATATGTAAATACAATGAACTCTGGTTACCATTTTCCATTGGGAACAGAAAGCCCAATTTATCTCATTTTCCTGCCTTCCCACTATTAGAAATTGCCAGAAAATCCAGGGAATGCATTTATCGTAATCTTGATCGACACCAGTAGGGAATCTGTTTTGCATTGTGCCACATTTTATTTTCTATTCATTTCCATTGACATGGGCGGAATTCTCCGTCGGCCAATGGCAGAATTGATTGGGCGGAGAATCGGGCATCGGTCAAATCTTGATGCCAACGCCGGGCAGAAAACGGAATGCCATGCCCCGGTTCCTTGACAATGGCGTGAATGTCTTCTACGCCGCATGTTGGTGTGGCCATGCAATTTGTACAGTAAACGCCGTGGCATATCATTAACGGGCCAGTCTCGGTATTCGCCAGGCCTCCAGCAATGCTCTGCCTCTGCCTAGAGAAATTACCGATGACAAGATTCACTTGTGGTATATAAAATCAGGCGCCGTGTCTGCTGAAGGAGGGGGAGGAGGTAGGACATGTTCTAAAAGGTGCAATCATGAGCTGCCGGTGCTGCCGCTAGCTGAGGGGACTTTTGTCAGGGTCGGAGGGAGTAGCGAAGGGTGATCAGGAGATGGGCCATGGGGTCAGGGTGACCCCCCGGGACCAGGCTGTCCAGGCACAGGCCGCCATTGCCGCAGCCTGAAAGACAGCCATCTTGCTGCACACCCCACTCACCGCCCACTGTGGCCCATGGTTGTGCAGAAAGACACTGGCCATATGGGTGCCCCACCCATCACCCCCTCACCCACACCTGAGTGCCACCCTGCTGGCAGGGCATTACGCGGCCCACACAAGGTGGGTGGCCACAGTAGATCCCATAGGAGAGTTCCAGATAGGGGTCACAGAGCGTACAGCTGGCATGTACGGTAGCATAGTGGTTAGCACAGTTGCATCACAGCTCCAGGGTCCCAGGTTCAATTCCCAGCTGGGTCACGCTCTGTGTGGAGTCTGGACGTTATCCCCGTGTCTGCGTGTGTTTCTTCCGGGAGCTCCGGTTTTCTCCCATTGTCCAAAGATGTGCAGGTTAGATGGATTGGCTATGTTTTGTTTCAGGGTGGAAAGGGGAGGGGGAAAGGTGGACATACAACCTGCACTTTTGTATTTGGAATTTATCAATAATATTCAATTTATCAAAGGCAATGCACCTAAAGATGTAACTTCTGAGGAGTTATATCTTCAAGGTGTCACATTGTCCAAAAACTAAAAAAAGTTGTGAATGGCTCAAACAACCACTAATGTGTTAAATTACCAATTGGTTACAAAATTGATCAGTGTAAAAAACAACAATAAAGAGTGGGTAACTGATGGCAAAGGACCAAATCTCTTAGGTTTTCTTTGTACATATATTTATAGCATTTCATAAATAAACATTAACCACATTATCCTCAAGTAGATAGAAAATAGAAATACAGAGTCAAAAATGTTATATATACATCTACCCTTATAACTGAAACAAACAAATTAACCCCACTATAAACTACCCCCCCCCCCCCCTCCTAACAGTTCACCATGTCTAGGTCCTTAAAAAATGAGATCAATGACTGCCATCTCAATTTCCCCACCAATCCCCTGATGACATACTTCATTTTCTCCAAGTGTAGAAATTACATCAAATCATCCAACCAGGCGGTGTAGGAGACCGGCAACAAAGCAAAATTTGCCTCCTGGTCACTAAAGAGGCAAAGGCAAAAACATCTGCCCGCCCACCCCCTAGTGAAATGCTGGTGAGTCAGAAACCCTAAATATGACTATTAATTGACATGGTTCTAGGGCTATCTGTAGAATCTTAGATATCGGATCAAAAAGGAAGTTCAGTAGCTAGCAAGTTTGGGATAATGCCAAAACATCTGTGTATGGATAGCTGGTGCAAGCTCTGTTTGGAGACTGTTCTCTTGCCACAGGAGTGCAAATCACAAAGCAATTTAGTATCCATCACCATGCAAATATATGCATGTCGATGAATGCGAGCGATTCCTGAGGGATTTCCGCTAACCGCCCGCCATTTTATGCAGCCCGATAGCGAAATCAAATGGCTGGCTGCCCCAGCACTGCAAACCAACCCTATCCACCCTGCATCACGAAGCAGGCCCACCCCTGGATTTTCTGGTCGGCTCCCTTCCCAAAGTGCGGGGGTGACCGGACCCGCCGCCCCCAGGGACTCCCTAAATAAGGAGACACCCCTCCCACGCCGACCCCCTGAAAAGGGAGACCCCTCCAGGGACCCGTAACTAAAGGAACCCCGCCCCCCGACAAAGACATCTTAAAATGGAGACCCTCCAGAGACCCTCGAAAGAAGGAGAGCCCCCCCCCTTGAAACCCCCTAAATAGGGAGACGCCCCCAGGAATCCCCTAACTATAGAAACCCCCATTGGACCACCCTATTAAAAAGACCCTCTTCCCCACAGACCTACCCAGAAAATAGACTTGTGTCTGGAAACTAGAGAGTAGTCCATGCAGGGGCAGTGAAAAAAAATACAGTTATAACACTCACCTGGTAGCAACATGTGCCTATTTCTGGAAAGAGAACAGCTGTGACCTGCGTTTTAAACCCCTCAGATCCTTTTGCAGCAAGCAATTCATTCATTTTTCATAGTGGGCTATGATTGACAGCTTCAACAAAATAGCTGTGAGCCTTGCTTCATTCATCTTCTTCACTTGCTGTACCCACAATGTTTACAAATATCAACCACATCAGAGAGAGTTAAGTGCATTCCAATCACGCTCCTTCAAGCTTGAGTGATTTTGAAGTGCTGAATTGGAAATTGACAGCACTTAACAAAAAAAAGGCGAAGAAACACCCCGCTAAACGTACCGTTCAGCAGACTTTAGCTTGAGTCCGCTGAATCGCGTCCAATGTGTCTGAAGATTGAGATGATGATCTAGTTCAATGAAGGCATAAGAGGTAATTTCCTCACTTTTGTGCTTCTACCAAGGAGCCTTGCCAAATGGTGATGCATATGAGAAAATCAAGTGCAAGCTGCGTACAATTTTCCATCTATTGAAGTGGTTGGAAAATGGTGCATACAATCCAAATTTTTAACATGCATCCTTATTGGGCAAACCTCCCAACTGAAAGAAAAAAGTCATAAAATTCATGGGTGTTTCTCTGGTTGGCAATCAGTAACTAGTGGTTTCCCTCAGGGATCAGTGTTGGGCCCACAATTGTTCACAATTTACATAGATAATTTGGAGTTGGGACCAAGTGCAATGTGTCCAAGTTTGCAGATGACACTAAGATGAGTGGTAAAGCAAAAAGTGCAGAGGATACCGGATGTCTGCAGAGGGATTTGGATAGGTTAAGTAAATGGGCGAGGGTCTGGCAGATGGAATACAATGTTGACAAATGTCAGATTATCCACTTTGGAAGGAATAACAGCAAAAGGGATTATTATTTAAGTGATAAAATATTAAAACATGCTTCTGGGCAGAGAGACCTGGGTGTGCTAGTGCATGAGTCACTGGAGGGTGTGCAGAGTTCTTATGTTCTTGTGTATAAGTTGTCACTTCAAGCCTGTTTTTGGGTTCACTGCCATGAAATTCATTGAGAACTTCAGATTATCAACTATGCAGTGCAACATTTATGCTTTCTCCTCTTGTCCAGGCTTTGTGATCAAGTGCATCCAGTTGTATGAAACTACAGTTGTCCGGCATGGATTGATGTTGGTTGGTCCTTCAGGATCTGGAAAGACAAAGGTAAGATACAAGTGTAGAAATATTGTCTATACCGTAGGACCATAATCTCACCTCATGTATAATTAATCCACCAACCTACAGCGTAAAATGTTGAGTTATTGACACTGATTCTCATTTCCACATTCTTAGTAGTATTTCAAAGTTGAACTGTGTTAAACTTATTATAGCCAGTTGGTGAAGGAGGAGACCAGAAGTTAATCTTTATTTAGTTTTAAATTTATTCGTAAAGTGATCAACATTACAAATGTTACAAGCTCCCAGCTCTCCAATCCACCACTAATCCATTAATGGCAATAAGTGTCTGTTCTCTTTTGGAGACTAGTAAACAAGTGATCAACTCTTTAAAGGGACACTATCATGGATGGTTCTACAGGAAGGGAACTTGCAGGTTAGTGGTGTTCCCATGGATCTGTTGGCTTTGTCCTTCTAGGTGGTAGAGGTCACAGGTTTGGAAGATGGCATTTGGCGGGTTGCTGAATTGGATCTTGTAGATACACACTATGGTCGATGAAGTGATATTTAAAATGGTGAATGAGGTACTAATCAAGTAGGCCGCTTTGTACTAGATGGTATGAATTGAATTGAATTGAATTGCTCATTCAAAGAGCTGGCGAAAACACAATGGACTCCTTCTGTGCTGTAACAATCCTATGATTCTGTGTTGAGCTTCTTGAATACTGTTGGAGCTGCACTCATCCATCACACTGCAGGATTTGGGGTATCAGGAGATGCTGCAGATTTCCCAGCTTCTGATCTGCTCTTGTATTTATTTGACTGACCCAGTTAAATTTCTGGTCAATGGTGACTTCCAGGATGTTGATGGTGGGGGATTCAATGGTGACGATGTTACTGAATTTCATTGGCAAATAATTAGTTACTTTCTCGTTGCAGATGGCCATTGTCTCGCACAAGTGTTGCAGAAATGTTATTTGTCAGTTCGCATCTCAAGCCTGTTTTTAAGGCAAAGATAGATAGATTGTTGAACAGTAATGGCGAGTGGGGGGGCAAGTGGAGCTTGTAATGTTCTTTGATTGGGCTGGGTTTAGGGCGCAACCCGAGGGATTTCCTGCTTCAATACACTAGCGCTGAGATGATTGGCCTCCAACAACCAAAACCATCTTCCTTTGTGTTAGGTGTAAGAACATAGGAACTGGGAGCAGGAGTTGGCAATTCAGCCCCTTTAGCCTGCTCCACAATTCAATACAATCACGGCTAATCTTATCTCGGCCTCAAATCCACTTTCCTGCCCGTTCTCCATAACCCTTCAACCCATTACTAATTAAAAATCTGACTATCTCCTCCTTAGATTTACTCAAAGTCCCAGCATCCATTGCACTTAGCGTGCACATAGTCTTGTGTTATAGATTTACCCAAGTTAACGCATCATTTTTAGAAATGCCTGGGGCTATTACTGGCATGCTCTCCTACGGATTGAGGCAAGGTTGAACCCCTGGTTCGATAATTAAGGTGGGGATATGCTGAATCATAAGGTTACAGATTATGGTGGAATACATTGCAGCTCTTGCTGATGGGCTACTGCATCTCATGGGTGCCCAACCTTCAGCTGTTAGATTTGTTTCAGAATTAGGAATATTTAGCAAGGTGGTAGATATTTAGCATTGATGGCCCACAATATGATAGAAAGTACCCTCAGTATGTTCCCATGAGGACTGTAAGATAATCACTCCAACCAATACTGTCATGGACAGATGTCTCTGAAACCAGACATGAATGAGGATCAGATAAAGAAAGCATTTATCTCTTGTTGGCTCTCTTACCACCTGCTGCAGGCCTAGCTTCATATATATCTCCTTCAGGATTTGGCCAGCTTTGTAATAGTGGTGTTCAATATAAAGCAATGCTGGTTCATCAGTTGTTGGAGGGTCTAAGTAGTAATCAGCTGATAGTTTCCATCGTCTTATTTGGTCTGATGGCATGACATTTCCTGGGGTCTGGTATCAATGTTGAAGACCCCCCGGATCATCCCCTCCTGACTGTATGCCACTGTGCAACTACCTCTGGTGTGTCTGACCTGCCAGTGACACAGGACAGGTTTCATTGGCCAAAATATTGAATACAGGAGTTGGGACGTTTTGTTGAAGTTGTACAAGACATTAGTAAGACCACACATGGAATACTGTGTTCAGTTCTGGTCACCCTATTATAGGAATGATATTGTTAAACTAGAAAGAGTGGAGAAGAGATTTATGAGGATGCTACCAGGACTTGATGATCCGAGTTATAAGGAGAGGCTGGATAGGCTGAGACCTTTTTCCCTGGAGCGTGGAAGGCTTAGGGGTGATCTTATAGAGGTAGATAGTCAACATCTTTTCCCAGAGGTAGAGGGGTCTAGAACTAGAGGGAATAGGTTTAAGGTGAGAGGGGAGAGATACAAAAAGACCAGAGGGGAAATATTTTCACACAGAGGGTGGTGAGCATCTAGAACGAGCTGCCAGAGGCAGTGGTAGAGGCGGGTACAATTTTTTCCTTTAAAAAACAGTCACACAGTTACATGGGCAGGGTGGGTATGGAGGGATATGGGCCAAAGGCGGGCAAGTGGGACTAGCTTTTTTAAAAATAATTTTTATTGGAATTTTTTGAAAAATATATGTCAACAAAACAATAATAACAATAACAATAATAATAAACACCCCCTGGCACCCGTAACAACGCATATAACAAACCCCCCCACCCCCCCACAACCCCAATAAACAACAAAATAAATTAACAATAAGCAAATTAACTTAAACACTATCCCCTTAAACCCTCCCCCCCCCGGGTTGCTGCTGCTGCTTGCCTAGTACCTTATCGTTGAGCCAGAAAGTCGAGGAAAGGCTGCCACCTCCTAAAGAACCCTTGTACCGACCCCCTCAGGGTGAACTTGACCCTCTCCAACTTAATGAATCCCGCCATGTCATTAATCCAGGTCTCAGGGCAGCACGGTGGCCTAGTGGGTAGCACAACCGCCTCACGGCGCTGAGGTCCCAGGTTCGATCCCGGCTCTGGGTCACTGTCCGTGTGGAGTTTGCACATTCTCCCCGTGTCTGCGTGGGTTTCGCCCCCACAACCCAAAAATGTGCAGAGGAGGTGGATTGGCCACGCTAAATTGCCCCTTAATTGGAAAAAATAATTGGGTAATCTAAATTTTAAAAAAAAATTAATCCAGGTCTCCACACACGGAGGTCTCGCATCTTTCCATTGCAGCAAGATCCTCCGCTGGGCTACTAGGGACACAAAGGCCAAGACATCGGCCTCTTTCGCCTCCTGCACTCCCAGCTCCACCCCAACCCCAAATATCGCGAGTCCCTAGCCTGGCTTGACCCTGGACCCTGGACCCACCACCCTCGACACCGTCCTCGCCACCCCCTTCCAGAACTCCTCCAGTGCCGGGCATGCCCAGAACATATGGGCATGGTTCGCTGGACTCCCCAAGCACCTGACGCGCCTGTCTTCGCCCCCAAAGAACATACTCATCCTAGATCCGGACATGTGGGCCCGGTGCAGCACCTTTAACTGGATGAGACTAAGCCTCGCACATGAAGAGGAGGAGTTCACCCTCTCCAGGGCGTCCGCCCATGTCCCCTCCTCAATCTGCTCCCCCAGCTCCACCTCCCACTTAGCCTTCAGCTCCTCTACCGACGCCTCCCCCACCTCCTGCATTACCTGGTAGATGTCAGACACCTTCCCATCCCCGACCCACCCCCCCGAAAGCACCCTATCCCTTACCCCTCGTGGGGGCAGCAAAGGGAACCCCTCCACCTGTCGCCTAGCAAACACCTTGACCTGAAGGTACCTGAACATATTCCCCAGGGGGAGCTCAAACTTCTCCTCCAGTTCACCAAGGCTCGCGAACCTCCCGTCAAGAAACAGGTCTCCCAACTTCCTAATGCCCGCCCTATACCACCCCAGGAACCCGCCATCCATGTTCCCTGGGACAAACCGGTGGTTCCCCCACAGCGGGGCCTCCACCGAGCCCCCCACTTCCCCCCTGTGTCGCCTCCACTGCCCCCAAATTTTGAGGGTAGCCGCCACCACCGGGCTCGTAGTGTACCTCGTTGGAGGGAGCGGCAGCGGCGCCGTTACCAGTGCCTTCAGGCTCGTGCCTCCACATGACGCCATCTCCATCCGTTTCCATGCTGCCCCCTCCCCATCCGTTACCCACTTTTGTACCATCGAGACGTTAGCCGCCCAATAGTACCCAGAGAGGTTGGGCAGCGCCAGCCCCCCTCTATCCCTGCCCCGCTCCAAAAAGACCCTCCTTACCCTCGGAGTCCCGTGCGCCCAAATAAATTCCAGAATGCTGCTGTTCACCCTCCTAAAAAAGGCCCTCGGAACAAAAATGGGGAGGCACTGAAACAAAAACAAAAACCTCGGGAGCACCGTCATTTTAACAGACTGTACTCTACCCGCCAACGACAACGGCAGCATGTCCCACCTTTTAAACTCCTCCTCCATCTGCTCCACCAACCTAGTAAAATTGAGCTTGTGCAGAATCCCCCAGCTCCTAGCCACCTGAACCCCCAGGTACCTAAAACTCCTCACTGCCCTCTTTAGCGGGAGCCTACCAATCCCCTCCTCCTGATCTCCCGGGTGTACAACAAACAGCTCACTCTTGCCCAGGTTCAATTTATATCCCGAGAAACTCCCGAACTCAGCAAGAATCTCCATCACCTCCGGCATTCCCCCCGCCGGGTCTGCTACATACAACAGCAAGTCGTCCGCATACAGCGGCACTCGGTGCTCCTCCCCACCTCGCACCAAACCCCTCCACCTCCTCGACTCCCTGAGAGCCATGGCAAGAGGCTCAATTGCCAGCGCAAAAAGGAAGGGGGACAGGGGGCACCCCTTCCTCGTCCTACGGTGGAGCCTGAAGTACTCGGACCTCCTCCCATTTGTCGCTACACTATCCATCGGGGCCTCGTACAGCAACCTCACCCATTTAATAAACCCCACCCCAAACCCGAACCTCTCCAACACCTCCCACAAGTACCCCCACTCAACCCTGTTGAGGGGCTGTTTAGCACACTGGGCTAAATCGTTGGCTTTGAAAGCAGACCAAGCAGGCCAGCAGCACGGTTCGATTCCCGTAACAGCCTCCCCGAACAGGCGCCGGAGTGTGGCGACTAGGGGCTTTTCACAGTAACTTCATTTGAAGCCTATTCGTGACAATAAGCGATTTTCATTTTCATTTTTTCATTTCAAAGGCCTTCTCCGCATCCAATACCACCACAATCTCCGCCTCTCCTTCTGCTGCCGGCATTATTATCACATTTAGCAGCCTTCGCACGTTAGTGTTCAGCTGCCTCCCCTTCACAAAACCCGTCTGATCTTCATGTACCACCCCCGGCACCCAGTCCTCTATTCTAGTGGCCAAGATCTTCGCCATCAACTTGGCGTCTACATTCAGCAGTGAAATCGGCCTGTATGATCCGCACTGCAAGAGGTCATTATCACGCTTCAGGATCAGGGAGATTAGCGCCCGAGACATCGTCGGGGGCAGAACACCCCCCTCCCATGCCTCGTTGAAGGTCCTAACCAACAGGGGGCCCAGCAGGTCCGCATATTTCTTATAAAATTCAACCGGGAACCCATCCGGTCCCGGCGCCTTCTCCGACTGCATGTGGCCAATCCCACTGACCAGCTCCTCGAACTCGATCGGCGCCGCCAGTCCCTCCACCTGCTCCTCCTTCACCCTTGGAAATCGGAGCCTGTCCAAAAAACTCTCCATTCCTCCTCCCACCGCCGGCGGCTCCGACCTGTACAGTTCCCTATAGAAGTCCCTAAAGCCCTCATTGACCTCTGCCACCTGCTGCACCACATTCCCATCTCTATCCTTCACTCCACCAATCTCCCTAGCCGCGTCCCGCTTACGAAGCTGGTGCGCCAGCATTCTGCTCGCCTTCTCTCCATATTCATAGACCGCTCCCTGCGCCTTCCTCCATTGTGTCTCCGCCTTTCTGGTGGTCAATAAATCAAACTTGGCCTGCAAGCTACGCCACTCCCCCAGCAATCCCTCCTCCTGGGCCTCCGCGTACCCCCTATCCACACTCAACAGCTCCTCCACCAGTCTCTCCCTCTCCCTCCTCTCCCCCCACTCCCTATGGGTTCGGATGGAGATCAGCTCCCCCCTAATCACTGCCTTTAGAACCTCCCACACCATCCCCACCTGGACTTCCCCAGTATCATTGACCTCGAGGTACCTCTCGATACATCCCCGAACCCTCCTACACACCTCCTCATCAGCCAACAACCCCACGTCCAGACACCAAAGCGGGCGCTGGTCCCGCACCTCCCCCATCTCCAGATCCACCCAATGCGGAGCATGGTCCGAAATCGCAATAGCCGAATACTCGGCCTCCTCCACCCTCAGGACCAGTCCCCTGCTCAAAACAAAGAAATCAATGCGGGAATAAACCCTGTGCACATGGGAGAAAAAAGAGTACTCCCGAGCCCTCGGCCTCCCGAACCATCAGGGGTCCACTCCTCCCATCTGGTCCATAAACCCCCTCAACACCTTGGCCGCCGCCGGCCTCCTGCCTGTCCTTGAACTAGAACGATCCCGTAGGGGACCCAGCACCGTATTGAAGTCCCCCCCCCCCCATGATCAAGCCCCCCACCTCCAGGCCAGGAATGCGGCCCAATATACGCCTCATGAAACCAGCATCATCCCAATTTGGGGCGTACACATTAACCAACACCACCCTCTCCCCCTGCAGCTTACCGCTCACCATCACATATCTGCCGCCACTATCAGCCACAACATCAGACGCCTCAAACACACCCTCTTCCCCACCAGGATCGCCACCCCCCCGGTTCTTCGAGTCGAGCCCTGAGTGGAAAACCTGCCCCACCCACCCCTTCCTCAGACGGACCTGGTCCGCCACCTTCAGGTGGGTCTCCTGGAGCATGGCCACGTCCGCCTTCAGCCCCTTCAGATGCGAAAACTCCCGGGCCCGCTTAACCGGCCCATTCAATCCCCTCACGTTCCACGTAATCAGCCGGATCAGGGGGCACCCCTCCCCCCTCCCCCGTCGACTGCCCATCGACTGCTCGCCCCTGGCCATCACCCATTCGGCCCGTTTCCAACGGCGATAGAACCTCACCCCGACCCCCCCGACCCGCACCAACTCCTCCCTGGCCAATCCAGCAGCAACCCGGTATCCCCCCCCCCCCCCCCCCCCCCCCCCAAGGCGAGGACCCCTCCTAGCCGCGACTCTCCCTCCACTGTACTCCCGTGAGCCAGCTGACTTCTGCTGTCCCCGGCACCTGCCGCTCTAACTCCGACCCCTCCCGATATGAGGTCCCCCCTCCTCCCCTGTATCAGCTCCTGGGCACCGCTTCAGCGCGGGAAACTCGGTCTAATAACCACGCCCCTCACCACCAGCTCCACCCCCTCGTCCCGCAGCGTGGGAAACCAGAGAAAAGCCCGCGCTTTACCACCAACGCAGCTCCCCAACCGCAGTCCCAACCCAACCACCAACTCCGTACAAACAAAGACGTAGATCAACCACAAACCCCAGTACCCCTCTTAGAACACAAAACCATACCCCTCATCGTCTGAAAGCGAGAGAAAAAACAAAAACAAACAGAATAACCCGCTACAGCATAAACAATGATACATGAATAGAAAAACTCCCACAGCCCCCAATCTCTAGTTCGAGTCCAGCTTTTCAGCCTGCACAAAGGCCCACGCTTCCTCCGGGGACTCAAAGTAGTGATGCCAGTCCTTGTAGGTGACCCACAGGCGCGCAGGCGGCAACATGCCGAACTTCACCTGCTTTCCATGGAGCACCGCCTTCGTCCGGTTAAACCCGGCTCTCCGCTTGGCCACCTCCGCACTCCAGTCCTGGTAGATACGCACTAACGAATTCTCCCACTTACTACTCCTCACCTTCTTGGCCCATCGGAGAACACACTCCCGGTCACTGAACCGATGGAACCGCACCAGCACCGCCCGTGGGGGTTCATTCGCCTTAGGCCGCCTGGCCAGTACTCTGTGGACCCCCTCCAGCTCCAGGGGCAGATGGAAGGATCCTGCCCCCACCAGCGAGTTCAACATCACGACCACATAGGTCGGCAGGTCCGACCCCTCCAGCCCCTCCTCGAGGCCCAGGATCCGCAGGTTCTTCCTCCGTGACCAAAGCTCAATCTCCTCGAACCGATCTTGCCACTTTTTATGAAGCGCCTCGTGTATCTCCACCTTCCCCACGAGGGCCGAAACCTCCTCCTCGCGCTCAGAGGCCTGCTGCTGCAACTCAAGTATCGCTGCACCCTGGGTCGTCTGGGTCTCCAGCAGCTTACTCGTCATCACCTTCAGGGATTCCAACAACTCCCCTTTCAGCTCCGTGAAATAGCGCAGAAGGGCCGCCTGCTGCTCCTCAGCCCACTGCCTCCACTCCTCAGGGGCTCCACCGGCCGCCATTTTGTCCACCTTCCCCCGCTTTTCCAGGGGAGCTGCTGCCGTTTTTCTCCTCGCCCCACTTCGAGTCCGCACCATAAATCCCTGGGGGGTTTTCTCCAGACCCCTTTATCCACTGGGAATCGTCGAATCAGCGCCGTTTGGGGCCCTTAAAAGAGCCCACAAGTCCTTTTAAAGCGGGAGCTGCCGAACGTGCGGCTTAGCTCCGCATAGCCGCAACCAGAAGTCTCTGGGACTAGCTTATTGATAGAAACTGGGCGGCATGGACAAGCTGGGCCGAAGGGCCTGTTTCAATGCTGTAAACATCTGTGACTCTAAGACATGCTCAGGAATTGCAATGAATGAGTCTATACACTGGCATTAAGGTATGATTCAATGACCATGTCAAGTTGTGCTTGACTAGTCTGTGGGATAGGCTCTTCCAATTTTAGCACCAGTCCCCTGCTATTTGTGAGAGGTGGGCTTTGCAGGACCAACTGGGTTGAATGTGTCTTTGTCAGATTCATTGCCTAGGTCAATACTGGATGGTCTGTACAGTTTTATTCTCCTTTGATTTTTTTCATAGTGGTTTTGATACAACTGAATGACTTGCTAGGCTCTTTCAGGGAACACTTAAGAATCAACTACATTGCTGACCATCTGGATCAGACTGGGTAAAGGTGCCAGGTTTCCTCCCCTTAATTATTAATAAGTCAAATAGACTTACACAAAAATCTGATAATTTCATGGGCACAGTATTCTACAGCTTTCTGAGAGAACATGCTGGGATAGATCAATGGGTTATTATTCTGAAAGGTCAGTCTTGACTGTTTTGTAGCCATATCCATATCTTGCTGCATGTGCCTTGACAATGACCAGGAATCTTTATCGAGGAAATCTTTGGTCATCATTAAAAGTTTAATGCTAGCTATTCATGCCCTTTCAAGCTGATTCCCTAATTTCCTGAGACTGGAAGTGAGAACCTCCAAAAACTGGAGCCCAATGCACAATCATATTGTTGTTCTGCACTTGTATTTGTGCTCCTCATCTTCAATGATACCTTTAACATTCACCCTGGAACTGTTGTTCACTCTTGGTGCTCTGCCGTCCTACAAAGGTAGCACAGTAGCATCGCTGTTTCATCCCCATCATTTTGTGCAGGGATCTCTGAAGGTACTGTGTGAAGAGCTTTGCTAATTAATCAGCCCAGGTATTCAGGTAGAAATCCATGGGCCCTGATGGAGCTCCAAGCCCAGCCTTTAGCCCTCCATTCATCTCATTTATGCTCATCTGTTGTCACCTCCATTTGATCCTCCTCACTCATGCTCAGTGCTTCAATAGATCCTGTCTCCTCACCCAGCTTACCTGATTTTTCTGAAGTGGATGTTTCCATACTGGTGCTTCTTAGATGCTTATGTGGTCGGTATGCTTCTTGCTCCTTCCTGGTGTCCCGTCTTTGGATTTTCTGACACAAACCTAATGGAACTTGTATCAATGTAAGGTGCAGAATGAATGGCTGTACAAACAGGAGCAAGACCAATATGTTATTATTGCTAGAAATCGGCAGATGTGGTCACCTATTACTCAGTCAATGCTGAGTTTAAAATGTTAACTGAAAGGTCCACTAACCATGTTGAACTGCAAAACTAGTTGATTATTTAATAACTAAATAGGTCGCTAAATAATTGGGCTGTGCTGTTTTATTCCTCGACATTATACAGTACTGATCATTATACAGCATGGTAGCACAGTGATTAGCACAGTTGCTTCACAGCTCCAGGGTCCCAGGTTCGATTCCCAGCTTGGGTCACTGTCTGTGTGGAGTCTGCACGTCCTTCCCGTGTCTGCGCCGGTTTCCTCCGGGTGCTCCGGTTTCCTCCCACAGTCCAAAGATGTGCAGGTTAGATGCATTGGCTGTGCTAAATTGCCCTTAGTATCCAAAAAAGGTGAGGTGGGGTTACGGGGATAGGGTGGAGGTGTAGGGATAGGGTGGAGGTGTGGGCTTAGGTAGGGTGCTCTTTCCAAGGGCTGGTGCAGACTTGATGGGCCGAATGGCCTCCTTCTACACTGCAAATTCTATGATTCTATGATCCAGCCACCATTGGAAGTAGCATACAGACACAAATGTTACTTAATGTCTTCCACTTTTGCAGAGCAAGATACTGTCTTTAAGCAGGCAGTCACTCCTTAGTTAACATAATTTGACATTTAGTTTACTGTAAAAAGAGTGAAATTCCTTCAGAACATTCAAATGGCATTTGTACTTTTGTTCCCTCTTACCTAGTGTTACCAAGTCCTAGCTCAAGCGCTTACAGCCTTAAGAGGACAGATGTCAATCAGTGGTGAAAATTATGAAAAGGTCATTTTGTTTGTTCTCAACCCCAAATCTATCACCATGGGTCAGCTGTATGGGGAATTCGATCTTTTAACTCATGAATGGTAAGCATGGTTGATACGTATTAAGTCAATGAAATGTTGCAATGGCTACAATACAATGTAGTAAGAGAGCAGCGTATCAGTATTATTATGGGTCAGGGTTTAGAGAACCCCAAAGTGTATCATGGAGTTCACCTGACCCACAACCTTTAATAGATTATGGTATGGGGAGCACACGGCTCACTCTACAGGTATAGCAGAAAATGGACCAGTGGACAAAACAATGTTTATTCTATGAACTCAAGTTAACCTTTCTAAAACAAATAGTGAACATATTAGCAACCAGTAAATCAAATACCCCCCCCCCCCAAAGAATACCACATTAAGTAATATGTTTGGCGTCCTTTTAACATCCAAAAGACTTAACAAACCTTCAAACAGGAGCACATTAGGGTTTACATTCAAGACTGAAAACATTTACAATTCTTCTGAATTCACCAAAGGATTAAGAGATAGTCCTTCATGGCAGAGATCAACAGCAGTGCAGCTCACAGACACATCCAAGCTTTCTCAAACTGAAACCCAAAAAGCAGAAGTAGAGCTCAGCTCCACCCACACTCTGACATCACTGCAGTAACATGAGCAGCTTCATTTCTTAAAGGTACATTTCTTAAACATCCATTTCTTAAAGGGTACTCTCACGTGACAGTATACAGTACAGTAATACACTGCAGAATGACAATGTTGGAGCATAATGCAATCAGATATTTTGCTGGAAATCAAGAAACGGTCAAGAATTAGTTTAAAGAGTAAACTGCATTAAGCTACTTAAGTTTAGGAGTTAAAACAATATGATCTGTTATAAAAAGGAAGTCTTGTGTTTTTTATAGGGTGTTCATGTCCTGGGGTATATAATGAGACATTGGGGTGTATTCTCCACCTCCCCAACCGTGGGTTTCTCAGTGGTGCGCTGTTGCTGGCAGCAGGATTCTCTGTTCCAGCAGCTGGCCAATGGGATTTCCAATTGTAGCCACCCCATGCCCCGGGAAACCCACAGGCGGGGTGCATTGCTGGTGGAACGAAGAATCCTGCCAGTAGAGAATTCACCTCATTGTTTCCCCTGGCTGGGGAATCTAGATTAAGGGGCACAGTTCCAGGATAAGGTGACCAAACATTTAGGACTGAGATGAGGGAAAAAATTCTTCACTCAAAGAATACTTGGAATTCTCTACCTCAGGATGTTGTGGTTGAGCCATCACTGAATGTATTTAAGGCTTTGATAGACAGATTTTTGTTCTCTCTGCGCATCAAGGGAAATGGGGTGCAGGAAATTGGAGTTGAAGCCCAAGACCAGCCACACTCACACTGAATGGGCGAGCAGGTTTAGAGGGGTGTATTGTCTTCTTCTGTTTCTATTTCCTACGTTTTTAATGACTCCCCAAAGTACTTTATATCTAATTATGCGCCTTATTCAAGTGTAGTCATTTTGTAATGTAAAGAAAACACAGCAGTCAATTTGCACACTGCGAATACCCTGCAAAGAATCCAACAATTTGAGAAAAAACATAATCTATGGTGGTTGAGGGAAATATTGGCCTTGGCACCAGGGAGAACTCCTCTCCTCTTTTTTCAATAATGCCATGGGATCCTTTACATTCACCTGAGGGAGTAGATGAGGCTTTGGTTTATTGATTCATCCAAAAGAGAGAGCCTCCGATTATGCAGAAATCCCTCAGTACTACAATGGAGTTTATGAAGAAAAGTTTTTAAATGTTGAAAAGAAAGGTTTATGAATAAACTAAGCATTAACGAATGCTAATTGTGCTATACATTAGTTGGTGAGGAAGAAGCCAATCATTACACACACTGTTCTTTGTCTCTTTAATAGGACGGATGGCATTTTATCATCCTTAATTCGGGGTGGAGCCGCAGCCACTGACCGTGTGAAAAAATGGTACATGTTTGATGGGCCAGTTGATGCAGTGTGGATTGAAAACATGAACACTGTGCTGGATGATAACAAAAAACTATGCCTCAGCTCTGGAGAAATCATCAAACTCTCTGAGGTAGATAGAAAGAAGTAATGGCCAGGGTTCTCCGGTCCTTCCCTTGGTGGGAATCGTCGTAGGTGGGTCAGAAAATTTGATTTAGGGTGGGAATTTCCAGTCCCACAGCGGGCAGGGCCTGTAAATCCCACCCAATGAAACTGACAAAACTTGTAGGGCAATCCCATATCTTACCGTTGGGTTATGGGGCTCACTTACAAACACAGCTTGGCTCTGGCAATGCTCAGAGATGCATTGAGGAAGGTCGGTCTAATATCGTATGAGAAAAACAAAGGGAATTTCAGTGTGTGTGTCTGTGGCAATTTAATGTAACTACCTCATTAGCATTTTACTTCCGTTGATTGCACGACAGTGGACTTGATAAGGACTCCCACAGCACAATATCAATCCCAGCATTTAAAGGGCCAATTCAAAGATGGAATTTTGAGGAATTGAATGTTGAAAAGCAGGAGTTGGGGAATCCAAAGATGGATTCTGGCTCAGTTCACTTAATACATTGTTGGGTTCAGTGTAGAGCTGGAGTGAGATATTATTCTCCAACAACGTGAAGATGAATCCTGCAATTGCCACAAAGAAAATGTGGCTGAAGATAGGTGAGGAGATTAGCAGCAATATTGTGCTGCCCTTCTGGATTTATGAAGGAAACATTTTAATAATCTAACCAGGTTAGGAAAGGTGAACACAGTTGTATATTTATCTACATCATGTTGTGCGCATCACCCCAAGCCCTCACTATGTCTCGACAATCCTACGTCACCACAACACTCCTCACACACACTAACCTAGCCAGCGCTGTGGCCTTTATTCTCTTTCTATTCATTTTCTCAAATGTTCATTCATCAGTGCCACTCATCCACGTATTATTTAATTTCAAGCCTCTCCCTAAACAAAAATGTAAATGTTGCCACAGTCCCAGAGGACATAGACTTCTCTCCCCTTTGAGAGCTGACTGATGATGATTAATCCTGAGGATCACCACATCTCAGGTGAGGAGCAAAGTTGACAAGGCGGGCCTTCATGAATAACCTGAGCCGGTATGGGAATATAGGAACCCACACTGTTGGCATTGTTCCGCATCACGAATCAGCCATCCATCCAACTGAACTAAAACGACCCACTCCTCTCCTGAATAGCCACCCTCACAAATAGTTACCCTCACAAATGCGTTCCATCCATCAGGTTAAAACCCTTTACAGTCACTCATGTGGCTATTCTTCCCTTGTTACAGGAGAAGACAGCACAGGATGAGAGAGCACAAGAATACAATTGAATGGCTAGCAGCGAGGTCCTCCACAGACCTCACAATTAACTGCAATGGATGTAGTGCTGGAGATCAGTCGCATTTCAGCATCCCAAGCCTTCAAATATTCAGAGATAGGGACCTCAAGGGTACCTGGTGACACAATTGAATATCAGCAATGCACATGCTGTACAGTGCTGAGTCATGTTGACCTGATTTCTATAGCGAGTTAAAGATGATCATCTTCATAATAATATAGTGCCGCACTCTTAGCTTTCTGGTAGTAATTCATATCTTTTTCTCCACCGGGGCCTTCAGACATGCAGCAGGAGTCTGTGAACCTTGTGTCTAATGAAGCCTCAGAGATTCCTTCTGATAGTGTACCATCATAGGATTCATGCTTTCTCAGTATAATGCGTATACCTGCACTTCTGTGGGACCAGTAAGACAGATAATTACGTTTTCACCTATTTACCAACACTCCACAAGTGAGCAAGTGCAGATAAAACATTGAAAAGTCCATGCATAAAGGTATAGCCTCTCCAAGCTCCATGTGGCTGGACATAGATGCTATACACAAGGGCCAACAATGAAAAGGATTAAGCAACAGCAGTGAATGTTGCCGACAGGCTTCCCAAGCACACTGACCATGATTACAGAGAAAAAGCCTCAAGCACGAGTTTGTTGACTTTGCAAAGGATTGTGACAATGTTTTCCTTCATGGATAGAGTAGCCAACAATTTGAAAGATCAAATGCATCTGTCAATTTAGTTCACGCATGCCTTGACCATGACTATGCACACTCTGGATGACAGTTGCTACCTTAAATAAAGTGACAGATACTTGGCCTTGGACTCATGGCACCACACTAAGTTCCGCCAAAGTAGTCTACAGTAAAGTTCAGCAATAAAGTGACGCTAGGCCCTGAGAAGGATGATTGCGAAAAAGGCCATTGAAATTGAGATACCACTCAAAGTGCTTCTATAATGGAGATCCTGTAGATGTAGTATATCTAGAATTCCAGAAGGCATTTGAAAAGGTGCCACACAGAAGGTTAATTCACAAAGTGAGATCACATGGGATTTGGAGTAATTTATGAGCTTGGATAGCAGACTGGCTGACAGATAGGTGACAGAGAGTCGGGATAAATGGGTCTTTTTCTGGATGGCAAGATGTAATTAATGGGGTGCCACAGGGGTTCGGTCCTTGGGCCTCAGCTATTTATGACTTTGATACAGGGATAGAAGGATCTATAGCATAATTTGCAGATGACACAAAAATAGGTGGGACAGTAAGTTGCAATGAGGAAATAAGAACCTTAAAAATGGATATAGGTAGGTTAGGAGAGTGGGCCAAAATGTGGCAGATGGAATTTAATGTGGATAAGTGTGAGGTCATGCATTTTGGTTGAAAAAATGGAAAGGCAATTTATTATCTAAATGGGGAGATACTTTGGGTGCTCTGATGCAGAAGGACCTGGGTGTCCTCGTTCATGAGTCACAGAAAACAAGTATGCAGGTGCAGAAGATAATAAGGAAAGCAATTGGAATATTGGCATTTTTCACAAAAGGAATTGAGTACAAAGGTAAGAAACTTTTGTTGCAACTATACAAGGCATTGGTAAGACCGCACCTGGAGTATTGTGCACAGTTTTGGTCCCCTTATTTGAGGAAAGATGTAGTGGCATTGGAGGCAGTTCAGAGGAGGTTCACTAGATTGATTCCAGAGATGAAGGGTTTGTCATATGAGGAGAAATTGAACAATTTAGGCCTATACTCTCTAGAGCTTAGAAGAATGAAGGGAGATCCCATTAAGGTATACAAGATGCTAAAAGGTATGGATAAAGTAGACGTGGAGCTGATGCTTCCTCTTGTGGGGACCTCTTGAGAGGTCATAATCTTATTATAAGAGGTAGAAAATTTAAAACAAATTTGAGGAAAAACTACTTCTCCCAAAGGGTTGTGAATCTGTGGAATTCGCTACCCCAGAGTGCAGTGGATGCCAGGACAGTGAGTAAATTTAAGGAGGAGTTAGACAGATTTTTAATTGGGAATGGGTTGAAAGGGTATGGAGAACAGGCAGGACGGTGGAGTTGAGGCAAGGATGGGATCAGCCATGATCACGTTGAGGGTGTTAGGCTCGGGAGGCTAAATTGCCGAATCTTACTCCTAGGTCATGTGTTCTAGGGAGGAGATGCTCAGGATGATTTCGCCATCCAGCTATTGGCCTGTAACATTGTAGGTAGCAGATGTGGAACATATCAGCCATGATAGAATGGCGGAGCAGACTCGCTGGGCCGAATGGCCTAATTCTGCTCCTATATTTTATGAACTTATTGTTATGGGCCAGGGTTTAGAGAACCCCAAAGTGTATCATGGAGGTCACCTAACCCACAACTTTAAATAGATTTTGGTCATGGGGAGCACAAGGGCCCACAGGTGTGATGCAACAGAGAACTAAGAGTATTTTTAAACAAAAACAATGTTTATTCTATGAATCCAGTTAACATTTTTATAAACACACAGTAAACATCTTTGCAACCATTAACTCAACTACTCCTCCCAAAGAATACAGTACTTTATAATTAACCCTTAATCTTTCCTTGCACATCCATAAGACAAATACCCTCTTTAACACAGAGATCAGATTCAAATTCTCTGCTGAGAGCAGTTATCACTTTTAAATTAGCAAGTGATTTGAAGACATTCCATTCATGCAGAAAGGAATCAGAATTACACCTGGTTTTGCTGGATGGAGCTCTCAATCAGCAAAACTAAACTAAACACACCCTGTAGCTGCCAGCCCAAAGCAAACGTAAATCAGACAGACAGCCCATCTCCACCCACACTCTGACATCACTGCAGCTATTTGATAAACACCCATTTCTTACAGGTACACCCACTACAGTTATTTGATAAACAGCCATTTCTTAAAGGTACATCCACTACAGCTATTTGATAAGCACCCATTTCTTAAAGGTACTCTCACATGACATTATGAACTTGTCATCCCGTTTCTCCTTGCCCCTCACAAATTTACAGTGCAGAAGGAGGCCATTCAGCCCATCGTGTCTGCAACAGCCCTTGGAAAGAGCACAATACCCAATCCCACACCTCCACCCTATTCCCGTAACCCAGTAACCCCACCCCACCTCTTGGACACTAAGGGTAATTTAGCATGACTAATCCACCTAATCTGCACATCTTTGGACTGTGGGAGAAAACCGGAGCACCCGGAGGAAACCCATGCAGACACGGGGAGATCGTGCAGACTCCGCACAGGCAGTGACCCAAGCTGGGAATCGAACCTGGAACCCTGGAGCTGTGAAGCAACTGTGTAACCACTATGCTCATGGCTTGCTTTCTGCCACTGCTTTTGGCGGGAAATTACAATCATTTGTATTTAAAGGCCAGTTGCGGTCAGCATTCTTAAAAGCCGATCGCGGCCATTGGACGCTTCTCCCGCGATCGGAAATGCCGCGACTGATTGCACCGTGACCCTCCCGACACGCACCCGCGGGTTCAGACCTGGGACAGGATTCTCCCTTCAGAGGAGAAAGTCCCCACAGTTGCCGGAAAACGGGCGAGAATCACTCCGGAATTTTTCCTCGAAAGTCCAGGGTGATTCTCCATTTTCCAGGGGGCTAACAGGGCCTCTGCGTGCATCCCGCAGCTCTAGCTGCCAGCGGGGCCCTGCTGTCCAGACCGCTGAGCCACACAGCGGGCCCGCGCGGAGTAAGGTAGGTCCCCCAAGATTGCGATGGCCCGCCAATCGGTGGCCCCTGATTGCGGGCTTGGCCACCGCTGAGGACCCCCCCGGAGTCAGATACCCCCCACCAGGACTGCCACCGCGACCGCGGGTCCAAGCTCTCGCCGTGTGGTACCAGATGTAAACCACGCCGGTGGGAATTCGGCCGGTCGACCGTGGAGAATCACTGCGGGGGCATGTTCCAACGGCCCCCGACCGGCGCCGTGTCGACTGTGCACACTTGGGTCCGTGGAGGATCGCGGAAGCGCCGTTGTGACAGATTTCCATTGTGAACGGCTATTCTCCGCCCCCGCGCCGGGCGTGATTCCG
Source organism: Scyliorhinus canicula (assembly GCF_902713615.1). Classification (NCBI taxonomy): domain Eukaryota; kingdom Metazoa; phylum Chordata; class Chondrichthyes; order Carcharhiniformes; family Scyliorhinidae; genus Scyliorhinus; species Scyliorhinus canicula. The sequence continues at coordinate 85,698,765 of NC_052156.1, forward strand.
GCGTCGAGGGTCGGAGAATCCTACCCCTGGAGCTTGAAAATCCCTGGCCTCGATGATGTTGACCAAGAGCACCTCAGCTTTAGAGCATGGATCTGAATAATTTGCTTGTACTGAAGTCACATAGGAATGGTTGGAAAAAGGAAGAGTAATATTTTGTAGCTGCTCAAGGGTATGGGCATGGGTAAATGAAAGAATGTTATGTTGTGAAGTTTTTGTCCTTTGAAAGAATCACGGAAATTGTATTTGTTTGGGAGTATAGAACTTGAGTATTGCTGAAAAAAGAGATATGCTATTGAAGTTTTTCTTCTTGCATGCATCAGGACAGACGCAAAAATAGCAAATTTCAAAGGGAGAAACAATTTATACCATAGAGAGTGCACCAGGTCCTCCATGATTTTGTTTATTCAAAAAGGTACAATGTCTGGACATATTCCTTTTGCAGAGGACAGGTCCCTGCATATGAATATATGTAGCTACTTGCAGATGTAAGTAAGCTACATTGCAAGCCCAACTGATAATTTTAAATTGGTTGTTGTATAATTCTGAACACATTGGGATTATTCAACAAATGCTGTACAATCGACAAATCACATTAATGTTGGACTACTTTTACACTACTTCTCTATCTTACACATTCCTGTTTGCTGGGTGGAAAGTAGCCTTTTCATTTGCTTGTTGATAAATGGGAAGCTGAATTAAATGAATTTGATTTAGTCGCTGCACCGTTGTTGTCTGTGCTTTCAGCTGCCTTGGCCCTTTGCCCTGATATTTCTTTCTAACTCCATGCATCTCTCTGTGATGTCTTACACTCCGAGTCCCATTTTTGGGAGCTAATCATGATCAGGCGCACTTCCTGATTAACTACCCTCAACATCAGCTCGAGGGAGTCGGATTCAAAGACACATAACTGGGTTCACTGAACCTAAACCGCCTCCAAAGGAAAGGAAATGATCAAGATTCTTACCTTTTTTTCGAATAACACTATTTTCAATTGGTTTTTAGCTAGATTGTAATTTTCAGGATACCATTAGGGTCCGGTGAAACTCCTCAGTAAATATTCAGGATCAGGCGCACTTCATGATTAACTACCCTCACATTTTGTAAATGTGGTTTACAAAGGGGAACAGGAGTTGTGTTCCTTGAGTTATTGATACAGAAAACTAAGAGAGACCATTTAAATTTTATAACACACTGAAGTTTATTCTAAGCAAGCATATAACTTAATACTTAATAGACATAGACATAGAACAGTACAGCACAGAACAGGCCCTTTGGCCCTCGATGTTGTGCCGAGCCTTGTTCAAAACCAAGATCAAGCTATCCCACTCCCTGTCATTCTGGTGTGCTCCATGTGCCTATCCAATAACCGCTTGAAAGTTCCTAAAGTTCTGACTCCACTATCACAGCAGGCAGCCCATTCCACACCCTAACCACTGAGTAAAGAACGTACCTCGGACATCCCTCCTATATCTCCTACCCTGAACCTTTTAGTCATGCCCCCTTGTAACAGCTACATCCACCCGAGGAAATAGTCTCTGAACGTCCACTCTATCTATCCTCCTCATCATCTTTTAAACCTCCATTAAGTCGCCTCTCATCCTCCTCCGCTCCAATGAGAAAAGCCCTACCTCCTTCAACCTTTCCTCTTAAGACCTATCCTCCAAACCAGGCATCGTCCTGGTAAATCTCCTTTGCACCCTTTCCAATGGTTCCACATCCTTCCTATAGTGAGGTGACCAGAACTGCACACAATACTAATGAAAAGTATAAATTGCAAACTAGATAAATTCTGAAAAAGAAGAATCCTAATTAGTATTTCAAATCGAGAATATAAAATTTAAACTATACTTGTTACAGATGTAATGGGTTGGATTCTCCATTTCAGCGGCTAAATGCCAGCTCAACGGAGAATTCGCGGGAGGTTTACTATGAAATAATTGACGCGAACCCTCACTGATTCTGGGACCGGTGAGGGGCTAGCAACGGTGCCGGGTGAAACACCCGGTTCCCGCGCCGAAAACATCCAGAGAATGGCCGGGTCCATGGCCGCGCATGCAGTGGCACGCTTCGCGATTAGGCCATTTCTGAGGGGGCGGAGCATGACTGACTGGCGTCAAACCGGCTCCGGCCCCGATTTGGGAGTTGGTATCAATTCTTGGCCTGATCGACGAGTACAATATCGGTGTTGGGCAATGGAGAATCCCATCCAATGGGCCTGATTCACCTGAAAGATATCTATGTCCAGTTTCGGGCGCATTTCGCAGGGTGTTTCTCGGTTGCTGCAGCCGAGAAACATCTCGCTGTTAAATGGCACTTTGCCTTTTTTTGGCCTCGGGGAGTTTCTCTCCAGCGAGGCCACACTCAGAGGCTTGCCAGTGGGAAAGGCTCCTTGCAGATCGGGGTGCCATTTTGTCTGTCTGCCCCGATCTTCACCCACCTCCCATTTTCAGGCCCCCCCCCAACCTTGGGGAGGCCTCCGGGAATCCCTCGTCTCCTCTACCTGGTAAGGACCCCCCAGCCTGAATCCTGGCATTGCCAACGTGGCAGCTGGGCATCCTGGCACTGCCATACTGGCACTCTAGGACTGTTCCTGCAGCCTGGGACCATTACTGACACAAAAAGTAGTGAGTTTCACCTCCATCGTTATATCCAAATGGAAAATCCTGGCCCTTCTGTCAGGTACCTTACATTTAGAACATAGAACATAGAACAGTACAGCACAGAACAGGCCCTTCGGCCCTCGATGTTGTGCCGTGCAATGATCACCCTACTCAAACCCACGTATCCACCCTATACCCGTAACCCAACAATCCCCCCATTAACCTTACACTACGGGCAATTTAGCATGGCCAATCCACCTAACCCGCACATCTTTGGACTGTGGGAGGAAACCGGAGCACCCGGAGGAAACCCACGCACACATGGGGAGGACGTGCAGACTCCACACAGACAGTGACCCAGCTGGGAATCGAACCTGGGACACTGGAGCTGTGAAGCATTTATGCTAACCACCATGCTACCGTGCTGCCCCTAATTTCTCCAATGTCTCTCACAATTGCATCCTTTTATCTTTCAGCGTCACAACAGCTCTCATTTAATTTATCACCTGCCTCCACCTAATCACTTTACAGATCATTCTTTTTCTATTTTTATGTATGTGATCATTTTTTTCCTTCTGTACCCTTCCCCTGACTCTGTTTCTCTTCATAAACTGTTCATCTGTAACATCATTTGCAGCACGGTAGCATGGTGGTTAGCATAAATGCATCACAGCTCCAGGGTCCCGGGTTCGATTCCCGGCTGGGTCACTGTCTGTGCGGAGTCTGCACATCCTCCCCGTGTGTGCGTGGGTTTCCTCCGGGTGCTCCGGTTTCCTCCCACAGTCCAAAGATATGCGGGTTAGGTGGATTGGCCATGCTAAATTGCCCGTAGTGTCCTAAAAAAAGTAAGGTTAAGGGGGGGTTGTTGGGTTACGGGTATGGGGTGGATACGTGGGTTTGAGTAGGGTGATCATTAAAAAGGGGGCAGCACGGTAGCATGGTGGTTAGCATAAATGCTTCACAGCTCCAGGGTCCCAGGTTCGATTCCCGGCTGGGTCACTGTCTGTGCGGAGTCTGCACGTCCTCCCCATGTGTGCGTGGGTTTCCTCCGGGTGCTCCGGTTTCCTCCCACAGTCCAAAGATGTGCGGGTTAGGTGGATTGGCCATGCTAAATTGCCCATAGTGTCCTAAAATGTAAGGTTAAGGGGGGGTTGTTGGGTTACATGTATAGAGTGGATACGTGGGTTTGAGTAGGGTGATCATTGCTCGGCGCAACATCGAGGGCCGAAGGGCCTGTTCTGTGCTGTACTGTTCTAGGTCTAGGTTCTAGATCATCTGGTTCTGACAAATGGTCATGGACTTAAAACATTAACCCTGCCTTCCTATCCCCAAAGATGCTGCCTAACCTGCTGAGTATTTCCAGCATTCCCCCTTGGGGAATGTTCTAAATGTTTCATTGGAATGTAGACCACTGAGATTTCTATATTTTCTGTCTTGGAACCTGACACCAGAGTAGGGAGACACTGAGTGATCTTTGTATCTTTTTTCTTCGAGGCGATGACAATGATGTTTGAGGTACAGGACTTAGCAGTGGCCTCTCCTGCCACTGTATCTCGCTGTGGGATGGTCTACCTGGAGCCTAGTATTTTGGGACTGCAACCATTTACTGAATGCTGGCTGAGGCAAGTTCCTCCCAGTATCGACCCCTACAAAGCTCAACTGGAATCTCTCTTTGATCGTTTCCTGGAGGTTAGTAAATGCTTCTACATTGAAATAGTTGAAAAGTAATGTCGCTACATTTGAATATTTATGCACTTAGGTGGCTGGAGAGTGGAGAAAAGGTAGACTACGGAGTAGAGATAGAAGGAGTTGCACAAGCTCTGTATCTCAACTTCAAGGCTAGAGAATACCTAGTTACCTCTTTTCCATAATTCTAAGAACATAGAAATTAGGAGCAGAAGTAGAAAATTCAGCCCCTCGAGCCTGCTCCGCCATTCAATCAGATCATGGCTGATCTCTTCCTGGTCTCAAATCCACCTCCCTACCTGTTCCCCATATTCCTTTGACCCGTATTTTATCAGAAATCTATCTATCTCCAGACCTCCAATGGCGATCATGGAGTGAGTGGTCGCACATTAGGTGGCACCCACTCGAGGTAGACTTTTTCAGACTTTCCCCACCCAAACTGTGTGGTGTTTGAGGATAAAAGCTGCATGAGTGTCTGGGGAATGCAAGACACCTCTGGTGGGACTGGTGTATGGCTCATTAGATGAGGAGTGCCACGAGGAAGAGAAAGCAATTGGATCAGGAAAGTGTTTGTGGTCCGACACAGGTGAAGGTGACGGAGAGCAAGGGGACAGTCCTGCCCTCCCAGTGGTGAACGGAGCAGCTGCTGGAGTTCCTAAATGGCAAATTCCAAAATTTGCCGGGATAGTGGGGTCTGGTCAGGTGCTGGTCACCGTCTTTAACGAGGCAAGAGGCAGAGGGAGTTCACCCCCGACGATGTCCCAGGCCACCATCTCGCTCATTCTGAAACGGGATAAGGACCCGGAGGCCTCTGGGTCATCCAGGCCGATCTCCTTGATCAACGTAGACGCCAAGTTACTGGCCAAGATTTTGGCGACCAGAATTGAGGACTGTGTACCGGATGTAATTGTGGAGGACCAAACTGTCATAATATACACACAGGTATATGATGGTGCACAGACAGGCAGTGATTGACACACAGGATGACCAATGAACACACAAGACACAGCAGCCAATCATCAGACAGGACATGACCACTATATAGCCAGAGAGCACCAGTTTTCCTACTCTCTGGGGATCCAGCCTCTGAGACAGTCAGAGCCCATGAGCAACAACTAGAACATACACCATGTGGTAGTAAGATAGTCTGGTCAGGTTAGCCTCAAGTCTCCAGTCAACTCAGCATAGTGTCAACCCACAGTTAAAGTATGTATGATAGTTGAGAGTTCAATAAAATCGAGTTGCATTTCTTCAAGTGTTGGAAGCCTGTCTCTCTCACTGCTGCAGTAAACGCAGTCCTCGCAGACCCAGCTTACCCAACACATCATGGTACCAGTGAGTCAGGCTCGAGTTTGATGGACCTACCTTGAGATAATCTGCCTTTGACCAGCGATCAGCCATCCGGTAACATGGACAGCGTCCGCCCTCCCCCACAGCTCCGCATCGCCGGCAACCTCGGTGCAAACTGGAAGATTTTCAAGCAAAAGTTCCAGCTGTATCTTGAAGCCACCGACCTCGAAGTCTCATTCAGATGACAGGAAGATCGCTCTCTTCCTCTCTACAGCCGGAGACCACACTATCCACATTTTGAACTCCCTCACCTTTGCTGAAGGTGAGGACAAGACAAAGTTCAAAACAGTCCTGCTGAAGTTTGACAGCCATTGCGACATCGAAGTCAACGAGAGCTTTGAACGCTATGTGTTCCAGCAGAGGCTTCAGAGTAAGGATGAACCGTTTCAGTCCTTCTTAACCCATCTCCGTATCTTCGTGCAGTCCTGCTACTACGGCTCCACTTCCGACTCCATGATCCGCGACCAGAACGTTTTCGGGGTCCACTCGTCAGCAGCTCCTTAAAGTTAAGCAGCTCACCCTTACCATCGCCATCGAGACCTGCGTCCTACACGAGCACCCTAACAACCGGTACTCCCATATCAGAGACGGCGCGGCAAGGCACCCATGATGCGGAGTGGGTGCAGGCCGTAAAACAGCTCCAGGGCCTGAGTCTGGATGAGGGCGGCCATTTTGCGTGCTTTTCCCAGGCTCCTGCGCATGCGCGCCACTACCAAGGGGACGGCAAGGCCGATGACCGAACTGCGCAGGTGCGCACATCGTTCGACCGCACCACGCATGCGCGGTGGCGCATGGAGCTTGCTGATGGCGGTGTCATGATGTGCAACAACTGTGGCTCTGCCCATTTAAAGTGGCAATGTCCCGCAAAACCTCAACGCTGTCTCCAGTGTGGCAAGCTTGGCCACTACGCAGCCCTGTGCAGATCTGCTCAACTGCCCAACACACAGCGATCCCAGCTGCAGCGCAGGAACATCTGGTCAGTACAGCAACCCATTACAGACTCCGACTCCGACATGGTTCCAGATCCCAACACTGAGGGCCTCACATCCCCATTCCGGGTGGGCATCATCGCCAAGCATACGATGCTTTCAGGCAAGAAGGTGAAACAACTCCCAGTGATGAGCATTGATCAGGACGACGAGTGGTGTGCCACCCTTACGGTCAACAAGGCTCGCATACGCTTCAGGCTGGACACCGGCGCTTCAGCGAACCTCATTTCAAAGTCTGACCTTGACACCATCCGCGTCAAGCCAAGCATTCTTCCACCGGCCTGCCAGCTCCTCGACTACAATGGCAATGCCATTGCTGCCAGTGGCTCATGCCAGCTTGCAGTATCCCATCGTTCTTCAAAAGCAACCCTGCGTTTTGAAATTGTAGGAACCAAGAGAGCTTCCCTGCTCGGTGCTCGGGCCTACAAACTCCTAAACCTAGTGCAGCGGGTTCAGTCCTCGCAGACCCAGCTTACCCAACACATCACAAACCGGGTTTGTAAAGGGGAGACAGCTGGTGGCCAACATAAGAAGGCTGCTCAACGTGATTATGATACCCCCGGAGAGTAGGGAGGTAGAGATAGTGGTAGCCATGGATTCTGAAAAAGCTTTTAACCGGGTCGAGTGGGATTATCTGTGGGAGGTACTAGGATGGTTCGGGTTCGGGGCGGGCTTCATCGACTGGATTAGGCTATTGTATCAGGCCCCGGAGGCGAGTGCAAGAACGAATAGGACGACATCGGACTCCTTTAGACTGCACCGTGGGAGAAGACAGGGCTGCCCTCTCTCCTCACTGCTGTTTGCACTGGCCATAGAGCCGCTGGCAATTACACTGAGAGTTTCTAGGGACTGGAAAGGGCTGGTCCGGGGGGGAGTGGAACATAGAGTCTCGTTGTACGCGGATGATCTGCTGTTATATGTATCGGACCCAATGGTTGGGATGGACGGTATTATGGCAACCCTGAGGGAATTTGGCCGGTTCTCCGGATACAAACTGAACATGGCTAAGAGCGAGTTGTTTGTAATTCAGGCGAGGGGGGCAAGAGAGTAGGCTGAAGGGGTTGCCGTTCAGGCTAGTGGATGAGAGTTTCCGATATTTGGGGATTCAGGTGGCATGGGACTGTGGCAGGTTGCATAAGCTCAACCTGTCCCGACTGGTGGAACGAGTGAGGGAGGAGGTCCGGATGTGGGATGCACTCCCGCTGTCATTGGCCTACGTAGCATACCCCCCGACAGCCGCCAGGACACAGTCTCCTTCAGGGACCTGGCACCAGCTGGGTTCCCCCCCCCCCCGCCCCGGCGCCACCCTCCCTCCCCCCGGCGCACCCCACCACAGCCCCCGCTTTTTAAACAACCTGTATGTAAATAGTTTCCACCACCCCCGCTGGACTCTTTTTTTAACAGGGGGTGAATGTGGTAGTCACTACTGTTGTATTGTGTATACTGCATACAAGGGTATTACGGTGAGGCCCCTGTACTACAGGTATGGAGGTAGATCCCTGCCTGCTGGCTCAGCCCAGTAGGTGGAGTATAAATGTGGGGGCTCTCCGAGCTGGAGCCATTTTGGCAGAAGCTGCGGGAGGCTCCACATCGCTGCGTAATAAAGCCGCGATTACTCTCTACTCTTGTTTCGTCATAATTGATAGTGCATCAACCTGCTGATCTTGTCTGTGGCGGATTTGGCGTGCCTAGGAGTTGTGACTGTTGGGGAGATAAGAGCGGTTTCGAGAGGCAGTGGTTGTGGGATTTATGGTTGGGGGGAGGGATAGTTTGCTGACGGTGACTGGGGATTGTTTATTGGCTCCATCCGATGGTTCGGGCCAGGTGCCATATTGGGAAGGGACTGCTGGTTGGGGAATGTTAGGGGGATGGTCCATCCCACGTAATGATGATGGCTGATCCTAGTGGGAGGTTGAAGAGAGACCCCCGATTTGGTTGGTGGCATGGAACATGCTGCAGTTGGGGGGCCTGGTAAAATTGGCAAGGGTTTACTCATTTGAAGAGCTTGAGGACTGATGTGTTTCATTCAGGCTTTGAGAGTTAGAACGGGACCGGCGGTGCCAATCCTCATCAATAAGAGTCTGGTTCCAAATGCAGAATGTGGTAGCAGAGCAGGGGGGTAGATATGTTATGGTCTCGGGGGTGCTGGAGAGCAGGTCTGTCATATTGGCGAATATGTACGCTCCAAATTGGTACGATGTAGATTTAATGAAGAGGGTGGTGGCTGCTATCCTGGATATGGACACACATCAGTTGACCTTGGTGGACCGTTCCAAGCCAAAGTCTTTGTCCTCTTTGGGTGGGCGAAGGTGTTGGCAGTGTTTATGAGGGTGATGGGTGGGGCAGACCAGTGGAGATTTCTACACCCAAGGGCAAGGAGATCTCTCTCTTCTCGTCGGCCGGGGTTGCGGAGAGCGGAATATTCGACAATTGTAATTTCAGGTCATGCCCCGCACCTGGTGCATGTGGTGCTGGAGAGGGGGCCACCCAACAGCCACATGCGGAAAAGGCCTTTGATAGTGTAGAATGGAAGTATCTGTTTGCAGTTTTGGAGCAGTTCGGGATTAGGCCCAAGTTGTTGTCATGGGTAAGACTGTTATACAAGGAAACTCAGGATAGTGTTTGCATGAATGATATGAGCTCAAAGTACTTTCAGCTGTATAGGGACACTAGGCAGGGGTGTCCTATGTCCCCGCTCTTATTTCTGTTGGCACTGGAGCCTTTGGCCATCATTTTGAGGAATTCTGGTTAGTGGAGGGGGATATTGGGCGGGTGCTGGAACATAGGGAATCCCTGTATGCTGATGATCTGTTACTGTAGATTTTGGCGCTGGTCCCTGCAATGCGGGGTATAAGTCCCACAGTCCAAAGATGTGTGGGGTTAGGTTGATTAGCCATGCTAAAAAAAATTGCCCGTAGTGTCCTAAAAAGTAAGGTTAAGGGGGCGGGGGGGTTGTTGGGTTACGGGTATAGGGTGGATACATGGGTTTGAGTAGGGTGATCAATGCTTGGCACAACATCGAGGGCCGAAGGGCCTGTTCTGTGCTGTACTGTTCTATTTCTATTTCTAAAAATATTTTTAAAACAGAATTCACGAAATTTTAAGCGACACTTTGCCAACAGTATTCCCGATGTCTGAGGCTGGGAAAGGAAGGTGGGGGGCAGTGGTGGCGGGGAGTGCAAAAGTTCTTGCCAATTGAATGAAAATGGTTGTTCAAAGGGAAAAGAAAATGTTTGAATTATATGGTTGGTGAATAGTCAATTGGAAATAAAAAAACAATAGCCTAATATTTACAGGTTTGGCATGAGGCAGTGGAAAATCCAGGAATGTGGAACCCCCACAGACTTTTTGGGGATGTAAGAGTTGGCGTATGAGGAAAGATGATACAGTTTGGGCTTATACTCACTGGAGTTGAGAAGGTTGAGAGATGATCTGATCAAGATGTTTAAAATACTAAACACGATTGATAAAGTAAAGGTCGACCAAATGTTCCCCCTTGTGGGGCAATCTAAAACGGGTTTTAGAACTGAGATAAGGAGGAACTACTTCTCGCAGAGGGTGGTGAATTTGTGGAACCCGCTGCTCCATAGTGTTGTGGAATCTGAGTCATTAAGTGGTTTCAAGAAGGAGATATAGTTCTGATAATAAATGAGTAGAAGGGATATGGGCAACAGATGAGGAGGTGGATTTGAGACCAGGAAGAGATCAGCCATGAGCTCATGGCATCATAGAATTTACAGTACAGAGGAGGCAATTCGAGTTTACACCGGCCCCTGAAAGAGCTCCCTACCTAAGCCCACACTCCACCCTATCCCCGTAACCCAGCAACCCCAACTAACGTTTGGACAATACGGAGCAATTTAGCGTGACAAATCCACCTAACCCGCACATCTTTGGACTGTGGGAGGAAACCGGAGCACCCAGAGGAAACTCACGCAGACTCGGGGAGAACTTGCAGAATCCACACAGACAGTGACCCAGCTGGGAATCGAACCCGGGTCCCTGGCGCTGTGAAGCAACAGTGTTAACCACTGTGCTACCGTGTTGCCGCATCTGATTGAATGGCAGAGCAGGCTCGAAGGGCTGAATTGCCTACTAATTCCCATGTTCCTATGTTTGATGCCAGGACCTCATTACACTATTTTTAATCCATTCCGTGCCTGGCAGCTGGCCAGTTGAGGCATAGGAACTTAAATTTATATGAGGCTCCGAATTGCACTGTGAAACGCTTATTTAAGATGGGACATTTGCACAAATATGCCCATGGAACTAGGACAATGGGCATGCATGTGATTGATTGAGAACTCCATCTCTGTTTTTACATGTTTGACAGCACTGACTGCTGATGACGCTTTACGCCTGTCATGGGAGAGTTAATATCAAGTGCAGTGATTAACAAATAACCAAAATACAGATACAGAAATGTTATTCTAAACATCTTCAGGAATTTCTTAATGCAAAAAATGTAGGCTGCTGAGGACATCTCAATTTTCCTGAATGTTGTGTAGCGATATGGATGTGCAAAATTATTCATTTTGTGTGAATCTGAGGATAGGCAAATGCTCCTCTTGTTCTGCATCTGTTTCAAAGTGCGAGTCATAGAAAAACTATTAATAGACATAGAATACTAGAATCAAAGAGGCTATTTAGCCCATGATGTATGTCAACATTTTAATTGAGTTATCCAATAAATTTAATGTATTCTGCTCCTTATCCATAGTCCTGAAAGTTTATTCTTTAGAAGAATATATCCAAATTTCTTTTGTAAGGATCTGGATGATCTCTTCAGGTCAAAAAACTTTAGTCTTAATTGCCACCACCTCCTTTGGCACTGGGTGCATTGACCTTTTGTCCCACCATCTGCTGGGTATTCTTTACCACTGTCACGTGGGAGAGTGCCCGGTGCAAAACACAGCAAAGTCCCTTTTTTCCATTTCTTGCAACAACAATTCTGTTGAACCATTAATTATGTTTCCATTATAATCTGTGCATTGCAAACAGAATTATTTACAAGGTTGCCTGAGAAAATTATCCTGCCCTTTAAACAGCAGTTGCATTCCCTTGCTTGGAATTTACAAGGAATATGCATTTACGACTGACTCCCACAAGATTTACTGGAAAGAATAATGTTGTACTCACATGATATACAGAATTATCTTGGAATCAGTACACATTATATTGACATAGATGTGGACACTGCTGTATATGTCAGTGGATAACAGTTTGATTTCACGAGATTTGGCTATTGGGTGCTTGTTTCTCCTTAGTAAATCTGTACAAAGCATTTCGAAATAAAGCAGTTTTTTTATAAATGTTTTTTATTGGGTTTTTGAACAAAGTATATTTACTGTTATGTACACAGGATAAGAAACAAAATATATATATATACTTATATAGAAGAGAAGGGCACACCTAAACATACCAAAGAAAAGAAAATAATAAATAATAAAAAAAAACAATAAAAAATAAAATAGAATAAAGCAGTTATTGATTGAACTGTCTATTCCTTTTTGTCTTACCACAGACGGCAATTTTCTTTGTGCGGATGACGGTGAAAGAGGTGATCACCTCGATGGACAGTAATCTTACCTGCAGCCTTCTCAAACTGTTGGATTGCTTCTTTAAGCCTTTGGATCCAAGAGAGGTCAGATCACAATTGATCAATGAATCAAAGCTCTAGTTATTTAAAAACATATAAAAAAGATATATTAGGCCCGATTCTCCCAAAAAATTTCAAAGTTAATTTGTGGCGGGTTTTTCAAGGAGTTTTCCATTGGCTCTATCAGCGAGTTCCCCACCGCTATTCAATTACACTTAGTCACATTTTTGGGCCCTGAGGAGTTTCTCACCAGTTTAGCTCACATTTTTTTAGCACTGGGGAGCTTAACTCAGAGATTGGACCACCATTTTGAAAGGGTGCCCCGATCTCTAAATAAGTTTGTGGGTCCCCAACACCCACCCATCCATGGGCAATGTCACCCCTCACACACATGGACACAAACACCACACCCCCAACTGAAGACATTCCGCCTTGGGGTCCCCTCTTTTCAGGCCTCCCCAAAGCCCCCTTACAGCACACCCTTCCTTCTACAAACCCCACCCATCACCCACCCAATCTCCCGGAGGCCCCTACTTACCTGCCTGCACTCCCTCACCCTTCAAGCTACTCCATCCTCATTTCATGGGCATGTCCACCCCTTGACCCCTGACACTTGGCAGTGCCACCCTGGCACTCAGGCACCCTTGCACTGCCTCCTGGCAACCAGGCAATGCTCCTGCAGGCTTTGCAGTGCCATTCGCACACCTTGGCAGTGCCAGGACGGCAGTACTAAGGTGCCAGCTGGGGAGTAGCAAGGTGCCCATGTTCCAGGGGGAGGGCCAGGGAACCACCCTGCACTTACCCTAACCAGATTTAAGTAAGTCGAATGGCTCACTTAAATATATTAATCTGGATCTCGTCCAGCGAAGGCATAATTTAGATCGCGGCATCTTGTTGGATCTTGCGAACATTGCAAATCTCGCGAGAGGCCTCTCGTGGGATTTAACGGCTTTGTCTTGTCACCTAGTCACGTGTGATAAGGCTGTTCAATAGCGCGCTCTTTTTAATAGTTGGATCTCTAAAACCAGGACAATCAAAAAGCAAGTAAAGAAAAACTCCTTAACGGAATGGTGTGCGGCCGCATCATTTTCCAGAAGAGGAAAAAGCAGTGGTCATAATAAAAGCAAAATAATGTGGATACTAGAGATATTAAATAAAAACAGAGGGCAAGATTGTCCGTTTCGGAGATTAGGGGCTGGATTCTCCTTTTGGGGAGACTACGTCCCCACGCCGGCATGAAAACGGCACCAGGAAAACTGGTGCAAAGCGGCCACTGATTCCCTGTTTCGGGGAGGGGGCTAGCAGCCAGGCAATCTAGAGCTCCCAGCTCTAGCTGCCGGTACTGCCCGGAGAATTGCCGGGTCCGTGGCCACACATGCGCACGGCGGTGGCCTGCAGCGACCGCGCCGTGCTTCACGGCGGGGGCAGCCTGCCGACCTGGAGCCCCCAGCCCGGTTCCACCCTGGAACCGACCACCTTGGACAAGTCCCCGCCACCCCGTTTCAGAGCCCCTCCAACGCCGGACACGCCCAGAACATGTGGGTGTGATTCGCCGGGCCTCCCGAACACCTCCCATACTTGTCCTCACCTCCAAAGAACCGGCTCAGCCTGGCCCCAGTCATGTGCGCCCTATGCAGCACCTTCAGCTGAATTAAGCTGAGCCTTGCGCAAGAAGAGGACGAATTCACCGTCCCCTCGTCGATCTCCTCCCCTAGCTCCTCCTCCCACTTCGCTTTCAGCTCCTCCACCGAGGCCTCCTCCCCCTCCTGCATCACCTGATAAATTGCCGAAATCCTACCCTCACCGACCCACGTCCCCGAGAGCACCCTATCTTGCACCCCACTTGGCGGCAATAGCGGAATCTCCGCCACCTGCCGCTTAATAAACGCCCTAATCTGCATATACCTGAAAGTATTCCATGGGGGGAGACCCCACTTCCCCTCTAACTCCTCTAAGGTCGCAAACTTCCCGTCGAGGAAAAGTCCCCCATCCGCCTGATGCCTGCCCTATGCCAACTCAAAAACCCACCATCTATTCTCCCTGGTGCAAACCGGTGGTTGCCCCGTATCGGAATCCATAATGAGGCCTTCATTTCCCCACTATGCCGCCTCCACTGCCCCCAAATTTTGAGGGAAGCCACCACTACTGGACTCGTAGAATACCTTGCCGGGGGGAGTGGGAGCGGGGCCGTTACCAATGCCTCCAAACTCGTGCCCACACAGGATGCCACCTCCAACCTCTTCCATGCGGCACCCTCCCCCTCCATCACCCACCTACGAATCATTGCCACATTCGCAGCCCAGTATTACCCACACAGGTTGGGCAACGCCAAACCACCTACCTCCCTGCCTCGCTCCAGAAATACCCTCCTCACTCGCGGGGTCTTCCGCGCCCACACGAACCCCAGAATACTCTTATTAACCCTCCTAAAATAAAGCCTTCGGAATCAAGATGGGGAGACACTGGAAGAGAAATAAAAACCTCGGGAGCACCGTCATCTTAACCGACTGGACCCTGCCCGCCAAAGAGAGCGGCAGTGCATCCCACCTCCTGAACTCCTCCTCCATCTGTTCCACCAGCCTCAAAAAGTTTAACCTATGCAGGGCCCCCCCAGCTCCCAGCTATCTGGACGCCAAGATATCTGAAGCTCCTCTCCGCCCTCTTCAACGGGAGCTCCCCTATCTCCCTCCCCTGCTCCCCCAAGTGCAGCACAAACTGCTCACTTTTCCCCACGTTGAGCTTATAGCCCGAAAAGTCCCCAAACTTCCCAAGTATCCTCAACACCTCTGCCATTCCCCCACCCCCCCCCCCCCCCCCCCCCCCCCCCCCCCCCCCCCCCCCCCCCCCCCCCCCCCCCCCCCCCCCCCCCCCCCCCCCCGCACAATTCCCCTCCAGTTCTTTGAATCCCTCAGCGCCATGGCCAGGGGTTCAATCGCTAACGCGAAGAGCAGGGGAGACAGGGGGCACCCCTGCCTCGTCCCCCGGGACAGTCGAAAGTCCTCTGACCTCTTCCCATTTGTCACCACGCTCGCTACCGGGGCACTATACAGCAGCCTCACCCAGCTAATGAATCCCTCACCAAACGCAAATCTCCTCAACACCTCCCACAGGTAGCTCCACTCCACCCTATCGAAGGCTTTCTCCCCATCCATTAATGCTACTATTTCCACCTCCCCATCCGCCGACGACATCATCATAACATTAAGAAGCCGCCGCACATTGACATTCAGCTGCCTCCCCTTTACAAACCCCGTTTGGTCCTCGTGGATAACCAGCGGGACCACATCTTCCACCCTCCTGGACAGTATCTTAGCCAACAACTTTGCGTCCATGTTGAGGAGCGAGATCGGCCTGTAAGACCCACACTGGAGGGGGTCCTTATCCCGCTTCAGAATCAGTGAAATTATTGTTCTAGACATCGTCAGGGGCAAAGCCCCCCCTCCCTCGCCTCATTCAGGGTCCTCACTAACAACGGGCCCAGCAAGTCTGAGAACCTCTTATAAAACTCCACCGGGAACCCGTCAGGCCCCGGTGCTTTCCCTGTCTGCATGCTCCCCAGCGCCTTCATCAACTCCTCCAATTCGATTGGGGCCCCCAGACCCTCCACCCGCTCCTCCTCCACTCTTGGGAACTCCAGCTTATCCAGAAAGCAGTCCATCCCGCCCACCTCCCTAGGGGGCACCGACCGGTACAGCTCCTCGTAGAAGGACCTGAACAACCCATTAATGTCCCTAGCACTCCGCACCAGGTTCCCTCCTGCATCTGTGACTCGCCCTATCTCTCTCGCTGCCTCCGCTTCCGGAGTTGGTGGGCCAGCATCCGACTTGCCTTCTCCCCATACTCATATACCGCCCCCTGCGCCCTCCTCCACTGCGCCTCCGCCTTCCGGGTGGTCAGTATATCGAACTCCGCTTGGAGATGCGCGCTTCCTCAAAAGCCCCTCCTCCGGGACATCCGCATACCTCCTGTCCACCCTTACCATTTCTTCCACCAGCCTCTCCCTCTCAACTCTCTCCCCCCTCTCTCTGTGCGCACGAATAGATATCAGCTCCCCTCTAACCGGTGGCAGACCCCCCTCCCAAACCCCCCCCCCCCCCCACTCCATCACCAGCAGTTCCCCTTTGGCCCCTCCAGCAGCAACCCGGTACCCCCCCCCCCCCATTTCCTCCCCCCCAAGCCCCCCCCCCCCAAGCTAGGCCCCCCCCTAGCTGCGTAATCCCTTCCATCGTACTTCCGTAAGTCAGCCAACTCCTGCTGACCCCGGCTGCTCCCACCACCCCAGGCATCCACCGGGGAATCAAAGTAAAGCTGGCTATCTTTGTAAGTGACCAGAGGCGAGCCGGCTGTAACAGGCCAAACTTCACCCCCTTCTTGTGAAGCACTGCCTTCGACCGATTAAAACCAGCCCTTCTCTTCGCCACCACCGCGCTCCAATCCTGATAAATCCTGATGTCTGCATTCTCCCACTTGCTGCTCCTCTCCTTCTTGCCCATGTCAGCACACACTCATGGTCAACGAAGCGGTGAAAACGGACCAGCACCGCCCGAGGCGGCTCTTTCGGCTTGGACTTCCTCAACAGCACTAGATGGGCACCCTCCAGCTCCAAGGGCCCCTGGAATGACCCCGCGCCCATTAACGAGTTCAACATCACGGCCACAAGGCCCCCAAGTCCAAATCTTCCAGCCCCTCCGGGAGGCCCAGGATCCGCAAGTTCTTCCGACGGGAGCGGTTCTCCATCTCCACCATCCTCGCTGGCCATTTCTTGTGGAGAGCCTCGTGCGACTCCACCTTCACTGCCAGGCCTAGGAGTTCGTCCTCGCTCTCCGAGGCCTTTTGCCGTAGCGCTTGGATCTCTGCACCCTGAGCCATCTGAGTCGCCATGAGCTTGTCCAGCGAGGCCTTAAGCGGTTCCAAAAGCTCAGACTTCAGCTCTCTGAAGCAGCGCTGAAGCAGCTCCTGCTGCTCCTGCGCCCACTGCTGCCACGCTGCCCCCGCCCGCCGCCATCTTGTGTCTCCTGCCTCCCACCTTTCTCTGCTCCAAAGCCGATTTTTTAACTGCTCCGCTCCTGGTCCAGTCCATCCACCGGCAGATAAGCACAGTGGATGTGTTCCCACACAGGGAAAAATCCAGCCAGCAAAGCTACGGGCCCTTAAAAGAGCCCAAAAGACCGAAAATAGCGGGAGCTATCGAACGCGCGGCTTAGCTCCGCATCACCGCAACCAGAAGTTGTAAATGCATGTTGTTGATGATACAGACTATTTGGTCCATCAAATCTGTGCCGAATTTTAGCTTCTTCTAAAAATTGTAGAATTCTTTCCTGGCTTTGTCTTTTGCTCTCGCCATCCTCCTATAAAATTAGCATCACATCCATTTTTCATGGATTCACCCCTTATTCTCTCTGACTTTTCAAATCTGATTATTTCTTGCACTGTGTAATTTAGCATTTTAACTGCATTTCTCAATTTTTTAAAAAAGTGTCTTGCCTTTCTTTGAACAGGGAGAGAAAGGCCCTCCACGTGAAAAACTGAAACTTTTGGGTGACTTAATAGAGCCCTGGTTCATTTTCTCTTTGATCTGGAGCGTAGGTGGTACTGGTGATGCTGCAAGCTATTTTGCTTTCAGCAACTGGATGAGAAGGAAGATGGTAAATGAAAAGGTATGGTTGTTTTAATTGAATTGGCTATTGAGGTAATAAACTCTAGCATTGGAAAATCAATGATTTAAAATTCATTCCTTTCAACACATCGACATAATCTCATTTTCTGTTTCTTTCCACTTTGCCATCAAGGCACCTTCATGTGTAACTGAGGTTTCTGAAAACTACGTGAGTGTTTCTCCAGCTCATTAGCCTCTAAATTCCTCTCGAGACCAAATAAAAATGTCATTAAATTTGTTTTCAAATGTGCTTTAGGATAATGACCTGGTTCTTCCAAGAAGTGGCAATCATCATCAGATTGTCACTCCGCTCAAAAATTCCACCGACTCAACGCATTTCTTCTGGGACCTTCTTATCCCAGATACTGCAGAAAAGCAAAGCACAGCATCCCTCTCGGAACTCAGCAGCAGCAGAGCAGAATTGGGGGAAAGATTGACATGCTACCTTTTTACAACACAGGCTTGATAGACCAAATAGCCTGTATCTGTACAACAGTAAGAATTATCCGGTTTGAATGTTAGTGAATGGGTCAGTAGATGAATAAGTGAATGGATAGGTGGGTGAGGTGGCAGGTGAGTGAGGCGGCAGGTGAGTGAGGCGGTAGTCAGGTTAATCTGAGTAGTGATCATAGTCGAGTGGTCATGGGGCTGGGAAGGAATGTCAGATGGTCAAGGAGGTGTTTGGTGATCGAGTCTGGTGAGGGAGGGTAGTGGGTGGTCTGGGAGGTGGTAGGGTTGGATCAGGGGGTAGTCATGGGGTCTGTGTCAGTAACGGTGGAGGTGGGAGGGTTAGTTCTGTGGTTGGCCTGTTAACCAGGAGTTAGACCAGTTTTGATTTGTCTACCATTTCAGGTAAGTACATTGGAACTGTCCAAACTCACTGACTTTAACTGAGTTGGAGACATTTGCGGAGGGTCTGAAGGATCAAGGGAATTGCTCATTGGAAGCTGAAACTTCAAAAGCAATTCCCACGAAGATCAGCGCGTCAGGAATTCCGCATGGTCCCGACGTGCATCTTCAGTTTTACATCTGGTCTCCAACAATCCAGAGATTGAAAGATATGGGTCAATCTAGCTGGAATTTACGATGAGTGAAAACAGCATAAACCTTATGAACGGGAAATTGGGATTTGTGGATGATGCCAGTTCGCTGATCATTTTTACATCCGCCATTTGTGGGGTTTTTTAAATTCTCTGGTCGATGCGATTCTCTTTTCCCATTGCCAACAAATGGCATGCCATTGAGAAACATGTGGATGGGGGACCGGAGAATCCCATCCAAGATTTAACAAAAATCTTACTACAATTAGATAGGGCATTGGTGAGGTTGTGTGCCATTTTGACCTTCTTACCTAAGGAAGGACAGACTGCTCTAGAGGGAATGCAACAAAGATTCCCTAGTTCGCGTCCTGGGATGAGGGGCTTGTCCGACAAAGAGAGATTGCGTATATGAGGCCTATATTCCCTGGTGTTCAGAAAAATGATATGGAGATGCCGGCTTTGGACTGGGGTGAGCACAGTAAGAAGTCTTACAACACCAGATTAAAGTCCAACAGGTTTGTTTCAAACACTGGAACATACCTCTTCATTCACCTGAGGAAGGAGCAGTGCTCCGAAAGCTAGTGTTTGAAACAAACCTGTTGGACTTTAACCTGGTGTTGTAAGACTTCTTACTGTTCAGAAAAATGAGAGGTGATCTAATTGAAATCATAAAAAATTCTTATAGAATTTGACATGTTAGATGATAAAAAAACATGTTTCCCTTGCCTGGAGAATCTAGAACACAGGATTAAAATCTCAGAATAAGGGTTTGGCCAATTCAGCCTAAAATGAGGATGCATTTCTCTACTCAAAGGATTGTAAATCCTTGGAATGCTCTACTTCAGAGCTCTATGGATGATCAGTCATTGAGTATACGCAAGACAGATGTCAGCAGATGTTCGGGTACTAAGCGAAATTAGGTGATAGTGCAGGAAGGTGGAGTCCAGTCAGAAGTTCGGCCATGGCCTTGTTGAATGGCAGAGAAAGTTTGAAGGGCCGAATAGCCTACTTCACTTCCTACTTAGGTTCTCATGCTCTTGTCTTCACAAGTGCACACGTTCACTCTCTCACCCACCCTCTCTTTCTCTCGTATAAATACAGAACTTTACAAGGTCAAAGAAAAAGCAACACTTACTCTGTTTTTCTTTTCAAGGGAAGAAGGGTTTACAGGACAGGGAGACTCTTTTCCCCACAAATAAAAATTTGAGACTTTCCTGAAGGACCTCTTGATCAGCGGCTGACTGCTCCTAGCATGCAGGAAGACCACAGCAGTATTCCTGCTGTGACCACAGTTAAACTGCTTTGGTGTCCTGTCAACATAATAGTACCCAATTTGCATAATTATATGAGGCACAAACATGTTTTATGCAGCACCTCATCTACTTGCAGTTTAAAGTCAGAAATGTTCTGTTTTTACCTGTCCTTCCAAAGATTTTGCTGGACCGTAGGATTAAAATAGATCCAACTGTCTCATTTATTCACCCAGATTAAACAAGAGTTAAGAAACATTTCAGAAGATTGTGAGGATTGCTCCAGTGACTAAATATTGACTTTTTGTAAAGTTTTTTTGGTACGCCTATATAATGTTGCCACAACAGAGCAATCAGAGTAATTCTTGCCTTTCCATGGCAATGTAAATATCTGAACAAACTTTTAATGCACTGAAGATAATTATCACAAATATTTGTTCATCACTGCTTTGTGATTTGCCTTCAGGATGTATAAATTAAAATGCTAAAACTAACCATCTAAAACCACATTTTGTATGCTAGATCACTCTGCTTTTCCCTGAAAAGGGGCTGGTATATGATTACGCATTGGATGATGCTGGATTCAGCAGCACAGATCATGAAGATGAGGAAATCGAGAGACAAGTAAGTAAATTGCTGGGGCTGTGCTATCAGGAACTTCAATGCTTGCACTTACCCCCTTGGATAACCTATTATTTTCCTCTAATATTTTATTAATTGAGTCTTTTGAAAGCACCTACTAGGTTCAAAATGGTTGTGAATAGAAATGTCACAACATTCCCCAAAGCCGGAAGGCAGGCAGCAGAAAACATAAAGGGGGGGGGGGGGGGGGGGGGGGGGGGAGAGAGAGAGAGAGAGAGAGAGAGAGAGAGAGAATAGGAGCCAGGGGACAGTGCACCCTGAACGAAAAAGGAGGATACCAAGGAGGGGCCAAGGGAAGGGGAGGTAGAGAAGGGAAGGGAAGGAGGAAGACAAACTAAGACAGACAATATCAATATATATATAAGAACCACACGCGCTGTAAATATTAAACATAAAGTGTTACTGTTATACATTAAAAATACCAATAAAAAAATATTTTTTTAAATGTCACAACATCCGAGGGTATTTTTATTAAAGATATTAGAAGTTATTTGATTTGATAGCAGTAACATACTCCCACATTACAATTATGCTAAACATAAACTTCCTGGATCTCATTATAGGCTTCTATTTCCAGATATCTGATAATGTAGGTGTAAACACTTTCAGGCTTCCATAAACTATGTACCTGTTATTACATTCCAGCTTGTGTATGCATTAGTTTGTATATAAATTGATTTAACCACTTAATAAAGCAACTGCTAATCTAAAAAACTTATAACAACCACAATAAATAGTATGTAATTGACCTTAGGACATATTGTAATCAACTGTTGGGTAACCTCCTTCT
This sequence comes from Scyliorhinus canicula, assembly GCF_902713615.1. NCBI lineage: Eukaryota > Metazoa > Chordata > Chondrichthyes > Carcharhiniformes > Scyliorhinidae > Scyliorhinus > Scyliorhinus canicula. The sequence continues at coordinate 85,720,367 of NC_052156.1, forward strand.
TTCTATGGTTCACAACATGATTAAAGCAGGCACAAGACACTTAGCAACATATGGAACTGACTGTATTGGTACTGAATGATTTGCCCAACTCGACAGAGAGTGGCTTTTTGTCTCAAGTTCTATCTATGTACCCTCTGAAGATTTGTTGAAAACAATGCCCCTTTCTCAACCATATTTCTCTATATTAAATGTATATGTCATGATGTATATATTCCAATATCTTTTGAAAACAGTCTAATCACACAAACAGTGCAGTCATTGGCCTGGTGTTTTGCCATGACGAAGAGCTTCTCCGTGCTGGCAAAAATGGCTGAAGAGGCCCAAATCTGGAAGTCATGCCCTGAATATAACAGCTACTCAGCGGGATTCCTGAGACTAAGTGTTGACGCCAGGGCAGGATTCATGGACTTCAACAACAGCAAACCTGGTGCACACCTGGACCGATTCAGTGACTGTTGAGGGGCTAGCACCAGTGCCAGGTGGAACACAATCGATTCCAATGAGAAATGGTGCCGGATTCTCCGATTTGCAATTGACACTCAGGAGGCTGATAATCTGCAGCCACATCTACACTCTCCACACAAACTATCCCAGCCAACAAGATGGCAGCGAGGTTCACTTTGCATCACTCTTCACAGTGGAAGACACCAGTAGGATGCCAGAGCTCCAGGCAAATCAGGGGGCAGAGGTGAGTGCGGTGACCATTATTAAGGAAAAGGTTCTGGGGAAACTGAAAGGTCTGAAGGTGGATAAGTCACCTGGACCGGATGAACTACACCCCAAGGTCCGAAAAGAGATAGCTGAGGAAATTGTGGAGGCATTAGTGATGATCTTTCAGGAATCACTGGAGGCAGGAAGGGTCCCAGAGGACTGGAAAGTGGCTAATGTAACACCACTGTTTAAGAAGGGAGGGAGGCAGAAGATGGGAAATTATAGGCCGGTTAGCCTGACTTCGGTCATTGGTAAGAGTTTAGAGTCCATTATTAAAGATTAGATTGTGGAGTACTTGGAAGTGCATGGTAAAATAGGACTGAGTCAGCACGGCTTTGTCAAAGGGAGGTCGTGTCTGACAAATCTGTTAGAGTTCTTTGAGGTGCTAACAAGCATGTTAGACAAAGGAGAACCAGTGGTCACGATTTATTTAGATTTCCAGAAGGCCTTTGACGTGGTGTCACGTAGGAGACTGTTAAATAAGTTAAGAGCTCATGGTGTTCAGGGTAAGATCCTGGCATGGATCGAGGATTGGCTGACTGGCAGAAGGCAGAGAGTGGGGATAAAGGTTTTTTTTTCAGGATGGCAGCTGGTGACGAGTGGTGTGCCTCAGGGGTCTGTGCTGGGACCACAACCTTTTACAATATACATTAATGATCTGGAGGAAGGGACTGAAGGCACTTTTGCTAAGTTTGCAGATGATACAAAGATCTGTAGAGGGGCACATAGCATTGAGGAAGCAGGCGGGCTGCAGAAGGACTTGGACAGGCTAGGGGAGTGGGCAAAGAACTGGCAGATGGAATACAATGTAGAAAAGTGAGAGGTTATGCACTTTGGAAGGAGGAATTTAGGCATAGACTATTTACTAAATGGGAAAGTGCTTCGGAAATCAGAAACACAAAGGGACTTGGGAATTCTTGTTCACAATTCTCTTAAGGTTAATGTGCAGGTTCAGTCGGCAGTTAAGAAGGCAAATGCAATGTTAGCATTCAGATCAAGAGGGCTAGAATACAAGACCAGTCTGTGTAAGGCCTTTGTCAGACCCCATTTGGAGTATTGTGAGCAGTTTTGGGCCCCATATCTAAGGAAGGATGTGCTGGCCTTGGAAAGGGTCCAGAGGAGGTTCACAAGAATGATCCCTGGAATGAAGAGCTTGTATGAGGAACGTTTGAGGACTCTGGGTCTGTACTTGTTGGAGTTTAGAAGGATGAGAGGGGAACTTATTGAAACTTACAAGATATTGTGGGGCCTGGATAGAGTGGACATGGAGAGGATGTTTCCATTTGTAGGAAAAACTAGAACCAGAGGACACCATCTCAGACTAAAGGGACGATCCTTTAAAACAGAGGTGAGGAGGAATTTCTTCAGCCAGAGGATGGTGAATCTGTGGAACTCTTCCCTGCAGAAGGCTGTAGAGGCCAACTCACTGAGTGTCTTTAAGGCAGAGATAGATAGGTTCTTGATTAATAAAAGGATCCGGGATTATGGGGAGAAGGCAGGAGAATGGGGATGAGAAAATATCAGCCATGATTGAATGGTCCAGGAAGGAGGCTGCCAGCCGCCGCCATTCACCGTGTCTGGGTGCAAGTGGCACAGGTTGATAGCGCCACGAGCAACACTGTCTGGACCGGCCAGCAGTGCCGGAAAAACTGCATGACCTTCTCAGGGCAGCCAGGGTGAGTACGCAGCACTGTGCCCCTGGCACCAACCCCCGTCCCACACACCTTAAACCATTCCCCACACGGAAGGTGTCCGAACCCCACCCTGCACCACCTGCCAGCACCCATATCAGCCACCATGGCCGGATCCCCAAGCTACTGAAGCCATCTGCGACCCACCCCCTGAGCTGCATGTGTCGGACTGTTTAACACCATGCATTTTTGGTTCTCTCTCTCTCTCCCCGCCCCGGCCAGGAAAATGCCACCCATAAACACCAGCAGCGGGAAAAGACTGGAGGGGGACCGCTGGACCTGCGGCTCCTCACGGTGGCAGAGCAGAGGGCCCTGTATGTGGTTTGCCGGCCCGAGGAAAGGGCAGTTGCCGATGTCGGGCGAGGAAGTGTTACCTTGCTGAGTTGTAGTTCCTGTGTCTCTTCCCCCCTCCCCCACCCAACACCACGCCCACACCATCCTCACACCACCCCCCACGCCTCCCCGCCTGCAGTCCAATCATGCGCCTTGTTTTGTGTCTTGCAGGAGTTGCTGGTGATGGGGTGGGTCCTTCTGGTGTCTCCAAGCCGCAGCCAGAGTCCCAGGTGTCGAGCAGTGACGAAGACACCGACACGAACGAGAGCCATCAACCCGAGACCAGGTCACCTGGAGCTCAAGTCCGATGATGACACCGATTTCCGGTGACAGCTGCCTCTAACTCCCTCCACCATCCCAGAGACACTCACTTCGATTGGGCACTTAGTGAAGAGGCTTCTGGGACACTATTTGGTGCGCACCACACACATGCTCTGGTGCAGCAGGTGGAGGTAGGAACTCCCGAGGGGGTGGACAGTCGGAGGGCGGACCGACCCCAGTGACTAGCTGCCATCCAGAAGGGTTTCAGGCTTCTGGAACTGACAGTCCCACCGATCGTGGAGATGCAGTGGACTACATGAGGTGTTGTCGGAGAGTATCCCGTGCCTGCAGGCACAGGTGGAGGAGTCCAACCAAGTGCAAGAGCAGAGATAGTGCCGACCATGTGCATTACCACACGGGTGGGGTCCGCAGTGGATGCCTTGAGGTCTATGGATGAGCATGTCCAAGGCTTGGAGTAATCTGTGCAGGCGGTGGCCAAACCCAGGGTAGGGCTGGCCTCTCACAGGCAGTCATGTGCCAGAGTCACCTCGACATTGCAGCAGCGCTCCTGGGCGTGGCCCAGTCACAGCGGGCCATGGCTAGAAGTGTCAGCTACATTGCCCAGGCCCTGACGTGGCTGAAACACAGAGGGAGGTGGCCTAGTACACCTCCCCCACCCGGCCCTCTCTACATCTGGTGGGTAGTGGGCAGAACAAAGTGGCACCACACAACCTGGGACAACCAAACAGCAACCAAGCCCATTCAGGCCTGGTTGTCACAAAGACACCCGCCAAAAGGGACATAAGTTGCAGGGCGGGAATTACAGCAGGCTGCCTCCACTCCTGATGTACCACCTGGGGGTCCACTGAGACGTAGTGTTCGGGCCTGAAATTAGGCACCAGTTAAGTTGGCACGGGTGCAGGGCACAGTGTAGTGATAGGGCACAAATCTGTACATATGTTTTCACATCAAAGACCTGTGGACAATGTTACAACCTGCCTCGATGCTCTGTCAGAGGGTGTGAGGGATGGGCTGGTCTAGGCTGGCCGCAGAGGGGGCGTGGGTGGGGAAGGGGTTGTGGGGGAGGGTAATTGGTGGACGTTGGGATGGGCAACGCTTAGGGGCTGCAGTTCAGCCAGCGCTCATCACTCCGGTGTTCCACCCCCAGCCCACCCCCACTGTCCCCACCCCCGCCACCGCAGGAGATTCAATGGGACTATGTGATGGGAATGGCCAGCTCACATGCAGGGATCAGCCAAGTGAATGGTGGAAAGTGCTACCGCGGGCAGGAGTCAAGCATTGTTGAATGATGCGGAGCAGCAGAGCTCATTGCAGAGCGGGTTGTCAGCATCTTCCATCCCATAAATCAGATCTGCTGTTACTGCCAACCCAGGGCCCACACCCCATAATGCGACAGATATGTATCATGGAGGGGGAGTGGCCAGGAAGGGGGAATGTGCAGTTATGATGTGGTGTCCATGCACCTGGCTAATATTCCCTAGTCAGTGAACCGGGAGGCGATCAGAGCACCCTGTGCATGTTGGCCCTGGCGCACATGTTGTTCGATCTGTGCTTGCCCGGGCTCTGTATCCTGTCCATTCTCGCCTTCACCCTCATCTTGTCCCTTGGAGTCCTCTGGCCCTGGCATTCATCCCTGCTCTCAGGAGTACCGTCAGCTGGTGCTGGCCTTTCCAGCAGAACGCTCCATGGCCCCTGACCAGTGCCACTCTGTGGGGGCCACTGTGGATACTGCCTCTGGGCTGCGTGATGCCTTGCCGGCGGATAGCGGCTGATTGGGGGTGGGTGGGGGGGGGGGGGGGTTGGAATGGCGGAGGATGGTGTGTGGTGGGTGGAGGATGGGGTTTGGGGTCTCGGGGTGGTGGGTTGGAGAGTGGGGGCTGGAGTGTGGGGATGGTGAGGGAGGGGACACCTATATGGCCGGTGTCACTGCAGCACCAGGAGCCAGGGTGGGTGGTCAGTGGTGTGCGTAGCAAGATGGCTGTCTTTCAGGCTGAGGCAATGATGGACACTGCACCAGTCACGTGAGGGGTCACTCCGGCCCCACGGCCAATTCCCTGGTCATGCCCCCCCCCCACTGTCAATGGCAGGACCCCCCCCTCCCTCTATTCCAGCCAGTGTGCAGCCCTGCAGCCCACAGTCCTGCCTCTCCGTGACCTTCCTCCTCTCCCTCTCTCATCAGCTATGCCACCTGTTTCTTGATTTTTAAAAGCACAAGTGAAACTCACCGTTGGGAATTCCCCCTAGTGGGGGTGGAGAATCGCAGAGAATACCGGGTCAGGCCCGCTAATATGCAAACGGCGTTTACTGTACGTGCGGAATGGAACACATTGACGCCACTTTTGCGCCATCGGAGAATTGCAATTTGGCGTGAAATCGGCAGCCAACACGATTTTGGCGTCAAAACTGATTCTCTGCCCAATTGCGTCCCAATTCCGGAGGTGGCCGACGTAGAATCCCGCCCACTATTTTTGTAAGGGCAAGAGTGGTTTCAGGTCACGATTTGCACAAACATGTTTCGCTGAGGCAGCTGCTTCTGGGAAATGTGCCTGTCCAAATCCTGACCTGAGCCCGTTCTCATAGATTACATAGATTACATAGAATTTACAGTGCAGAACTGTCCCAATGTGTACCGATTATACCTGATAGGCGCAGATTTGAACTTTGTGGATTTGTTTGGGGGCCAAGAGGTATAGTGACTTTGTATTTGTTAAAAGTAAGCATGAATGTGTGTAAAAAGTAGATAAACTAATTGGAATTGTCAAAAACTACTGTCAAACATGTCAATCTGAACTGTCAAAAGGAGCTGTCAAAAAGGTGTCAAAGCATTTCAAATTCCTATACTCTTTGAAATAACTGGAGTGTTTTTTTAAAAATGATTGCTTGCTGTTTCACCCTGTCTATTGACATAAACCTTGAGGTTTCCATTACTGGACTAATGCTGCTGGTCCATTTCACAGTCGGGTGTCTGCCATTTCAGTTTGACTGACAGTTCTGAGTGGTTATGGACTCTTTGAAGTGCAACAGTAAATTCCAATGCTTGTTTTTATAAGGGATTATGTAATTGAATGAAATGTTTGTTGTTTAAGGGATAATGAAGTTGAAGGAATATAAATGTAATTTCCACTGAGAAAGTCCCTTTCTGACAGCTCAATGGATGTACCTATACCACATGGACTGAAGTGGTTTAAGGAGACGACTCACCACCACCTTCTCAAGGAAATTCAAGCTGGGCAATAAATGCTAACTAGCAACGATCACACCCCGTATAGGAATGCGTTTTTAAAATTACCTCTTTTTACTGTCAGTTTTCTTCACAGCTCTCCAGAAGTGCTGACTCTTGTAAGGGCGAGTTTGAAGTGCAACAGACAACCTTCAGTACCTCACGACAGTGAATTAAATCTGAGGACTAAGGTTTACATTAACCGATGTCAAGGAATAGATTTCCACCACCACCACCCCCCTACCCGTCCTCTCAGTTAGACAGAGAAATTAAAACACAAAAGAGCCCTTCCAGGAACTGGTTTCTTATTTAACTTTTTCATAGTCATTCTCATTTTGCTATCCAAAAACTCTTATTAGACTTTTTTTGCATATATTTTACCGTGTGCTTATACGTGTATTACAGATAATTTGCTTTGTTACTGAGTAACTGACTATGATATAAACCAGCATTTTTATAGAACGTGTGATTAATATACTTGTGCTGCCTGATTATTCTGGTTTATACTACAGATCCAATGGGTTAGCTGGTTGTCATCTGAAGCAGAAGTGGAAATCGCACCAGAAACCAATTATTCTGACATCATCATTCCAACCCAGGACACCATCCGAATGTCATATTTGCTGACAACGCTTCTAACCAGTAAAAAGCCAGTAAGTTATTCCATCGAGTTTATTTGAAGAATGCACTGGATCTTCTTATTAGTGTTTTAATTCAAATCTTTTTTTTAAACACGGCCATTCAATTGTTAACAGCTCTGACTACTGTGAAACCTGGCTAAGTCATCAATCACTGTCTAAGCTGATCTCAGTATAGAATGATGATTAGGATACTGCACTCAGCATCAATGACCCGAGTACAGAGAGGGAACATTCTTCCTGGTTCCTATTCCTGATCACTTTGTAGTGGTCCTCTATGAAATGTGCATGCATGCGGGATAGTGTGTGAGAGAACAACATCAGGTTCAACCTTGCCTTATTGAACAGTTTACTGGCACTCACTGCTGATGCTTACACGTAATGAATGACCACTTGGGTAAGGTGCCAAAGGATGACTTGGTGCTTTTGGGACTGTAATGGTTATGGCCTTTTATATAGGAAAGGGAAGAAATCTGGGGAGAATCTTCTTTTATTTCTAACAGGGTATTTCCATTTAATATCCCTATATGTAATTGCATCCTTGAATTCAGTAATCCGATTCTAAATGTTCACAGATGTCTCTTCTAGTTAATTTGGTATTAATAACTAGATAATACTACGAAAATAGACATCACATAAGAACTCAGTTAAAGAAAGAAAGGCTTGCATTTATGATGCTTTTTATAATCCCTGGACAACCTAACCCACTTAACAGCCAATGAAGCACTGTTGAAATGTAGTCACTGTTGTAATGTGACAAACATGGCAGCCAATTTGCAAACAGGAAACTCCCACAAATGCAAAGGGACAATGTCCAAATAATCTACTTATAATTATTCCGATTGAGGGAAAATATTGGCCAAGACACTGGGAAATCTTTTTTGCTTTTTCTTACTTTGGACTCCCTGAGCCTTGTTAAAGTAAGGACCTTACAGTGAAGACTCACCTACGTAGCAGCGATCATAATATGATTACATTTGACGTTCAGTTTTAGGGAGGGAAGAGCGATTCAAAGACTAATATTTTAAATAAGGGCATTTATGAAGTCATAAAAACAGGGCTAGATAAAGTGAACTGGCAAATTGAATGTAGGGACAGGTTAATAGAGATGCAGTGGCAAACATTTAACAAGTCCCAATCCTGATGGTCTTCATTCTAAGGTGTTAAAAGAAGTGGCGAATGATAGTTTCTTTTTTTATAAAATATTTTTATTCTCCTCTATTTCACATTTTCTCCCAAATTTACACCCACCAACAATAAACAATAATCAGCAACAAATATGTCAATCCCCATATCAATAACAACTATCCCATTCTCCGACCAAACCCCCAAACATCAGCCCGCATGTTTACAGAAACAAATGACAAAAGGAAATCAGGAATCACCCATAGTCACCCTTAATGCACACCACCCCCCTCCCCCCAACCCTCCCACCCACCCCCCACAACTAATGTTCGATGTTATCCAGTTCTTGAAAGTGCATGATGAATAATGCCCATGAATTGTAGAACCCCTCCGTCCTTCCCCTTAGTTCAAACTTAACCTTCTCAAGAGTCAGAATTCCAACAGAATTCCGCCACGCCGGGGCACAGGGTGGAGAGGCTGCTCTACATCACAACAGGATCTGCCTTTGGGCGATCAACGAGGTGAAGGCTACGATATCTCCCTCTGTCCCCGTTTCCAACCCTGGCTGGTCCGACACCCCGAATATGGCCTCCCGGGGACCCGGGATTACCCTAAAAATCTCCTTCCAGTAATCCCGTAGCTTTGGACAGGACCAAAACATATGAACGTGATTAGCGGGGTTCCCCCCGCAACGCTCACACACATCTTCTACTCCTTCAAGAATCGGCTCACCCTCGTCCTCGTGAGGTGTGCTCTGTATACCACCTTCAGCTGTATCAGCTCCAACCTCGCACACGAGGTGGAGGCATTTACTCTCCGGAGCACCTCACACCAGAACCCCTCCTCCATAACCTCTCCCAACTCTTCCTCCCACTTTGCCTTGATCCCTTCTAGCGGCGCCTTCTCCTCTTCCAAAATAGCTCCGTAAACCGCTGACACTACCCCCTTCTCCAGTCCCCCTGTCGTCAGCACCTCCTCCAGCAATGTGGAGGCCGGTTCCTCCAGGAAGCTCTGTATTTACTTTCTGGCAAAATCTCGAACCTGCATGTATCTAAACATTTCTCCCTGCTCCAGCCCATACTTCGCTTCCAGCTCCTTCAGTCCTGCAAACCGACCCCTACGAAACAAATCTTTTAGCGTCTTAATCCCCTTCTCCTCCCATTTCTGCAAACTTCCATCCCACCTCCCTGGCTCAAATCTGTGGTTCCCCCGAATCGGCATTTCCCTTGACCCTGCCCCCAACCCGAAGTGTTGGCGAAACTGCCTCCAAATTCTCAATGAAGCTATTAATACTGGACTCCCTGAGTACTTCCCCAGAGCTATCTGGAGCGGCACTGTTGCTAGTGCTTTCAGTCCTGACCCCCTGCACAAACTCCCCTCCATTCTGGCCCACTGGGAATCAACCCCTCTGACCCAGCTCCGCACCTTCTCCACATTCACCGCCCAGTAGTAATACATCAGGTTCGGAAGACCCAAATCCCCTGCCTGCCTTCCCCTCTGTAGCAGCACCTTTCTAACTCTGGCCACCTTCCCTCCCCATTTGAACGAGGTAATCCTTCCCTAAATCTCACTGAAAAAGCCTTTGGCAGGAAAATTGGCAGGCATTGAAAAAGAAACAGAAATCGCAGCAACACATTCATTTTAACCGCCTGTACCCGATCTGCCAGTGACAGAGGGAGACCATCCCACCTTGCCAAATCGGCTTTCACTCTCCCCACCAAACTAGAGATGTTGTACCTGAAGTGAGTCCCTGCCCTACGGAATGTCAGCCCCCCCACCCCTGCCCCCACCCCCGGCCGAGACACCACAAAATACTCACTCTTGTCTAGATTTAGCTTGTACCCCGAGAAAGACCCAAATACTCGAAGTAGCTCCAATATTCCCCTTATCGACATACTCGATTCCGACAAGTATAACAGCAAGTCGTCGGCATATAAGGACACCCTATGCTCTATCCCCCCCGCACTATATCTTTCCATGCTCCCGAACTTCTCAATGCGATGGCCAATGGTTCAATCGCAAGTGCAAACAGCAGGTGGGACATAGGACATGCCTGCCTCGTCCCACGGTGGAGAGAAAAGTATCTCGAGCTGATGTTGTTCGTGCGGACACTCGCCTTCGGCTCCTTATATAATAGCTTTACCCAGTTCACAAATCTTGGTCCAATCCCAAACCCCTCCAGAACTGCCATCAAGTACCCCCATTCTACCCGGTCAAACGTCTTCTCGGCGTCCAATGCCACAACCACCTCTATTTCCTTTCCCTTCCGCCGGTGCCATAACGACGTTCAATACCTTCCTAATGTTCGAAAAGAGCTGCCTCCCTCTCACGAACCCCGTCTGATCCTCACCTATCACCTTCGGGAGGCACTCCTCCAGCCTACCCCGCCAGTACCTTCGTCAATACTTTTGCGTCCACATTCCGAGGTGATATGGGCCTATACGACCCACACTCGTCGGATCCTTATCTTTTTTTAGCAGCAGTGAAATCGATGCCTGCCCCAAAGTTTGTGGCAACACCCCCTTCCCTATCGCCTCTTCAAACATCCCCACCATCAGGGCCGCCAGCTTCTCCTTGAATTTTTTATAATATTCCACCGGAAACCCATCCGGCCCTGCCACCTTCCCCGACTGCATCCTCCCAATCGCATCCTTTATCTCCTGCTCCACTATTGCTCCTTCTAATGTAGCCCTGTCCCCCTCCCCTAACCTCGGGTACTCCAACCCATTCCTGCATCTCACGGTCTCCCCCAGGTGGCTCTGACCTGGACAACCTCTCATAAAACTCCTCAAAAACCTTTTCAATCAGCTCCGGAGCCACCACCAACTTCCCTGCCCTATCCCTCGCTTGAAGAATTTCCCTCGCCACTGCTTCCCCCGGAGCTGACCTGCGAACATACACCTTATCTCCATGTTCATAAACTGCACCCCTTTCTCTTCTCAGTTGGCGCACCGCCTTCGTGGTAGACAGTCGGTCGAAGCTTGCCTGTAGTTCCTTCCTCTTTTCTAGCTTCGCTGGGTCCCCATCTTCTGCAAGGCTTCTATCTACCTCCAACATCTCATCTATTACCCTCTGCCGCTCCAACCTCTCCTCTTTGTCCATCCTGGCCTTAAACAAAATTACCTCACCCTCACCACCGCCTTTAGAGCCTCCCAGACAACTGCCTTCGACACCTCACCCGTTTGTTGAAACCTACATATTCCTTAATTACCTTTTCAATTTTCTCACAGAACACTTGGTTCCCCAAAATTCCCACATTCAATTTCCACCCCGGCCTCTGCGCTACCCCTTTCTCCGGTACCATATCCCCCCCAATCCGGAGCATGATCTGACCCTGCAATTGCCGAGTATTCCGACCCCTTAAACCCAGCCAGCAAAGCCTTCCCCACCACAAAAAAGTCGATCCGCGAGTATACCTGATAGACAGCTGAGAAAAACGAGTACTCCTGTTCCCTTGGGTGCAGAAACCTCCAAGGGTCCACCCGTCCCATTTCCACCATTAGCCCAGCCAGTGCCTTCGCCCCCCCCTGATGGGACCAGCGAGCGCGGCCGTGATTTGTCCAACCATGGCTCCTGCACCAAGTTCCAGTCGCCCCCCCACCCCACAATCAGTTCGTGTATGTCCAAGTCGAGGATGGCCCCAAACACCTTCTTCGTGAATCCCACCATGGCAGGTGGTGGAATTCAATTTTTTTTTAATATCTGTATTTAAAAGTCTGATGATGACCATGAAAGCATTGTCGATTGTCGTAAAAAACCATTTGTTGTATCAAAAACCTCAAAGGAACGAAACAGGACAGACCACCTGGAAATTATAATGGCACCTCAGTACTGTCAACCCTGCAAAGTCCTCCTTGCTAACATCTGGGTGCTTGTGCCAAAATTGTAAGAGCTGTCTCACAAACTAGTGAAGCAACGTGCTGGTTGAGTTGTACACACGGAATCATACCTGAGAGATAATGTCCCAGAAACCACCACCGGCAGAACAAACCCAGCAGAAGTTGCGGCACCATGGTATACAGTTGGGAAGGTGCCCTAAGCAATTGATCCAGACCCTATGAAGTTTCAAGGCATCAAGGAAAACTACTGCTGATTGCCATGTACCACAACCCACCCCTCAGCTGATGAATCAGTACTCCTCCATGTTGAATACCCATTGGAAGGTGCACTGAGGGTTGCAAAGGCGCAAAATGGGTGGGGGACTTCAATATCCATCACCAAGAGTGGCTCAGTAGCACTATCACAGACATATAGGACATAACTACTAGACTGCGTCTGTTGGAGGTGGTGAAAGAACCAACCTGAGGAAAAACATACTTGACCTCATTTTCCCCAACCTGCCTGCTGCAGATGCATTTGTCTATGACAGTATCAATAGGAGTAACCATCGCACCGTCCTTGTGGAGATGAGGATACCCTCCATCATGTTGCATGGCACTCCTATTTTTCTGAATGGGATAGATTTTGAACAGATCTAGTAACCTAAGACTGGGCAACCATGCGGCATTGTGGACAATCAGCAGTAGCAGAATCCACAATCCGGAACCTCATGGTCCCTCTCTACATTACCAGCAAGCCAGGGATCAACCCTGGTTCAATGAAGAGTGCAGGAGTGCATACCAGGAGAGCATCAGGCGTACCTAAAAATTAGATGTCAACCTGGTGAAGCTACAAAACAGGACTACTTGTGTTCCAAACAGCATAAGCAACAAGTAATAGAACATGGAACATACAGTGCAGAAGGAGGCCATTCAGCCCATCGAGTCTGCACCGACCCACTTAAGCCCTCACTTCCCCCCATCCCTGTAACCCAATAATCTCCCTAACCTTATTTGGACAGTAAGGGCAATTTAGTCTGGCCAATCCACCTAACCTGCACATCTTTGGACTGTGGGAGGAAACCGGAGCACCCACAGGAAACCCACACAGACCCGGGGAGAACGTGCAGACTCCGCACAGACAGTAACCCAGCGGGGAATCGAACCTGGGACCCTGGCGTTGTGAAGCCACAGTGCTAGCCACTTGCGCTACCGTGCTGCCCTAGACAGAGCTAGACAGAGCTAAGCAATTCCACAACCGGCGCATCAGTGCAAAAGATAAGGCAGCAATCTTGAGCCAGAAATGCCAAGTGGATGATCCATCTCGGCCTCTTCTGGAAGTTCCCAGCATCACAGATGTCAGTCTTCAGCCATTTTGATTCAATCCCTGTATTATCAAGAAACGGCTAAAGGCACTGGATACTGTGAAGACTATGGGTCCTGACAATATTCCGGAAATAGTACTGAAGACATGTGCTCCAGGACTTGCCAAGCCCTTGGCCAAGCTGTTCCAGGATAATTAAGCGGCAATGTAGAAAATTTTCCAGGTATGTCCTGCACACAAAAAGTAGGACAAATCCAATCCGACTAATAATTGTCCTTTCAAGTCTACTCACGATCAGTAAGGTGATGGAAGGGGTCATCAACAGTGCTATCAAACAGTACTTGCTTAGTAATAATCTGCTCATTCATGCTCAGTTTGTGTTCAACAATACCACTCAAATCCTGACCTCATTACAGCCTTGGTTCAAATTTGGACAAAAGAGCTGAACTCCAGAGGTGAGGTGAGAATGACTTACCTTGACATCAAAGCAGCATTTCACCGAGTATGGCATGAAGGACCCCTAGCAAAACTGGAGTCAATGGGAAAATTTGAGAAAACTCTCCACTGGTTAGATCATACCCAGCACAAAGGAAGATGGTTGTGGTTGTTGGAGGTTAATCATCTCAGCTCCAGTACATTACTGCAGGAGTTCCTCAGGGGAGCATCCTAGACCCAACCATTTTCAGCTGCTTCATCAATGACCTTCCTTCCAACATATGATCAGAATGGGGATGTTTGCAGATGAATGCACAATGTGCGCAGGCACCCGGCCAAGATAGTGGCCATTGACAAGCCAGGAAAATCATTCAACGGTACTTAGTTCCCACCCATTGCAACGCTCTCAATTATATATCAGGTCCTTGAATGCCTCCTACTAAACAAACTGAGTCTCACCCTGGAAGTAGCGATGCCCCTCCACCTTACAATAAGCAGGCGTTCACACAGGCTGCAACTGCGCCTCACATGTAGAGGCCAGCTTTTAGAAAGACCTAAAAACAGGAACTGTCTTTGTGGACTTATCGTATTTCTATGACACAGTGTGCTTTGTGAAAACCCTACAACTAATCAACTCCATGATCAGCAACCCAGAGTTCCATGCGAAGTTGGAGATCAAACCAGCCATCTACACATTTGTTATGGGCCAGGATTTAGAGAACCCCAAAGTTTATCAGTTCACTGACCCACAACTTTTAATAGATTGTGGTATGGGGAGCACACGGCCCACTCTACAGGTGTGGTACAAACGGAGCTTTACAGTACTTTTAAATTAAAACAATGTTTATTCTATGAACTCAAGTTAACATTTTTAAAACATATAGTGAACGTCTTAGCAACCATCAATTCAAATACAACCCCCAAAGAATATAACACTAAGTAATGATTTAAGCTTTCCTTTTAACATCCGTAAGACTTAAAAAACCTTCAAAACAGAAAAATATCAGGCTCAACTTCACGACTGAGAACAGGGGCTGTTTAGCACACTGGGCTAAATCGCTGGCTTTGAAAGCAGACCAAGCAGGCCAGCAGCATGGTTCGATTCCCGTAACAGGCTCCCCGAACAGGCGCCGGAATGTGGCGACTAGGGGCTTTTCACAGCAACTTCATTGAAGCCTACTCGTGACAATAAGCAATTTTCATTTTCATTTTCATTTATAATTCTGAATTCACCAAATGATCAAGAGATAGTCTTTTGATGGCAGAGTGAACAGTGGTACACCTGCTTGGTCTGGCTTCAGCTCCAACACTGAAAATGAAACGAAATCACACCTTGCAGCCTGTTCAAAAACAAAAGTAAAAAGCTGACAGACATCCCAGCTCCACCCACTCTCTGACATCACTGCAGTAATAAACACCCATTTTTTAAAGGTACTCTCACTACAGATATTTATATACACACCCATTTATAAACACCCATTTCTTAAACGTACTCTCACATGACACCTCCCCCCAAGAAAAAATTATAAACCATCAACTTCAAGATGGTTTCATTTTTCACCTTTTCACTATACTTACAGAAATGCACACAGGAAATATACTTTTTTGTTTAAAAAAAAACAACACACTCAAACAGGGACACTAATATAGTCCATTTTTGTTCTTCTTCCTCCAACTGAAATCCTTCTCGATTGACAGTCTCTTTCAACAAGAAGGTCTCTGCATGATCCGCCCATTTCCCTACGCCTCAGCATTTCTCTTTAAAGTCAGATACTGCTTGAGGTTTCCCTATCACTTGACATGTGTGACATGATTGATAAAATTTAACTACATCTTTATGTAGGCCAGGCCAATAAAAATGTTTCTGGATTTTAGCTTGAGTTTTCCTTATTCCCAAATGACCTCCCACTGGTATCTCATGTGCAACTCGCAACACCTCCTTTCTATACCCTACTGGCAATACTACTTGATGAACTTCTGCCCACTTTTCATCCGCCTGTATATGTAAACAGTACATATACTGTTTCTTATCAAGACATCACTTTTACGGTACCAACACTCTGGTATACATTCAGATTCCTCTTCCGTATATGCTTTCTGATACATCCGTTTTATTTCTATATCTTTCTGTTGTAATTCCACCAATTTTCCTGAACTAAAAATATCTGCCTCATCCTCCACCTGTTCTTGTCCTTTTTCAACCATCTGATCAAAAATCGTTTCTGATAATTGCACTTCAACTTCATCTTCACTCTTTGCTTTCTCCTCTTGTCTTTACCTGTGACTTTGCGACCTTGTAGAACGTAGAACGATACAGCGCAGTACAGGCCCTTCGGCCCTCGATGTTGCACTGACATGGAAAAAATCTAAAGGCCATCTAACCTACACTATGCCCTTATCATCCATATGCTTATCCAATAAATTTTTTAATGCCCTCAATGTTGGCGTGTTCACTACTGTTGCAGGTAGGGCATTCCACGGCCTCACCACTCTTTGCGTAAAAAACCCACCTCTGACCTCTGTCCTATATCTATTACCCCTCAATTTAAGGCTATGTCCCCTCATGCTAGCCACCTCCATCCGCAGGAGAAGGCTCTCGCTGTCCACCCTATCTAACCCTCTGATCATTTTGTATGCCTCTATTAGGTCACCTCTTAACCTTCTCTCTAACGAAAACAACCTCAAGTCCATCAGCCTTTCCTCATAAGATTTTCCCTCCATACCAGGCAACATCCTGGTAAATCTCCTCTGCACCCGTTCCAAAGCTTCCACGTCCTTCCTATAATGAGGCGACCAGAACTGTACGCAATACTCCAAATGCGGCCGTACTAGAGTTTTGTACAACTGCAACATGACCTCATGGCTCCGGAACTCAATCCCTCTTCCAATAAAGGCCAACACACCATAGGCCTTCTTCACAACCCTATCAACCTGGGTGGCAACTTTCAGGGATCTATGTACATGGACACCGAGATCCCTCTGCTCATCCACACTACCAAGAATTTTACCATTAGCCAAATATTCCGCATTTCTGTTATTCTTTCCAAAGTGAATCACCTCACACTTCACCACATTAAACTCCATTTGCCACCTCTCAGCCCAGCTCTGCAGCTTATCTATGTCCCTCTGTAACCTGCAACATCCTTCCGCACTGTCTACAACTCCACCGACTTTAGTGTCGTCTGCAAATTTACTCACCCATCCTTCTGCGCCCTCCTCTAGGTCATTTATAAAAATGACAAACAGCAACGGCCCCAGAACAGATCCTTGTGGTACGCCACTCGTAACTGAACTCCATTCTGAACATTTCCCATCAACTACCACTCTCTGTCTTCTTTCAACTAGCCAATTTCTGATCCACATCTCTAAATCACCCTCAACCCCCAGCCTCCGTATTTTCTGCAATAGCCGACCGTGGGGAACCTTATCAAATGCTTTACTGAAATCCATATACACCACATCAACTGCTCTACCCTCGTCTACCTGTTCAGTCACCTTCTCAAAGAACTCGATAAGGTTTGTGAGGCATGACCTACCCTTCACAAAACCATGCTGACTGTCCCTAATCATATTATTCCTATCTAGATGATTATAAATCGTATCTTTTATAATCCTCTCCAAGACTTTACCCACCACAGACGTTAGGCTCACCGGCCTATAGTTACCGGGGTTATCTCTACTCCCCTTCTTGAACAAAGGGACCACATTTGCTATCCTCCAGTCCTCTAGCACTATTCCTGTAGCCAATGATGACCTAAAAATCAAAGCCAAAGGCTCAGCAATCTCTTCCCTGGCTTCCCAGAGAATCCTAGGATAAATCCCATCTGGCCCCGGGGACTTATCTATTTTCACCTTGTCCAGAATTGCTAACACTTCTTCCCTACGCACCTCAATGCCATCTATTCTAATAGCCTGGGTCTCAGCATTCTCCTCCACAATATTATCTTTTTCTTGAGTGAATACTGACGAAAAGTATTCATTTAGTATCTCGCTTATCTCCTCAGCCTCCACACACAACTTCCCACCACTGTCCTTGACTGGCCCTACTCTTACCTTAGTCATTCTTTTATTCATGACATACCTATAGAAAGCTTTTGGGTTTTCCTTGATCCTACCTGCCAAAGACTTCTCATGTCCCCTCCTTGCTCGTCTCAGCTCTCTCTTTAGATCCTTCCTCGCTTCCTTGTAACTATCAAGCGCCCCAACTGAAACTTCACGCCTCATCTTCACATAGGCCTCCTTCTTCCTCTTAACAAGAGATTCCACTTCTTTGGTAAACCACGGTTCCCTCGCTCGACCCCTTCCTCCCTGCCTGACTGGTACGTACTTATCAAGAACATGCAATAGCTGTTCCTTGAACAAGCTCCACATATCCAGTGTGCCCAACCCTTGCAGCCTACTTCTCCAACCAACACATCCTAAGTCATGTCTAATGGCATCATAATTGCCCTTCCCCCAGCTATAACTCTTGCCCTGCGGGGTATACTTATCCCTTTCCATCACTAACGTAAAGGTCACCGAATTGTGGTCACTGTTTCCAAAGTGCTCACCTACCTCCAGATCTAACACCTGGCCTGGTTCATTACCCAAAACCAAATCCAATGTGGCCTCGCCTCTTGTTGGCCTGTCAACATATTGTGTCAGGAAACCCTCCTGCACACATTGTACAAAGAATGACCCATCTAATGTACTCGAACTATATCTTTTCCAGTCAATATTTGGAAAGTTAAAGTCTCCCATAACAACTACCCTGTTACTTTCGCTCTTTTCCAGAATCATCTTCGCCATCCTTTCCTCTACATCCCTAGAACTATTAGGTGGCCTATAGAAAACTCCCAACAGGGTGACCTCTCCTTTCCCGTTTCTAACCTCAGCCCATACTACCTCAGAAGAAGAGTCCCCATCTAGCATCCTTTCCGCCACCGTAATACTGTCCTTGACTAGCAGCGCCACACCTCCCCCTCTTTTGCCCCCTTCTCTGAGCTTACTAAAACACCTAAACCCCGGAATCTGCAACAACCATTCCTGTCCCTGCTCTATCCATGTCTCTGAAATGGCCACAACATCGAAGTCCCAGGTACCAACCCATGCTGCCCTTGTTACGACACAATCTGGAAAAATTCCAGGATATTCGTCCTTCAACACTTCAGTTGTCTGATTTTCCACTGGCTTATCAGCCACAGTAGGCATCACTCCCACCTGCAATCCAGCTATATCGTTACCCAAGATAAACTGTATTCCTGGACAAGAGAGTTTCTCTATTACTCCTACGACCACTTCACCACTCTTCACTGGACTTTCCAACCTTACCTTATATAATGGAACACTACTCCTCTCACCCTGAATTCCACACATCACCACCTTTTCTGGCAACATTCTTCCCAAACTACATAACTCCTCATCTCTTACCATTAAAGGTTGACTAGCTCCCATATCTCTTAAAATTGTGACTTCTTTACCTGCTCCTCCTGATACACAATGAGTAAACTTTACCCACACAAGTAAATTCTTTAAAGACATCTGGCACCTTCTCATTAATCACCTCTTGATCAGGCTGTACAATCTTTTGCACCTCCTTCGCTTCCTTTGGGCTTTGCTTTACCACTTTCACAAACCCCACTGCCTTATCCTGTGTTACCGCATCAGCCTTCCCAGTGCTTTTCTTCAACCACCAACACTGTGACTTTACATGGTCTAGTTTATTACAGTGCAAACATTTGAAACTTTTCATTTCTTTTCCACCCTCCTGGATTTCTTTTTTAATCTGAGGTACACTCTCCTTATTATCTCCCATCAGATAACCTTTACCTTTACCATTTGAATATTTCTCATGTCCCCAGTTTCTATCCCTCACAGGCTGAAACTGATGTTGGAAACCAAGCTTTGATTTATGAACTAATTCATAATCATCTGCCATTTCTACTGCTAATCTTGCAGTTTTAACCCTCTGCTCTTCCACATGAGTTCTCACGACATCAGGAATTGAATTTTCATACTCCTCCAAAAGCATAATTTCTCTGAGAGCTTCATACATTTGTCTATTTTCAAAGCCCTTATCCACCTATCAAAATTACTCTGTTTGATCCTTTCAAACTCCATGTATGTTTGACCAAGTTATTTCCTTAAATTTCTAAATCATTGTCTGTAGGCTTCAGGCACTAGTTCATATGCACCTAAGATGGATTTTTTCACCTCCTCATATGTCCCAGATACCTCCTCCGGTCATGATGCAAACACTTCACTAGCTCTAACTACCAGCTTTGTTTGAATCAGTAATACCCACAAGTCCTGTGGCTATTTCATTTGTTTAGCTACCTTCTCAAATGAAATGAAAAAGGCTTCTACCTCCTTCTCATCAAACTTTGGCAATGCTTGGACATATTTAAAAAGATTCCCAGCAAGCCTTCGACTTTGACGCTCTTTCTTACTATCCTCATCACTATCATCCAAGTGTACGTTTCCCTTTACGTCTGCCAATTTTAACTGACTTTCATGTTTCATGGCCATTTTCGGAAGTTCAAACTCTCTTTCTTTATCTTTTTTCCTGATCTGTATCTCGCTTTCTCTTTCTTTTTGTTCTGCTAGGACTATTCCCTCTTTTCTCCTTTCTTCTCTCTCCTTTTCGTTTTCCTCTCTCTCTCTTTCTCTTTCTCTTTCTGCTCTATCTCTTTCTCTTCCTTTTTCCGCTCTCTCTCTCTCTCTTTTTCCTCTCTTTTGTATTCAAGCTGCTTTAATTCTTTCTCATCTTCCATTTGTTTAATTTGCAATTGAATTTTTGCCGTTTCCAATGAATCAAACTGTATCTCAGGCAAATTTAAATGCTTCGCCACTTTTCACATTTTGTCAGGTAACTGCAATGTTTTTGCCAAATCTAAAAGTCTGCTTTAAGTCTCTGTCCGTAACGTACTGCGTGTGACCGTCTCCACCCCCAAAAACTTCAGAGCCTCTGAAAGAGCCATTGTCCACAACACACTCCCTACTTAAACTAGAATATCACACCTGGAAAGCCACCACGATATGCTCACCCCTCACTGTCTTTAAGTTCACAAAGCCAATCCAATAGATAGACTTTTATCCCCCTTGAGCTCCCAATTTGTTATGGGCAAGGGTTTAGAGAACCCCAAAGTGTATCATGGAGTTCACCTGACCCACAACTTTTAATAGATTGTGGTATGGGGAGCACACGGCCCATTCTACAGGTATGGTGCAAACAGAGCTTTACAGTACTTTTAAATTAAAACAATGTTTATTCTATGAACTCAAGTTAACCTTTTTAAAACATACAGTGAATATCTTAGCAACCATCAATTCAAGTACAACCCCCAAAGAATACAATACTAAGTAATGATTTAAGCTTTCCTTTTAACATAAGACTTAAAAAAACCTTCAAAACAGAAAGACATCAGGCTCAACTTCACTACTGAGAACATTTATAATTCTGAATTCACCAAATGATCAAGAGATTGTCTTTTGATGGCAGAGAGAACAGCAGTATATCTGTTTGGTCTGGCTTCAGCTCCAACAAGAAAACGAAACTAAAACACACCCTGCAGCCTGCTCAAAAACAAAAGTAAAAAGCTGACAGACATCCCAGCTCCACCCACTCTCTGACATCACTGCAGTAACAAACACCCATTTCTTAAAGGTACTCTCACAAGACACATTCCACAGAGATCAGTCCTCGCTCTGGCCCTCTTCAACATATATAGCACTGAACTCCTCCCATGAAGACATGGGGTGGGATTCTCCAGAGCCCAACGCCGAAATCGTGATCAGCGATTGGGCGGAGAATGGTTTTTCACACCAAAATTGGGGCCGGCGCTGGTTTGACTGGTTTGATACTGGTCTGCCATGCTCCGCCCCCTCCATATTGCCGTCATCGCGACACGCGCCGTTTCAATGGCGTTGGCGCATCATCACCTGTAATGCTCCGCCCTTGTTGGGCCGAGTTCCCAACGGCACGGGACACGTGTGGTCCCAGTGGTCGGGAACGCGTCGTGCCGGCTGCGGACTGTGTCCAGCGCCACCACACTCAGCCGGTATCTATGCCGTTGGCCAGGGGGCTAACGCTAGGGCTGGTGGTACTGGTGGTGGGTGGCCAGAGGGTGGGCTGTTGGGTCGCAGATGGCAGCTTTGGTTGACGCACAGCCGGCGCCATGGTGTATGGCGTGACTGCTGCAGGTCATCAGCTGTGCACATGCGCGGCCCGGGACCCGGCCATTTGCAGCCATTTCGGCGCGAGAGACGTGAGTTTCAGTCGGCGCTGGTGCTAGCCACTCACTGGTGCTGGAATCGTTGAGGGTCTAATGCCAATTTTTTCGGTGTAAAAGACCGCACATGCTCCAATGGCGCCGGCACTTAGCCGCTGAAACGGAGAATCCAGCCCATAGCTTTTCGCATATGTTGATGACTTGGTCCTAGCTTTCCAGATTACAGAGTTCCAGGACATTAAGGAAAACACTCACAGAAATCCAAATTCTCTGGAAACCTTCTTCAGGTAATTAAGATTTCAACCAAACACTGCCAAGACAGGAGTTTAAGCCTTGCACTTGGCAACTCTCAGGTCTAATTCTGTACCCAACCACTTATGCACAACTTAATGCGAAAATACCTTTGCATCACTCTTGACTGAACGTTGACCTACCAGCAACACCTCCAGAACACTGGAGCCAAGGAAAAGACAAGAGTGAATCTCCTATGGAGTACTACCTTGGCCAGCTGAGCCATCACACTACGCACTGCTTCATTGTCCTGGTCCATCCAACAGCAGAATCAAACTGGCTCAGGAGATGCTTCGCAAACAGGATAGATATCCACCTCTGGGGAAATTGTGAGGATGATTTTGGGAGATTGGGACCAACTCAGCTCGAGTGGCTTCCTATCCTCGACCAGGTTGAGGTGGACAGGATTGGCAGCTAAAAGTTCCAGGATTTAGATGTTTCAGACGGGATAGAGGGGGGTGTAAAAGGGGTGGAGGAGTTACGCTACTGGTTAGGGAAAATATCAGAGCTGTCCTGCGGGAGGACACCTCAAAGGGCACCGATGCTATATGGGTAGAGATCAGGAATAAGAAGGGTGCAGTCACAATGTTGGGGGTTTACTACAGGCCTCCCAACAGCCAGCGGGAGATAGAGGAGCAGATAGGTAGACAGATTTTGGAAAGGAGTAAAAGCAACAGGGTTGTTGTAATGGGAGACTTTAATTTCCCCAATATTGACTGGGACTCACTTAGTGCTAGGGGCTTGGACGGGGCAGAGTTTGTAAGGAGCATCCAGGAGGGCTTCTTAAAACAATATGTAGATAGTCCAACTAGGGAAGGGGCTGTATTGGACCTGGTATTGGGGAATGAGCCCGGCTAGGTGGTAGAAGTTTCAATAGGGGAGCATTTCTGGAACAGTGACCACAATTCAGTAAGTTTTAAAGTACTGATGGACAAGGATAAGAGGGGTCCTAGGGTGAATGTGCTAAATTGGGGGAAGGCTAACTATAACAATATTAGGCGGGAACTGAAGAACATAGATTGGGGGCGGATGTTTTAGGGTCAATCAACATCTGACATGTGGGAGGCTTTCAAATATCAGTTGAAAGCAGTTCAGGACTGGCATGTTCCTGTGAGGAAGATTGGATAAATACAGCAAATTTCAGGAACCTTGGATAACGAGAGATATTGAAGGCCTCGTCAAAAAGAAAAAGGAAGCATTATTCAGGGCTAGAAGGCTGGGAATATACGAAGTTTGTGTGGAATATAAGGAAAATAGGAAGGAACTTAAGCAAGGAGTCAGGAGGGCTAAAAGGGGTCACAAAATGTCATTGGCAAAAGTTAAGGAAAATCCCAAGGCTTTTTACAGGTACATAAAAAGCAAGAGGGTGGCCAGGGAAAGGGTTGGCCCACTGAAGGACAGGGGAGGGAATCTATGTGTGGAGCCAGATGAAATAGGCGAGGTACTAAATGAATACTTTGCATCAGTATTTACCAAAGAGAAGGAATTGGTGGATGTTGAGTCTGGAGAAGGGTGTGTAGATAGCCTAGGTCACATTGAGATCCAAAAAGATGAGGTATTGGGCGTCTTGAAAAATATTAAGCTAGACAAGTCCCCAGGGCCTGATGGGATCTACCCCAGAATACTGAAGGAGGCAAGAGAGGAAATTGCTGAGGCCTTGACAGAAATCTTTGGATCCTCCCGGAGGACTGGAGAATAGCCAATGTTGTTCGTTTGTTTAAGAAGGATAGCAAGTATAATCCAGGGAATACAGACCGGTGAGCCATACATCAGTGGTCGGGAAATTAATGGAGAGAATTCTTCGAGACAGGATCTACTCCAATTTGGAAGCAAGTGGACGTATTAGCGAGAGGCAGCACGGCTTTATTAAGGGCAGGTCGTGTCTCACTAACTTGATAGAGTTTTTCGAGGAGGTCACAAAAATGATTGATGCAGGCAGGGCAGTGGATTTTATCTATATGGACTTCAGTAAGGCCTTTGACAAGGTCCCTCATGGCAGGTACAAAAGGTGAAGTCACATGGGATCAGAGGTGAGCTGGCAAGATGGATACAGAACTGGCTAGGTCATAGAAGGCAGAGAGTAGCAATGCAAGGGTGCTTTTATGATTGGAGGGCTGTGACTAGTGGTGTTCCGCAGGGATCAGTGCTGGGACCTTTGCTGTCCATAGTATATATAAATGATTTGGAGGAAAATGGAACTGGTCTGATTAGTAAGTTTGCGGACGACACTAAGGTTGATGGAATTGTGGATAGCGATGAGGAATGTCAGAGGATACAGCAGGATTTAGATTGTCTGGAGACTTGGGCGGAGAATGTGGTGATATGCATCACTGTAAATACACAAGGGTAAATAATGTAAATACACATAGACTAGATAGACACTAGAGGGAGCACCAGAGAAATGACACACAGACATTCAACCAATAGGCCAGTAAGATAGGACACAACCAATGGGCATTCACACACACAGGTGACACTACCACAGGGGGGCATTACACCAACCCATATAAAAGGACACAGCACATATGATCTTCCTCTTTCCAGTGGAGATACTTAGTGAGTACAGACAGGGTTAATGTGAAACACATCACACCCACCACGTGGATTGTAGCAGACTGGTTCGTCAGTCTGTGTAGCTATAGCAGGATTAACAGGAGAGTCGAATCCAAGTAGGAGAATTATTAACAGTTTAATAAATGTGTTAAAGCTATCTCCAAGTCTGAACCTTCCTTTGTCAGAGTGCACATCAAGGAAGCAGCTTATGCTACGTCAAGAGAATAACAAAACATGGCACCAGTGAGTGAACTGTTCAAATCCATATAGTTACAACTCAGCAAACAGTGACAACCAGCAACAGCAGCCAGGCAAGATGATGTTCGAGATTCCGGTTCCACAGCAGCTCAGGTACCAAGGCAATCTCAGTGAAAACTGGCGTGCGTTCAGGCAGAGATTCGAGCTCTAACTGGTAGCGTCTGACCTAGATGGCGTGGCGGATGCAGAGAAAATAAAGCTTCTGCTTACCATCGCAGGTCCAAGAGCAGCTGAAATCTTCCAGACCTTCAAATACTCAAAGGGGCAAAACAAGAGCGACTTCCAGGCAGTCCTGGACAAATTCCAAGAATTCTGCGAGGAAGATACAAGAACAAAAGGTAAAAGAGGTGCCAAAACCAACCACGAGGTAGGCTTGCAGCAACAAATGGCAGTTTTGATTTGCAGCCATCTTGGAAAAGGTGCTGCACATGCGCAGTTGCGCGAAGAGCGCACAGAATGGGAAGGTCCGTTTGTGCATGCGCGAGAATCCGTGCATGTGCAATTGCGACAAAGGCCCCAAGTAAAGGAACAGCGATCTGCACACGCGCAATCGCTTCCTACGACCTACGTCGCACGCTTCAATCGCTTCCTACGACCTACGTCGCAGGGTTCATGACGTCAGATGCCCCGGACCACGCCCACTTAAAGGGTAAATGTCCCAAAACACGGAAAAAAAGCTTTAAAGCCGTAAAACCCGATTCTTTCACCTGGACCGACAACACAATGCCTGAAATTCAACCAGTAGCTGAAAGTAACCTCCGCAGAACCCTGCAACATGCAGCAGACACCGCCCTAGAAGATGATATGGTCTTGGAAGATAACGAGTCAGACGAAGATTTCATCTTGGGAGGTGGCTACCCTTGTACCAAGTATGAACCGCAACTAGAGGTTTTGTACGTTGAAGACCCCGACGACGAGTTCTTCAGATTGGGGAATCCTCAGCCCAGCATTTATGACATCCCGACTCGTGAGTGCAGGATCATGCTGCGGCCAGATGCCAAGAGACAGAGAGCGGTACAAGCCCACAGAGAGCGGCCTGCTGCCACACAGAGAGTGGTCCACGCACCGCGAAGAATCCCCGACTCCACACAGAGTGTGGTCCACGCACCACGAAGGGTCCCAGCCTCCACACAGAAAGTGATGACAGTCTCCACAGCGAGACCAAAGCATGATTCCACACAGTGCACGCTGCAAGACTCCACAGAGGGAGTGACACAAGCCTCCACAGACTCCACGATGGAAGGAACGCAAGACTCCAGAGTGCAGTCCTTGCATGAACAAGACCATGAGGGTCTAGCAACCTCCTCTGAGCAACCAGCAGCAGATGATGCAGGTCTGCCATGCTCAAGTGCACAGCAAGAAGACTGACAGTCTACCACGCTCCAGTGCACAGCAAGAAGACTATGACAGTCTACCATGCTCCAGTGAACTACAAAGCGACTACGACAGTCCACCCAGATTGTTTGAGCCACCAGAAGAAGCCTCTGACAGTCTATCCAGCTCAAGTAAATGACAAGAAGACACTGAGGCTCTACCCACTGTATGTGAGACAAGTGACGACGGCATCCCACTTCCCATACAAGATGTGCAATGTGACAGACCTCAGCTAGTGTGTACAGAAGCACTCGACAATCATAGTGAGACTACTGGTGACTCCGGTGACAGCACGTTGCTTCAAACCTCATTCGCTCGAGCCTCTCCACAAGCAAATGCATTCTTGAATGTTTTGACTCCGGACGTGGAGTATCGACAAGCCAAAGCTGATTCATGTAAGCCGGACATGACTCCAGACGGGGAGCGCCGCGAACTCAGTGTCGGCACGCTCAAGGAAACAGAAGATGCCACAAAGGACGCTGACACGAGTAACTGTCTGAAGGACTCGTATAATCCACTCGGTGTGGTCATTGAGCGCAACAAACTCACCGACAAAATCTACACAAACAACAACAAAGACAACGACACAAAGCGTACCAGAGGCAACAATGTCGACAACAAGCACGACAAAGACAACAACAATGGAACTACAGCTGGTACGACATGGTACAACTCTGCAAATGAGAGACACTGTTACTGCTCAGCTCAGTACAATGACAGACCATGACAGGACGATGCATCTTACCAATTTACGTTTGCTACACTACCAACAGGCAACCCAGCTTTCAGGACAGCTGCCATCAAGAGTTGCTACCATAAGCATTGGAAAAAAAGACTCCAAATCAGTCAATTAAGTGATTTGACCACTTCTTGGTTCCTTACGCACAGGGACACTGACGGCGTTTACAAAGCAATGTCACCATCAACATCACCACCTCACCAACCAAACAAGAAAGATACTCGACCATAATAATTAATGAATTTTGGACTCATGCATATGATTTGGACTTATTGTTTAATGATCACTGTTATCATGACTTGTACATAGCATCGTTTATCTACCTGTTTTTGTTCAATTTTCTTTAACACCGTACAGAAAATATGTAACACAAAAAAAGGGGGATGTGGTGATATGCATCACTGTAAATACACAAGGGGTTAACGTAAATACACATAGACTAGATAGACACTAGAGGGAGAACCAGAGACATGACACACAGACATTCAACCAATAGGCCAGTGAGATAGGACACAACCAATGGACATTCACACACAGAGGTGACACTACCACAGGGGGGCATTACACTAACCCATATAAAAGGACACAGCACACATGATCTTCCTTTTTCCAGTGGAGATACTTAGTGAGTACAGACAGGGTTAATGTGAAACACATCACACCCACCACGTGGATTGCAGAAGACTGGTTCGCCAGTCTGAGTAGCTACAGCAGGATTAACAGGAGAGTTGAATCCAAGTAGGAGAATCGTTAACAGTTTAATAAATGTGTTAAAGCTATCTCCAAGTCTGAACCTTCCTTTGTCAGAGTGCACATCAAGGCAGCAGCTTAGGCTACATCAAGAGAATAACAAAACAGAGAGATGGCAAATGGATTTTAATCCGGACAAATGTGAGGTAATGCATTTTGGAAGGTCTAACACAGGTAGGGAATATACAGTGAATGGTAGAACCCTCAAGAGTATTGACAGTCAGAGATATCTAGGTGTACAGGTCCACAGGTCACTTAAAGGGGCAACACAGGTGGAGAAGGTAGTCAAGAGGTCTAACGGCATGCTTGCCTTCATTGGCCGGGGCATTGAGAATAAAAATTGGCAAGTCATGTTGCAGCTGTATAGAACCTTAGTTAGGCCACACTTAGAGTATAGTGTTCAATTCTGATCGCCACACTACCAGAAGGATGTGGAGGCTTTAGAGAGGTTGCAGAAGAGATTTACCAGAATGTTGCCTGGTATGGAGGGCATTAGCTATGTGGAGCGGTTGAATAAACTCGGTTTGTTCTCACTGAAACGACAGAGGTTAAGGGGCGACCTGATAGAGGTCTACAAAATTATGAGGGGCACAGACAGGGTGGATAGTCAGAGACTTTTTCCCAGGGTAGAGAGGTCAATTACTAGGGGGCATAGGTTTAAGGTGCGAGGGGCAAGGTTTAGAGGAGATGTACGAGGCAAGTTTTTTACACAGATGGTTGTGGGGGCCTGGAACTCGCTGCCGGAGGAGGTGGTAGAATCAGGGACGATAGTGACGTTTAAGGAGCATCTTGACAAATACATGAATAGAATGAGAATTGAGGGATACGGTCCCGGGAAGTGTAGATGATTTTAGTTTAGCCGGGCAGCATGGTCGGCGCAGGCTTTGAGGGCCGAAGGCCTTGTTCCTGTGCTGTACTTTTCTTTGTTCTTTATGCATTGACCTTCCTGATGTCCACAAGAAAAATCATGCTCCTCAAAGAGCACCACCAGCTGACAACCAAGCGTCCCTTGACACAGGACATCAAAAGCCCCACACACCAATCTGAAATCCTGTAGCCCCTGCTGGAAACCTACTCCTACCCTGCAAACTGATGACAGCCCAATGATGCACCTCCTGGTTGACACCACCAGCAGTTGGTCTGATATTGCTCAGCCTCTGCCCCAGTAAAAAGTTCCAGTGATTATTATAGGAGCACAGGGACAGTTTGCCACTCAAGCTAAGTGAATGGTGGAATGGGTTAATAGCTGATATGAAACTTAACAACATCGACCTGCTTTTGTTTCATAATCCTCAATACCATTGCCTAACTGAAATCTATCGATCTCAGTTTGGACATTATAATGAGCATGGCCTCAAGTTACTTGTGAATCTGCAAAATCAGTTACTCAGTCTAGTTTTTAATCAACGCACTTTCTTCAGACCTTCAGGTGATGCGAGTTTCTGTACTATTTTCAGTAAAAGAGAAAACGCCTAGAAACTATCCTAATGAGCTTATGTTATTAATTCCTCCTCTGTTAAATTATTAAACATTCCTATGCTAAAATCATACAGGGTAATGTGTGGCATATTATCATTATTTTAAATCGATAGACTTGAATACAGTGCTGTTTTTCCCTCTCCCCCATAAGGTATTGTGCATTGGACCTACTGGAACGGGAAAGACCCTCACCATCTCTGACAAGCTTCTTAAAAAGATGCACCCCGATTATATCTCTCATTTTCTGATATTTTCGGCCCGTACATCTGCAAATCAAACACAGGACTTCATTGACAGTAAACTCGATAAGAGGTGAGTTTGTAGATAAACAGCTCTCAGTGCTGTAAAACTGGAAGAGTTCTATAGCTTCTGCCAGCCGAATGAGTAATTGAACAAGTGACAGTTTCAAAAATCATAGATCACCAACTGGACAATAGATTTTCCAATATTTTCTGGCGTCACCACTTTAGAATACAGAGGGTGAATACATTGTTCATGGATTAGTGTGCATGTGATCCAAGCATTATTATTCACTGTATTACAAGTCTGTCAGTATTGACTTATCTATTAGTCAGTCTGATGCAATTCCAGCACACCAAACTATTTTCCATTATTACTCATATGACTTTTTTGTTTCATTTTTGATTGTTCCATCACTGGAAGCATATTATTGCTCATGAGAGGATGCAGAGGTGCCATTTAAGGGATGGTGACTTGATATTGAGCTCCTGTGTTCTGTAGCTGGTGTTAAATACTTAAGACCAATAGGTTTAAAAATACATTTTTCACCAGCTGCTGCGAGTTTTGGTGAGGTCAGTGAGCATGTTGTTTCAGTGGAAGCAGTTCATTAGCTGGCAGTTTTATCATCATACTACCTTGTCTATGTTCCCAGTAGATGTCCTGACACCAATAGTTTGCCAATACATTGGCCAGATTATCTTGGCCAGTCTATACAAAGGAGACCTTGAAATAGTCAGGATAAAGATACTGACTTAAAAACATTTCTGAATGGATAAGCCAAAGGCACACCTGATATTGGGCGTCAGATTTCATTTACATCAGACCGGCGAGCTGCCAATTTCCTCTGAACAGCTTGTCAGTAAAGAGGATTTCAATTTCGGACTGCTATATCACAGGCAGCAGACTTTCGTTAGATCTTGAAGGGAGGGATAAACAGAATGAGGAGATTGTCCAAAGGGAGGATGTGAGGATAAATGATTGGGAAAGGGAGGAGAGTGACAAAGTGAGCGATGCAGGCATGCAGGCAGCAATTGAGTTTAAGGGCAAGTGGTGAGCAGTGGCCAACAGCTGTCCATGTATTTAGTGTGAAGCAGGGATGAGCACACTGCACCTCCCAGCTCCACATTAAGGTAAGTTCTTTATAACTTACCTCTCTGATGGCAGCCTGCAGTGGCCCTTGCTGGGTAGGTCACACATAGACCGAACACAGCCCAATTTTACAAAGATGGTCTAAAATGAGGATATGGAAATACCATCAGTGCATGATGTGTGCCCATCATATTAAACACTATGGCACTGTGAGGGTGCAGCGCAATTGGATTCCAGGTCCATCCTCTGTCCGATACGGGACAGTTATCAGGAAACATTGTTGGAGTTTTCATACCACCAGATGGTTGCAGCAAGTTAGAACATTGGGCTTGAAAGTGTTGGGGGATGTATTGAAAAACAGGTAAAAGATGAATTAGCAGTTCTGTTTGATCTTTCCAATTGACTTGAGGCTAGATTCAGCCAGGAGTGTTTATTTTTACTCTTCTGTAATATTCATGTTCCTGACTGTTTATAATTTTTGTTATTAGACGCAAAGGTGTGTATGGACCACCACTTGGAAAGTATTTTATATTTTTCATTGATGACCTGAATATGCCGGCTCTCGAGACGTATGGAGCCCAGCCTCCTATTGAAATATTGCGGCAGTGGATGGATCACCATGGCTGGTATGACAGGAAAATGATAGGTATGCCTGTGAAATTTATATTTTTATTCTTTCATGTATTTGTCCTTCGACAGGACAAACCCTGACTGGCCAAGGGTTTTCACTTCCCCACTCTTAAACCTGCAGCTTTAGGCGTGAAAGGTGGCAGGGAGGGGTCATGGAGCAGAAAATGTTCACTGAATACCATCTATGTAACATGCAAGGAATGTTGGTAGTACAGAACTTGAGCATTGCTGAAAAAAGAGACTGCTTTCAAAGCTTTTCACCTTGCACTCATCTGGACAGATGCAAGAATGCCAAATTTCTAAATGAACAACAATTTATACTGCAAGAGGAAAGGATGCTGATTGGTTGGCAAATTGACTCTGATTAGTCGAATTTTTGCCAAGTAGAATGGACCAGGATTTGGGGAGATGGAAGTGATACCAACTATTCAGAGAGTGTTTAGGATATGGAACTCGCTGCTACATGGCCTGTTGGAAGCAAGTAGCTTGGATGTATTTAAGAGTTGCTGAGTATGCGAGGGAGAAAGGAACAGAAGAATATGTTGACAGGGTGAGATGAAGTAATTGGGGAGGAAATTAATTTGGAGCATAAATGCCAGCCTGACCAGTTGAAAAAATTGTCTGCTTTCCTTATGGGTGTTATTGAGCAGCGTAGCCATAGCAGCTGCCCTACTCAGTCTGCGGTTGAGTTCCATGGGGGACCTAATGGTATCAAAGGGCCCTATTTCCAAGTGTTACCAACTGCAGCCACCGAAAAAAAAAATAAGGGCCGGTTAAGGTAGGTGCAGGTGGGAATGGGACCGGAAGGAAGCCCAAAACCTTTGATGGCAATTATAATTGCATACCTGCCCATTTTCGCAAGGGGGGTTGGGTTAAAGTCACCCTCTTAGATTCAACAAAAGTATTTACAAAGTGGTTTGGCAACCACTGTTGAAGATAGACTAGTGTTACAACACCCCATGCTAGTGCGCAGTCAATTCCAGCCCCACTCGTCCCTGAGTCACAACACAATTAACAAATAATCCTTAGAAAAATACTCAAAGTCTTTGGCCCTCAGCTGTCCAATAATTACAGTCACCAGGTTGTAAATGTAAACACAATTACTGTTTCGTTATGACAAAAACTTTCATGAAATTTGCAAAAAATACAACTGGTTAATTTTCTTTTTAAAAATATTTTTTGAGGCATTTATATATTCACACAACAAACATAATCACAAATCAAAACAAACCAACTGGGCTGCAACTAACAAACTCAACAAAATACCTAACACCCCACCATCCCGCCCGAGTCCCTCCATTCTAAATACCCCATTCACCCCCACTGGATCCAAGACCATGTTCCCCTGTTCCCCCCATCTTTCACTTTTCTGATCTCCCTCACTGCCTCCTGCTTCCTCAGTTAATGTGCCAACATCTTACTCGACGTTTCCCCATATTCATAAACCGCCTTCACCCTCCTCAACTGCCCACTGCCTTCCCCGTAGATAAAAATCTAAACTCCATCTGCAGTTTCTGCCGCTCCCTCAACAACCCTGAATCTGGGGCCTCTGAATACCTCCTATCCATCTGCAAGATCATCTCCACTAACCTCGCCATCTCCGCCCGCTCCGTCTTATCCCTGTGTGCCCGTATCAAAATAACTCTCCCCTTACTACTGCCTTCAATGCCTCCCATAGCGTGGCGGCTAAAACCTCACCCGTGTCGTTCAACTCCACATATCGCCGAATGGCAGCCCTCACCCACTCACAAACCTCATCTGCCAACAGCCCCACATCCAACCTCCACTGTGGGCACTGCCCCCCTCCCCCCGATTTACCTACAAGTCCACCCAATGCGGCGCAAGGACGGAAATACAATTGCCGAGTACTCCAAACCGAGCACCCCCGCCAGCAACTTCCTATCCAACACAAAATATTTGATTCGGGAGTACCTTGTGCACGTGGGAAAAAAATGAGAATTCCTTCGCCCTTGGCCTGTCAAACCTCCATGGATCCACACACCCCCATAAATCCCCTCAGTTCCCCTCACTCCATAAACCCCCTCAGTTCCTTCACCGCCATCGATAATCTCCCCGACCTCGGACTCGACCGATCCAACTTTGGATCCAAATTTGTGTTAAAATTCCCTCCATTATCAACCGGTGGAAGTCCAGGTCCGGGATCTTCCCCAACACCCGCCTCATGAACTCTACATTATCCCAGTTCAGGGCATATAAAATAAAGCTCCCGGCCATTGTAGGTCACCCAGAGGTGAGCCAGGTACAGCATTTCACCCCCTTATTAAGCCATGTACGAGTCAGCGTCCGCTCCCT
Organism: Scyliorhinus canicula; assembly: GCF_902713615.1. Classification (NCBI taxonomy): domain Eukaryota; kingdom Metazoa; phylum Chordata; class Chondrichthyes; order Carcharhiniformes; family Scyliorhinidae; genus Scyliorhinus; species Scyliorhinus canicula. Next base: position 85,753,870 of record NC_052156.1, read on the forward strand.
CGCTGCCCCCCGGCAGCCCCATGATCCTCAGGTTCTGCCTGCGGGACCGGTTCTCCAAGTCCTCCACCTTCTCTAAATATTACGCATCACCCCCATCTCGGCCGCCATCGAGGTGAGCTGCTCCTCGTGCTCTCCCACTGTCTCCTCCATCTTCTGGATTGCCTGGCTCTGAGCTTCCAGCCTTGTTTTCAGGCGGTCGATCCCCACCTTAATTGTGTTCAATTCCCGGCGTGGGTCACTGTCTGTGCGGAGTCTGCACGTTTTCCCTGTGTCTGGGTGGGTTTCCTCCGAGTGCTCCAGTTTCCTCCCACAAGTTCCCAAAGTTGTGCTTGTTCTATGAATTGGACATTCTGAATTCTCCCTCAGTGTACCCGAACAGGTGCCGTAGTGGGATGACGAGGAGATTTTCACAGTAACTTCATTGCAGTGTTAACGTAAGCCTACTTGTGACACAAATAAAGATTATTATTATGAATTCTGTTATTTAACTTAAAGATGCATGTCCATTAATCCTGCTTGACTTAAAGATACATGTCCATTAGTCATCCATGGACCAAAAATAATAATGTTAAAATAAAAGAAAGGGGAAATAAGGGAATACACAGGAAGGACCCTCAGAGTAGGCATCGTCTTTTCTGAGAAGAGCAGCTGGGGAGGTTTGGAAAAAGTTAAAATCTGATCAGATAGCAGTTTTGCAAGCTTTAAACTGTTAGGAATCCTTGGATGTTATTTTGAATCAAATTGGTTTGCTTACTTATATTGTGCACATGACCTCTTGTTGCAGGAACGTTTAGGCAGCTATTGGATATCAACTTTGTGTGTGCCATGGGGCCACCGGGTGGAGGAAGAAACCCAATTACTTTACGATACACACGTCATTTCAATTATCTATCCTTTATTGAAATGGATGACATCAGCAAACTGAAGATATTTTCTACCATCTTGGATAGTTGGCTGTGTGAGTTCCTTGGACAGAAATTGTTTCACTTTCACCATTCAGTACATATATATTAATAGCACATTTAACCTAACTTTGGGCTTAAGGAGTTGTGGCAGGGGACTGATCTATGAGAGCGAGGAAAATCGAATCTTTGAGTCTTAAGGCTCTGAAGGAAGCCATTTGATCCATTGCCCTTTCTAAGCGCTGTCTAATTGGTTCCATTATCCTGCTCTTTAGATTATCCTGCTCTTTCTGTATTGTCGTACAAATTTATCCCCTTCAAGTATTTATCTTTTGAAAGCCATTATTGAATCTGCCTCCTTTATCCTTTCAGGCAGTGCAATCCAGATCATAAAAACAAGCTGTGACCTCCGGGCTCCCTAGCATCGGATTTATGGGAATACCCCAAAGATGCGATGGGGAATCCCTCTCGGACATTCCCAGGTGAACAGAAGTGCAAATCTCTTCAGCACAATTGCCCTGCCCAGGGAACCATCCAAATATGAGCTTTAAATCACAAAGTTTGGATGGTTCCACCGGTGTTACACCAATATTTACCCAGAAAATGTTTGAAAACTAATTCCTCTTCTAACTTCTGGGTACTATTGTAAACACCCAGACCGACACCTGACATCCACTGGACTCTTGCCCCCCTCCCCCCCCCCCCCCCCCAACCTTGCAACACCCCAAGCCAACCCCTTGAGGATTCCTGCCCACCGACCTCTGATTGCCCCCATGGACCCAACCTGACCCCCCCAATGGACCTGACCTGACCCGAGGACCTTAACCGAACCTCCACCCTGACCCACGGACCTAACTGCATCCAAGCCAAACCCCACCCTATCCCACGACCCATGGACCTGACCAGAACCCTGCCCCGAGATCGCACGACCCTGTCGAGCTCTTACCCTCACTCACAACTGACCTCCCTTCTTCTCACCCCAACTGTCCCCAGATACCACCTTCCTCTGATCCCTTTACTCCCAAGCCTACAACCCGCGACCTCTGACTACTCCACCTCTCCCCAGCCCCCAAGCCCCGACTACCCAAATCCTATCCAGTAACCTTACAGACTTACCTTGTCCCAGGTCTGTCAATTTCACTGGGCCCTTTAAACTTATCTGCTTTATGGATGCTAATGCAGTGATCAAGAGCATACCATCACTACATAGTAAATGTCTGCTTGCTGCGATAGGGTAGGAAGTCTGGCCCCTCTTAACTCTCATCAAGGTTTAACCGTTGTGTATTTTTGTAAGGATTTTCTTAAAGTTGTCAAACTTTTCAAACCAACCAATGGAGAAGGAGGAAGCAAGAGAAAGAGGGGGAAATGTCACTCTTGAATTAAAGCAACTTTTAACAGGAAGAAAATGCATCCGTATTACAGAGTCAGTGTTGCAGCTATGGAGCATTTGCCAAATTGCAACAAATCAGGCTCACAATAAAAGTGGTCCTGACTTTCATGACAAGTATGGAAATACTATCCTTTTGGGAGGATTACATTCTGTGTTGCATTCTGGAGATTTGTTGCAAGCCAAACTGGGCTCACATGGAACTTGTCTCCTATTGGCAACATCACCCCTCAAAATGTGGGGGGAAGAAAGATGAATGGACTAAACGTTCACAAGACATTGAGTATAGATGGGCTACAGTGCACATTTGCTTCCAGGCTCATGGATTCTGCTGTACTGATTACCTTTGTATATTGGGTGTAATAGTAAGTCAATAAATTCAAGGCATGGCCTCCTTGAATCTGCCAGAGCTGGACTGTGCTGGGAGTCTTTCAATACAAGGAGTCTGTCAATACAGGCTCCAAGCCGCTCCGGCCACTGGAAGTGTCAGCATAATTGTCGGGGGCAGGAAACAAGAATTTATTTTTTGTAATTCCTGCGGGCCACACTTTCCGACGCTAGTTAGGAATTATGGCACAAATTGTTCTGTAATAATGGTCGGAAACTAAAGTGAATTGGATTTGAATTTAGGAACAAGTAACACAATGTTAAAATTTGCAGACGATACCAATATAATATAATAGTCTTTATTTCCACAAGTAGGCTTAAATTAACACTGCAATGAAGTTACTGTGAAAAGCACCTAGTCGCCACATTCCGGCACCTGTTTGGGTACACAGAGGGAAAATTCAGAATGTCCAATTCAGCTAACAGTACGTCTTTGGGGACTTGTGGGAGGAAACCGGTGCACCCGGAGGAAACCCACGCAGACATCGGGAGAACGTCACAGACAGTGACCCAAGCTGGAAATCGAACCTGGGACCCTGGCACTGTGATGCCATAGTGCTAACCACTATGCTACCATGCTGCCCATAATACTAGATATTAGCAGACTTGCAGCGTGAACAGTTAATGTGGACAATGTACTCTAAAATGGGTCAATTTTGGTTGGAAAATCAGAAACATCACCTATCGCATAGAAAATAAAAAACTGAATGGGGTAAAAGATAAAGGGGATCTAGGCATGCAGGTGAATAAATTATCAAAAATAAGTCAGCAAAGCAATTAAAAATGCCACCAAATGATTTATTTCTATCAGTATCTAATTCAAAAGTATCAGAGTGATGTTAATCCTGACTGGGACCCTGGTCAGGAGGCAAATTGAGTAGTAACATAGTTCTGGCCTCCATAGTATAAAAAGGAATTAGAAGGAATAGAGAAAATGCAAAATAAAGATTTGCATGGATTGTATCAGCGATTGGGGAAGATGTAATGGGGATTTTCTTAAGAAGAGAAAACACTTGGAGGAGACCTGATGGAGGTCTTTAAAATTCTGAATAGATTGAATAGGGTATATGTGTAAAACGAGGGGGCATAACTGCAAGATAGTTGCTAATATTTCCAATAGGAAAATTAGGAGCGATTAAACCATGGAACTCATTTTCACAGGTAGTGGTTGAGGCATATAATTTAAATGTTTTCAGAAGGAAATTAAACAAGCACATGCGAGAAAGATATGCCAAAGACTGAAATAAGGCAGATGGAATGGGACGAGAGTCATAGAGTGTAAAATCCAGCACTGACTATGAGTTGGACTGAATGGTATACTCTGTGTAATTCTTGATATAATTGTGTAACAATAAACGACAACAAAAATACATTGGAGTACTGTGTGCTCCAGTGAGGTTTGAAATTGTTCTTTCTCATTTTAGAACTTGGTTTGAAGGCAATCTGATTAAATCTTTCTCTCTTTGGTTAAATGCCTGAGTAAAATTAGTTTGACGCATTCTCTACCCAGTTCCTCATGGATTTGAGTGCATAGCACATAGCACCTCTTCAGACCGGCATTGAAAATAATTAAAGATGCCCACACTGTGGCTGACCTAGGAATGGCCATGGTGACACTGGGTGCAAAGTGAGGAAACATTCCATTCCTGGTATTAACATCCCTTCCTTTGATCATCAAAAATATGTATGGAACTGGAATGTTTTTACGAGCTTTGCCGGATTACAACAGGGTAGATGCCTTAGGCATGATTTGCCCAACACGTTGCGCACAGCATCAATCTGGGCACACTAGTTCAATGGCGGGAAACACCAACATTAAGATTTACACCAGGCTTGGATCAGTTTTCTACCTAACCGGACCACTCTTGATGGCGGTTTCTGGATCGCACCCAAATATGTAAGCATATCATTAACCCTCATTTACATTAATTTCTATCTCATTAGTGAGATTGAAGTTGAAAGCAATGTCTCCCGGGAATTAACCAGTTCCCCAATGAGAAATCATGTTGTATAGTACGTCTTTTAAAACCATGAAGCTGGCACAGTAGCTGCTATGGGGAACTAAGGAGGTGAGAAGCCATTTCCGTTTTCCAACATGCAGCTCAAGGGCACTTAACTCTGTGAAGCCTTCAAGCCATATTTGAATATTGTGCAGACCCATAACGGGCAACTACAGGTGCCTGTCTATCCTACCAAATACTTCCAGGACAGAACCCTGTTCTTGGTTCTATGCTAAAAGTCACTTTAACTTCCTTTGACTGTGAGCAGCCTTCAGCTTCACAGCTGAAGGCTATTGCCAATGAGGAATTGGACTTGTTAGTTGTGAGAGCATGTCGCAGTTGTGTTTGCTGCTTGCTCCTGCTGGTGGCTACAGATGTCTGGAGGCTGCTGTTGCTGTTTCCTTCCTTTTCTGTAGAAGGAAAGACAATTCTTTCTAAGATGCCTGGGTCCTGGAACACTGGGCTCAGGGGGATGTTTGAATCCAGAAGGCAATCAGTTTGATGCGAGAAGGTGCTGCGGGGCCTGGTGCGTGACATTGTTCCAAATGGGCTCCCTGCTAACGCCATTGAAGAAATACTTTCGCAGATTGCTGGTGCTTTGTTGTTGGTGTGGTGAGTGCTGAATGTAACTGGCACGTCACTGCAGGTTAAACACACTGGAAGTCAAGATGTTCAACTACACCTTGAGTGCCAGTGGAATATGTGGATGCCAGGATTTGGTTCTGGTGAGATTGGGCCGTGTGGGAGGGCCTGTCTAGCTGCGGCTCCTGGATGGAGAATGGCACTGATACATGGAACAAGTCACACATTGTTTTTTAACAAACATTTTATTAAGACATTTATGGTTTTATAACAACCAAAGATACAAAAACAAATATAAACATAATTCAGTGCATAACACCTCCCCAACCAACATTCCATCGCCTCTCGCTGTTCTCGCCTAAACTAAACTAAACTAACTCCCGCCTTATTCCTTAACCATCCCCTTATTGTATCTGGTAACAGTTTAGTTTTCCCCGAAGAAGTCGATAAACGACTGCCACCTCCGAACGAATCCTAACACAGATCCTCTCAAGGTGAATTTAATTTTCTCAAGCCTGAGAAACCCAGCCATGTTGCTAACCCATACCCTCGATTTCGGTACTCCGAGTCCCTCCACACTAATAAGATCCGTCTCCGGGCTACCAAGGAGGCAAAGGCCAAAACGTCAGCCTCTCTCACCCCCTGGACTCCCGGGTCTTACTACACGCCAAAGATCGCCACCTCCGGACTCGGCGCCATGGACATGACATCAGCAAATCCCTGCCAAAATCCCCTAAGCTTCGGACATGCCCAAAACATGTGGACATGATTTGCGGGCCCTCCTGCACACCTACACACCTGTTCTCTACCCCAAAGAACCTGCTCAATCGGGCCACCGTCATGTGCCCGGTGAACCACCTTAAATTGTACCAGGCTAGCCTGGCACATGATGAGGATGTGTTGACTCTGCTCAGAGCATCCTCCCACAGACCCGCCTCTAACTCCTTTCCCAACTCATCCTCCCATTTACGCTTTATCTCCCCTATCTGGGTTCCCTCCCACTCCATAAGTTCTGTATAGATTTCCGAGACCTTCCCCTCCCTCATCCCCATTCTAGAAACAACCTTATTCTGTATTCCCTGTGGCGGTAAAAGCGAAAGGTCGAAACGTGCCTTCGCACAAAGTCCCTCACCTGCAGATAGCGAAACCCATTCCCACCCAGCAATTCAAATTCCTCCTCCAGATCCTCCGAACAAGGAAAGCTCCCATCAATAAACAGATCTCCCAATCTCTCAATATCTGCTCTCTGCCACCTCCGAAACCCCCCCCCCCCCCCCCACTCCAGCCTCCCCGGGACAACCAGTGATTGCCACAAATTGGAACCCACACCGACCACTCTCATATGCTCCCTCCACTCCCATATACTACCGGCACTGCCCCCAAACTCTCAGAGCCGCTACTACCACCGGGCTTGTGGAGTACCAGCCAGGGAGAACGGCAGAGTTGCTGTTACCAGTGCTCGAAAACTTGTGCCCCTACATGATGCGGCTCTACTCACTCCCACACCGACCATTCCCCACTACCCACTTCCTGATCATGGCTATATTTGCTGCCCAATAATAATTCCTGAAGTTTGGCAGGGCCAACCCTCCCCCAACTCGGCTCCACTCCAGCAGCACTTTCCTTACTCGTAGGGTTTTACCCGTCTACACAAACCCAGAAATCACCGCATTAACCCACTTAAAAAAGGCCATTGGTATAAAAATAGGGAGACACTGGAAAATAAACAAAGATCTTGGGAGAACCATTATCTTTACGGTCTGTACCCTCCCCACCAGTGACAACGGGAGCATGTCCCATTTCCGAAAGTCCTCCTTCATTTGCTCAACTAACCGGGCCAGATATAATTTGTGTAGCTGCTCAAATTCCCATGCTATTTGGATTTCCAAGTATCTAAAACTCATTCCCACCACTTTAAACGGCAACTCCCCCAGTCTTCTCTCCTGACCCCTCGCCTGGATCACAAAAACCACACTCTTACCCATGTTCAATTTATACCACGAGAACTGGCCAAATTCCTCTAAGATCCGCATAATCTCTCCCATCCCCTCAGAAATATACAGGAGGTAGGTCGTCCGTATATAACAAAATCCTGTGCCCTTTCCAGTCTAGCCCTTTCCAGTCCAATGGCTCTATAGCGAAGGCAAACAACAGTGAGAGAGTGGACATCCCTGCCTTGTCCCCCGGTGCAATCTAAAGTAGTCCAAACTCACCCAGTTCAACCGCACACTTGCCACCGGCTCCAGGTACAGCAACCGGACCCAATCTACAAAGCCCTGCCCAAACCCAAACTGCCCCAGGACCTCCCCACAAATAATCCCACTCCACCCGGTCGAAGACCTTCTCCGCGTTCATACCGACCACTACCTCCACCTCCTTCCCCTCGGAGGGCATCATGATGACATTCAAGAGTCTTCTAACGTTAGCCGTTAACTGCCTGCCTTTGACAAATCCCGTCTGGTCCTTCCCTATCACCCCAGTACACAAACCTCTATTCTCGAGGCCCCAAAATCTTGGCCAGCAATTTAGAGTCAACATTTAGTTGGGTGATTGGCCTGTATAATCCGCATTGTTCTGGGTCCTTCTCCCCCTTCAGGATCAGTGAAATCGAAGCCTGTGACATTGTTGGGGGAAGAACACTCCGGTCCCTTGCCTCATTAAATGTCCTCACCAGCAGCGGACCCAGAACCCCAGAAAACATCTTATAAAATTCCACTGGGTAACCGTCCGGTCCCGGGGCCTTGCCCGACTGCATGGCCTCTGATCCCTCTACTACTCCCACAATCCCGATCGGGGTTCCCAGCCCCTCCACCAACCCTTCCTCCACCTTCGGAAACTCCAAACCCTCCAAGAATTGCCTCATTCCATCCACCCCAGCTCGGAGCTCCAACTCATACAACCAACTGTGAAATTCCTTGAACACCCTGTTCACCCATGCTGGGTCAAGACCGTGTTCCCCCCTCTATTCTTCACTCTTCCTATCTCCCTGGCCACCTCCATTTTCCTGAGCTGCTGTGCTAGCATCCTACTGGCCTTCTCCCCATACTCAGCAAAACGACCACATAGGCCGCCAGGTCCGACCCCTCCAGCCCCTCCTTGAGGCCCAGGGTCCGTAAATTCTTCCGCCTCGACCGATTGTCCAGCTCCTCGAACCACTCCTACCATTTTTTATGGAGCGCCTCTTGCATCTCCACCTTCCCCTCGACGGCCACGGCCTCATCCTCCCTTTTGGAGGCCTGCTGCTGCAGCTCCCGGATTGCGGCCCCCTGGGCTGTCTGAGTCTCCAGCAGCTTACTGGTGGTAGCCTTCAGCGACTCCAGCAACTCCACCTTAAGCTCCTGGAAGCAGCGCCAAAGAGTCTCCTGCTGCTCCTGCGCCCACTGCCTCAACTCCTCGAGGGCTCCGCCGGCCGCCATTTTGTTTCCCTTCCCCCACTTTTCCAGGGGCGCTGCCACCGCTTTTCTGCACACCCCACTCCTGGTCCGGACCATAGAACCCTGGGGATCTACTGCAGACCCCTTCCCACGTCGGGAATTGTCGAAAAAGCTCCCTGGGGGCCCTGAAAAGAGCCCCAAAGTCCGTTTCTAGCAGAAGCTGCCGAACGTGCGGCTTAGCTCCGCATAGCCGCAACCGGAAGTCCTTGTCCCCATACTCATATACCGCCCCTCTCGCCTTCCTCAACTTTCCCACCACCTTCCTGTGTACAGGTCCACAGGTCACTCACTGAAAGGGGCAACACAGGTGGAGAAGGTAGTCAAGAAGGCATACGCCATGCTTGTCTTCATTGGCCGGGGCATTGGAGTATAAGAATTGGCAAGTCGTGTTGCAGCTGTATATAACCTTAGTTAAACCACACTTGGAGTATAGTGTTCAATTCTGATCGCCACACTACCAGAAGGATGTGGAGGCTTTAGAGAGGTTGCAGAAGAGATTTACCAGAATGTTGCCTGGTATGGAGGGCATTAGCTATGTGGAGCGGTTGAATAAACTCGGTTTGTTCTCACTGGAACGACGGAGGTTGAGGGGCGACCTGATAGAGGTCTACCAAATTATATGGGGCATAGACAGAGTGGATCGTCAGAGGCTTTTCCCCAGGGTAGAGGGGTCAATTACTAGGGGGCATAGGTTTAAGGTGTGAGGGGAAGGTTTAGAGTAGATGTACGAGGCAAGTTTTTTACACAGAGGGTAGTGGGTGCCTGGAACTCGCTGCCAGAGAAGGTGGTGGATGCAGGGACGATAGTGACATTTAAGGGGCACCTTGACAAATACATGAATAGGATGGGAATAGAGGGATACGGACCCAGGAAGTGTAGAAGATTGTAGTTTAGTCGGGCAGCATGGTCGGCACGGGCTTGGAGGGCCTAAGGGCCTGTTCCTGTGCTGTACTTTTCTTTGTTCTATATCAGACCAAACTCCATCTTCAGCTTCTGCCGCTCCTTCAACAGCCCCGCCTCTGGAGCTTCCGAGTACCTTCTCGCCACCTGGAGTATCTCCCTAACCAGCCTATCCATCTCTGCCCGCTCCACCTTCTCCCTATGAGCCGGTACTGAAATCAGCTCCCTCCTAACTACTGCCTTCAGCCCGTCCCATACCGTTGCTGACAAAATCCCTCCTGTGTCATGTATCTCCAAATAATTCTGGATGGCCTCCCGCACACCTCCTCATCAGCTAACAGTCCTTCATCCAATCTCCATTGCGGGCCTGACCCCCCTCCTTGCTCACCTGTAAATCCACAATCGCCGAATACCTGCCGTCCACCACCCACCCCCCAGCAAAGCACTACCCAAAACACTTTGTGTACATGGGAAAAAAAAGAAAATTCCTTCGCCCTTGGTCGTCCGAACTTCCAGAAATCTACCCACCCCCAATCTGTTCCATTAACCCCTTTAGCACCTTCACCGCAGCTGGCACCCTCCCTGTCCTCGAACTCGACTGATCCAACTTTGTCTCTATAACCGTATGAAAGTCCCCCCCACGCCCCCATGATCAGCCTATGTGAGTCCTGGTACGGAATTTTCCCCAACACCCGCCTCATAAACTTCATGTAGTCCCAGTTTGGTGCAGAGATACTCACTAATACCACCGGCATCCTCTCCAACTTCCCACTCACCATAACGTACCAACCCCCCCCCCCCCCCCCCCCCCCCCATGCTCCCTACTTCAAATTACACCTGCTTATTGATCAAGGTCACTATCCTCCTAGTTTTAGAGTCCAGCCCCGAAAGAAATACCTGCCCAACCCACCCCTTCCTCAGCCTAGTCTGATCCACTACCCTCAGGTGTGTCTCTTGTAGGATTTCCACGTCCGCCTTCAAACTCGTGATCACGCGAGACCTCTTGACCATTCAATTCAGCCCTCTCACGTTCCATGTGATCAGCTGGTCAGGGTACACCCACTCCCCATGCCGACCAACCATCACCCTTCTTAGTCCAGCCTCCAGCCCACATCCCGTGCCTCCTCAGGCATACCCTCGGGCGCCCACCGTCACCGACCTCCAATTTGTTTCCAAGTGCCAGTTCCTCCTCTGTCAGCAGAACAATTTTCCCCAATAGCAAAATAACAACCCCAACCCCCCTCAACAAACTGATCGCCTGCTCGCCCCCGCACTGCGCTTCCGTGAGCTAGCCCGCCCAGCTAGCCTGGTAGCTCCTGCCCATGGCACCAAGCATCCTAGCCCACTGATCTCCCTCCCCCTCCCCGCTCGAACATACATATGCAAAATATAACAATCCCCAACAAACATAAAGAAGAAAATTCCACCCACCATCCCCCATTAATAACAAAGTTAATCCGCATACAAAACTGAGCAATGGCTCAAAACTCAGTGCAAAACAATACATACAAAAATCAAAGAGAAAATAAATTTAGCAGCATGACAAGAACACAACTACTCGCCCCCAAGTTCAGTGTCCTCCATCACCTGTCCTTAACAAAGGTCATCGCCTCATCTGGCGATCCAAAATACAGTTCTTGGCCCTCATAAGTGACCCACAAACGAAGTGACTCACAAACGAGCTGGGTACAGCATGCCGAACTTCACCCCTTCTTGAAGAGGGCTGATTTCATTTTATTGAAACTCTCCCTTTTTTTGGCCAGTTCCGCACCCAAGTCCTGGTAAATAGGCAGCTCGTTATCTTCCCATTTGCAGCTCCTCATCTGCCGGGCCCACCTCAGGATCTGTTCCTTGTCCAGGAATGGGTGCATTCGTACCACCATCACCCTGGGCGACTCATTCTTCAACAGCTTCCTCTGCAGTGCTCTGTGCGCCCTGTCCACCACCAAGGGCCGAGTAAACGCACCTTGCCCCAGCAGCTTCTCGAATGTACGCGCCACATATGCCCCTGCGTCCAATCACTCGTTGCCGTCCGGGAGGAGACCAACAATCCTCATGTTCTACCTGCGCGATCTGTTCTCCAGATCCTTCACTTTCTCTTGTAGCCTTTTCTGGTGTTCCTTCATCAGCTCCACCGCCACCGCAGCTGACTGATCATCCTGCTCAGCAACCGCCCCTTCCATCCTCTGGATCGACTGGCCCCCAGCTTCCAATCTCTGCTCCACACGGTCAATCCCTGACTTAATCAGATCCATGTACTCTTTTCTTTGCTGTGCAAAGCTCTCCTGGAGAAAGTCCACCAGCTGCTCCATTGACCACTGGGCCGGCAATTTCGGTCCCTGAGCCATATTCTCCAGTGCTGCAGACTCCACTCTCTTCTTCGACCAACGTTTTCTCCTTTACCGAACACTTCTGGTCCATGAATCCATACATTGATGGGGAATCCTTCTCCTCTTCCTCACCAATCTCCTGTTTTGTCGATCAAATCCCCCATAAATCAGGGGAAAAGGTCCCAAAGGTCCACCACGAGCGGGAGCTACCAAATAAGCAACCACTCACTCCATGACCGCCACCAGAAGTCCAGAACAAGTCAACACATTGATGGACAGATCATTTCTACGACAGTTTGGAATGATAACACATTCTTAGGCTTTTCCTCTATTCCTGTTGAGGAGTCTGCAAGGGGTGATACTGTGTGTTTGTTTTCTTTTGTGAAAATGAGCTGATATAGCTTTGTATTGGTACCAATCTGGAATGTTACGTAGTTGATTTTCAAATCTTTGTTACTGTTGACCGTTTACCAAACAAAATATTCTCCTTTTTTTAAATATAATTTTTATTGGAATTTTTTACAGAAAATATAAAACACAACTACAAACAATGAAAAGCAAAAAAATAACCCATAATAACTAACACCCCCAGACCGTATTGACGCATGTATCACATCCCCCACCCCCCCAACCCCAATGAACAACAAAAGAACATTTAAATTAAATAAACAAACATAGTCATCGTCTCCCCCCCCACCTTTTCCCTCCCCCTTCCCCCCCTCCCCCCCGGGTTACTGCTGCTACTGTCCCCGTACCCTATCGTTGAGCCAGAAAGTCGAGAAAAGGTTGCCACCGCCTAAAGAACCCTTGTACCGACCCTCTCAGGGCGAATTTGACCTTCTCTAGCTTAATGAAACCCGCCATCTCATTGATCCAGGTCTCCACGCTTGGGGGCCTCGCATCCTTCCATTGTAGCAAGATCCTTCGCCGGGCTACTATGGACGCAAAGGCCAGCACACCGGCCTCTTTTGCCTCCTGCACTCCCGGCTCCACCCCAACCCCAAGAATCGCGAGTCCCCATCCTGGCTTGACCCTGGATCCCACCACCCTCGACACCGTCCTCGCCACCCCCTTCCAGAACTCCTCCAGTGCCGGGCATGCCCAGAACATCTGGGCATGGTTCGCTGGACTCCCCGAGCACCTGACACACCTGTCTTCACCCCCAAAGAACCTACTCATCCTCGTCCCAGTCATGTGGGCCCGGTGCAGCACCTTGAATTGGATGAGGCTAAGCCGCGCACACGAGGAGGAAGAATTAACCCTCTCCAGGGCATCAGCCCATGTCCCGTCTTCGATCTGTTCCCCCAGTTCCTCCTCCCACTTAGCTTTCAGCTCCTCTACTGATGCCTCCTCCGCCTCCCGCATAACCTTATAGATATCAGATATCTTCCCCTCTCCGACCCAGACACCCGAAAGCACCCTGTCACTCACCCCCCTCGCGGGAAGCGAAGGGAATCCCTCCACCTGCCGTCTAGCAAATGCCTTTACCTGCAGATACCTGAACATGTTTCCCGGGGGGAGCCCAAATTTTCCTCCAACTCCCCCAGGCTCGCAAACCTCCCATAAATAAACAGGTCCCTCAACTGTCTGATGCCCGCTCTGCGCCAACCCTGAAATCCCCCATCAATGTTCCCCGGGACGAACCTATCATTCCCCCTTAACGGAGCCTCCATCGAGCCCCCCACTTCTCCCCTATGTCGCCTCCACTGCCCCCAAATCTTGAGGGTAGCCGCCACCACCGGACTCGTGGTATACCTCGTAGGAGGGAGCGGCCACGGCGCCGTTACCAGGGCCCCCAGGCTTGTATCTCCACAGGACGCCCTCTCCATCCGTTTCCATGCTGCCCCCTCCCCCTCCATTGCCCACTTGCGCACAATCGACACATTGGCCGCCCAATAATACCCCGAGAGATTGGGTAACGCCAGCCCCCCCAATCTCTACCCCGCTCCAAGAAGACACTCTTCACCCTCGGGGTCCCATGCGCCCAAACAAAGCTCATGATGCTGCTAGTCACCCTTTTGAAAAAGGCCCTAGGGATAAAGATGGGCAAACACTGAAAAAGGAACAAGAACCTCGGGAGAACCGTCATTTTGACGGACTGCACTCTACCCGCCAACGATAGCGGCACCATGTCCCACCTTTTAAATTCCTCCTCCATCTGTTCCACCAGCCTGGTAAAATTAAGCTTATGGAGAGTCCCCCAACTCCTGGCCACCGGCACCCCCAGGTATCTGAAACTCTTCACTGCCCTCTTAAATGGGAGTCTCCCAATTCCCTCCTCCTGATCACCCGGGTGTACTACAAATACCTCACTCTTACCTAAATTTAACTTATAGCCCGAGAAGCCCCCAAATTCCGCTAACTGCTCCATCACCCCCGGCATTCCCCCTTCTGGATCCGCCACATACAACAGCAGGTCGTCCGCATACAGCGATACACGATGTTCCTCCCCACCCCGCACCAGACCCCTCCATCTCCCTGATTCCCTCAACGCCATAGCCAAAGGTTCAATCGCCAGTGCAAAGAGCAAGGGGGACAGGGGGCACCCCTGCCTGGTCCCACGGGTGAGCCTAATGTACTCCGATCTCCTTCCATTGGTAACTACACTTGCCATCGGAGCCGCGTAGAGCAGCCTCACCCATTTGATGAATCCCTCCCCGAATCCAAACCGCTCCAGCACCTCCCACAGGTACCCCCACTCAACTCTATCAAACGCTTTCTCCGCATCCAGCGCCACCACTATCTCAGCCTCCCCCTCCACTGCCGGCATCATAATAACATTTAGCAGTCTCCGCACATTCGTGTTGAGCTGCCGTCCCTTGACAAATCCTGTCTGATCCTCGTGTATCACCCCTGGCACACAGTCCTCTATCCTGGTGGCCAGGATCTTCGCCAGCAACTTAGCGTCAACACTGAGGAGCGAGATAGGCCTGTATGATCCACACTGCAAGGCGTCCTTATCCCGCTTCAGGATCAGAGTGATCAGTGCCCGCGACATCGTCGGGGACAAAGCCCCCCCTCCCATGCCTCATTGAAGGCTCGCACCAACAGGGGGCCCACCAGATCCGCATACTTTTTATAAAATTCCACCGGGAACCCGTCCGGCCCGGCACCTTACCTGACTGCATTTGTCCAGTCCCCCTGACTAGCTCCTCCAACTCTATCGGCGCCCCCAGCCCCTCTACCAGCTCCTCTTGAACCCTTGGGAACCATAGCCTGTTCATGAAGCTCTCCATCCCCCCTCTCCCCATCGGAGGTTCTGACCGGTACAGTTCCTCGTAGAAATCCCTAAAGACCCCATTTACTTCTGTCCCCTTCTGCACTACATTCCCACCCCTATCCGTCACTCCACCAATTTCCCTAGCCGCATCTCGCCTGCAGAGCTGATGCGCCAACATCCTGCTCGCCTTCTCCCCATACTCATATACCGTGCCCTGCGGCCTCCTCCACTGTGTCTCCGCCTTTCTGGTGGTCAACAAGTCAAATTTGGCCTGCAAACTACGCCGTTCCCCCAGCAACCCCTCCTCCGGTGCCTCCGCGTATCTCCTGTCCACATCCAGGAGCTACCCCACCAGTCTCTCCCTCTCCTTCCTCTCCCTCCTTGCCCTATGGGCCCGGATGGAGATCAGCTCCCCCCGGATCACTGCTTTCAGAGCCTCCCAGACCATCCCCACCCGGACCTCCCCCGTGTCGTTGGTATCAAGATACCCCTCAATACTTCCCCGGACCCTCCTACACACCTCCTCATCAGCCACATCCCCACATCCAGGCTGGTCCCGCGCCTCCCCCATCTCCAGATCAACCCAGTGCGGAGCATGGTCTGCAATCGCTATGGCCGAATACTCTGCATCCTGCACCTTCGGGATCAATCCCCTGCTCAGGATGAAAAAATCTATTCGGGAATAGACCCTATGGACATGGGAGAAAAAGGAATACTCCCGCGCTCTCGGCCTCCCAAACCTCCAGGGATCCACCCCTCCCATCTGGTCCATAAACCCCCTCAGCACTTTGGCCGCCGCTGGTCTCCTACCCGTCCTTGAACTGGACCGGTCCAGTGGGGGATCCAGCACTGTGTTAAAGTCTCCCCCCATGATCAGGCTCCCTGTCTCCAGGTCCGGAATGCGGCCCAACAAGCGCCTCATGAAGCCGGCATCATCCTAATTCGGGGCATATACATTAACCAGCACCACCTTCTCTCCCTGCAGCCTACACTTCACCATAATATATCTGCCCTCCTTGTCCGACACCACCTCAGCCGCCTAGAACGCCACCCTCTTCCCCACCAGAATCGCCACCCCCCGGTTCTTCGCATCCAATCCTCAGTGAAAAACCTGCCCCACCCACCCCTTCCTCAGACGAACCTGGTCTGCCACCTTCAAGTGGGTCTCCTGGAGCATAGCCACGTCCGCCTTCAGCCCCTTCAGATGAGAAATTACCCTAGTTCTCTTAACCGGCCCATTCAGCCCCCTCACGTTCCAGGTAATCAGCCGGATCAGAGGGCAACCTGCCCCTCTCCCCCGCCGGCTAGCCATAGCTTATCGACTGCTCGCCCCAGGCCAGCTCGCCCCGCCTGACACGTTCCCCATGGCGATAATGCCTCTCCTCCACCCCCTCGGCCCACACCAGCTCCTTCCTGGCCATTCCAGCAGCAACCCGGTGTCCCCCCCCCCCACCCCCCCATCCCCCCAGGCTAGGACCCCTCCTAGCCGCGACGCACCCTCCATGGTACTTCCGTGAGTCAGCTGACTTCTGCTGACCCGGCAGCTCCCGCCAAAACCCATCTCCTCCCGGCATGGGGTCATCCCCCTCTTGCCACACCTCCTTGGCACCGCTTCAGCGCGGGAAAGAAAACCAGTAGAGGCCACGCCCCCACCTCCAGCTCCGCCCCCCCGCCCCGCAGCGCGGACAACCAGAGGAAAGCCCGCGCTTTCACACTGCCACACCCCACCCTTCCGACGCAGCTCCTCAAAATCCAGTTTCACCCCAACCCCCAGCCCCATACAGAAGAGAACATATAAAGCACATACCCCCAACGTTCCCCACATACCCCACACCCAAACCCAACAGACAAACCCACCCGGAAACAGAGCAAAAAGAAAACCAGCATAAAAAAAACACGTGTCAAAATTGAAGAACCACAACAGCGAAAACAGCAACGGCCATAGTGTGTCCCCAGACCCTAGTTCGAGTCCAGCTTCTCCGCCTGTACAAAGGCCCACGCCTCCTCTGGGGCCTCGAAGTAGTGGTGCCGGTCCTTATATGTCACCCACAGACGCGCAGGCTGCAGCATTCCAAATCTGACCTGCTTGGCATGCAGCACTGCCTTCGTCCGGTTGAACCCGGCCCGCCGCTTTGCCACCTCCACACTCCAGTCCTGGTAGATTCGCACTACCGAATTCTCCCACTTGCTGCTCCTCTCTTTCTTGGCCCAGCACAGCACACACTCCCGGTCACTAAATCGATGGAACCACACCAGCACCGCCTGCGGGGGTTCATTTGCCTTAGGCCTCCTGGCCAGCACTCTGTGAGCTCCCTCAAGCTCCAGGGGCAAATGGAAGGACCCCGCTCCCATCGACGAGCTCAACATCGTGGTCACGTACGACGGGAGATCCGACCCCTCCAGCCCCTCCGCCAGGCCCAGGATCCTCAAATTCTTTCGCCTCGCGCGAAAGTCCAGCTCCTCCAAGCGGTCTTGCCACTTTTTGTGAAGTGCCTCGTGCAACTCCACTTTCCCCACGAGGACCACGGCCTCCTCCTCCCGCTCAGCGGCCTGCTGCTGCAACTCCTGAATGGACACCTCCTGGGCCGCCTGGGCCCCAAGCAGCTTGTTGGTAGTCGCATTCAGGGAGTCCAGCAACTCAGCCTTCAGCTCCGCAAAACAGCGCAGAAGAGAGGCCTGCTGCTCCTGCACCCACTTCCACCAGTCCTCGGGTGTTCCGCCGGCCGCCATTTTGTCCTTCTTCCCCCGCTTTTCTTGGGGAGCTGCTGCAGCGTTTTCCTTTGCCCCACTCTGGGTGAGCACCATAAATTATGGGGAATGTTCCTCTAGACACTTTCCCCCACCGGGATTCGTCGAGACAGCGCCGTTTGGGGCCCTCAAATCGGCCCAAAAGTCCTTAAGTAGCGGGATCTGCGGTGCGGCTTAGCTCCGCATAGCCGCAACTGGAAGTCTCCAAAGCCGATTTTCTGACCGCTCCACTCCTAGTCCAGGCCATCCACCGGTGGAGAATCTGAGAAGGAGTGTTCCCACACGGGGAAAATTCCAAACAGCACCACTACGAGCCCTTGAAAGAGCCCCAAAGTCCGAAAATAGTGGGAGCCACTGAACGTGCGGCTTACCTCCGCATTACCGCTACCGGAAGTCTGTCTCCGCTTCTTCAATGGCCTTGGTGAGATCTTTTCACAGTTCTTCCCTCTGCTGCTAGAATTCAGCTTTCATAAGGGCCCTCAAGTCAGCTCGAGACCTCTAAGCTGGCCCTTCCCCCGCTTGCATGCTTGCAGAGGCTTTTGTTTGCTGCTGCTTCAGACAAAGCTTGCACTGTTTCTGAGGGTCTGATAACCAAGAAACATACCATTCCTGGGGGAAAGTACTCCTCGAACATTCACCTACGCCTTTTCATCGAAATTCCAACACGTGTTGCTTAAAAAAGAGCTCTTTTCTGTAACCTTAGGCAGGAGCTACCTCTGTGTGATCACTCACTCCATGATGCACACCGGAAGTCCAAACAAAATATTCTCAAGTGGCTTCTCGAGGGTACACAGGTCATGTCTCAGACTGTGATTATGACATTGTATTTCAATCATACTTTGAAGCCTGAACAGTTTGCCTGAACCCTAGAAGATTCAGCACCATAGAGGGAGCAGCCAACAATCAGACACGCAAGAGCTGGGCTTCAGCACTGGGGATATCCTCGCGACCAAAGGGTAAGTGTGTGGATCAGGGAGGGCACCTCAGCACGGTCTCCCTAATGTTCCAGGCAGGGGTGGGGTGTAGGGGCTCCTGTTGTGGCTGGGGGGGTGAGTGCACAGAGTGAAGTTTTTCAGAGCAACTGGCTGTGTGGATGGCATTCTGAGAGAAGACAGCACAGTGGTTAGCACTGCTGCCTCACAGCGGCATTCAATTACAATCTTGGGTGACTATGTGGAGTTTGCACTTTCTTCCCGTGTCTGCATCTGTTTCCTCTGGGTGCTCTGGTTTCCTCCCACAGTCCAAATATGTGCAGATTAGGTAGATTGGCCATCCCTTGGTGTCCAAACATTAGGTGGGGTTGTGAGGTTGCAGAGATGGGGTGGGCAGTAGGTAGCACGCTCTTTTGGAGAGCCAATGTAGACTTGATGGGCAGAATGGCCTCCTTCTGCACTGTCGGGATTCTATGAAGGCAGGACACGTAAGAATGGGGGAGGCTTAGGAGATTTGAGGGTCACAGGCTGGAAGCACGAACTGATTGTCCGTCTGCCTCCTCCAATTCCTTACAGATATACAAAATATGGCTGGTAATGTGGGTCCTGCAGAGGCTGGCCTCGCAGTGCTGGCTGGAGAAGGTTGCAGCAGCATCAATGCAGGCTGGAGATGACAGTCCATCTGCAGGAGACCGCCGTATACCCTGAAGACCCAGCCGCCCATTAGGCCGTGAAAGAACTCAGAGGGGGCATCAGCGACGGCCCACGGTACAGGCGTCATTGGTCTTTCGAGATGATGGACAGCATGTGCCACAGGAGCTCCGTCTCAGCAAAGAGACAGTGCTTCACTTGTGCCATGTCCTCGTGGACTTGGCACCCCGTGGACACCCACTTCACAGGGAGTGTGCCCGGCGTATTTGAGAGCCACACCAGGATGACAGGTTGGCTCTTGGGGGATAAGGAGTATCTGCTGAGGTCCTGGCTGAGGGCATTGCAGAGTCTGGAGACCGAGGTGGAGATCCAATATAACGAGGCCCATGTTGCTACTCGTTCTGTCATTGAGCATCAAACCGCTCAAAATACAGTTCCAATGCCTGGACAGCTCTGGTGATGCAATGCAGCCCCACCCCCTCCCCAGAGGGTTTCCCGATGTGTGGTGGTCTGCTGTGCACTCCACAACCTGACATAGCAATGGGGCATCATGCTGGAAGAGGAGGGGGGACATACAGCCTCGCCTGAGGAGAAAGAGGATGAACCAGACAAGGAGGAGCTGGAGGACAAGCCAGGGAAGGAGCCGCATGAGATGCCGGAGGATCAGAACAGGCGGCAACAAGTGTCCAACATTCCAGGAGGACCACGGAGACCCTCATCTTCCCCTGATTCGCATAGGACGACACTCTGTCCATCAGCTCGACCCCTCTCCCTCCTTCCCCTCCCAATCCATCATTTGCCCCCCCAATCCTGAAAAAAGCAGGAGAGTGATGATAACTCACTGTGAGGTTAGTTCTGATTCTCCTCAATTTATGCCAACGTCCGACTCCTGTCTTTCTGCTGACAGCACACTCACACCTGTCCTCTGAATGGGGTTTGCAACGGGGCCATTTGATCTTGAACGACTATGCCCTTGGGGCGGGAGTGGGGGGAGCAGAGGGCAACAGGGGGTGGGGGAGCAAGCAGGCCCACTGTGAAGATTAATGACAGAGGCTTCACATGTATCAGGTGTAACATGTTTTAATATTGAACATTTGACATTTCCTTTCCCCATTCCCCCTAGCTACAGATAGTGCCTCCCCACCCCGCGTCCACTCAGTGATGCTCTCACTTCTTGATCTTTTGTGGCCCAGTGCAGATCCCAGTGCAGACGTACTAGGTGTGACCCCAGGATGCACATCACAGGTGGAGGCAGCTTATTGCTTTCTGCACCTTGTGGTCTTTAATGCCTTTTGTGCACATCCTCTGGAGGGCCTGGTCCCCGGGGGGCCCTGGACGACTTACCGGTGTCAATGGCATTGCTATGCCACCCTGTTCTGACTGCTGTCCTTGAGATGCGCTGGTGTCAGGAGTTGGGGGGTTCGGAAGAACTGGAGACCGCCGTCGTCTCCTTGGTGGCAGGCCCCGATTGGCCTCCAGCACATTCACCTTCCTCATGGTGCCCATAGGGTCCTGAGCGTCTCCATGGTATGGAGGGGCAGCTGGAGTGAGCTTCAGAGGCCTCAGCATCATCTGGCTTTGCCAGTCCTGGGCGGCTCTCCATTGTCTGCAACATGGTGTTGACAGCCTCAGTGATGCTCCTCAGTGACTCGGCAATCTCCACTTGCTTGTGAGACATGTCCCTCATCAACTGGGCCATGATGTTGAGGCCCTCAGCCATGGTCACCACAGACTGAGCCATGTTTTGGGGCACCACCAGTTAAGATGCTGTCGTTATGCACCAGGCTGTCCACCGCAGTTGCCACCCTAACAATGTAGGCCTCGGTGCCATGCAATGTCGACATCCTATCCTGTACCCGTAGCCTTTGGGATCTTCCAATTTGCTATGCACTAGTTGGAATGTCACTGACATTCCCTCATGAATTTGGCGGCTGTGCCCTATCTGCATCATTGTCTCGAGGCTTGGCATCTGACTGGGACTGAGCTGAGTCCCTGGGATCCAGCAGACCTCCGACTGCTGACTCCCTTGTATGTTTCTGCCTCCACCTGATGTGTAACTGTCTAGTGTTCACCAGATTGTTTCGCAGAAGCCTGTTTACGAATGTCACCCACTGATTTGTGCGACTCTGTACTTGTGTAAGGTGGGGATGATAGCTGTGATGCCTCGATGGTGGTCTCCTCGGAGCTCTCCTCCAAGGTGGTCTCTTGGGTGGCAGTGGGGGAACCATTCCGGATGGCCCGGGCCCATCAGATGCAGATATTGTGAGACAATGGACATGTGGTCACTGAGAGGGAAGGATCGTTTTGTCTGACATGAACAATTCACCCTGAGTGAAGGACCCTCACCTCTGTGGTGCAGGCCAACCTCACTGTGGGTGACTGCTCCTCGGAAAATCCTGCGATTTCCAGGGCCCGTTTCTCATAGGGGGTGAGGACTCGAATTTCTGATTCTCTACCCCCCCCCCCCCCCCCCCAACAACTCCCCAACTTGGCCCTTTCCTGCTTCTTATGGCTACCTTCTCCTGCAGGGACAAAGAGAGGTCACTGTGAGCCACGCGCTGATGTGCCGAGTGGTCCATAGCAGGTGGCATGCGTGCGTGAAGAGGTTGTGCTGGAGGGTGTCAGTGGGTTCTGAGGATCAAGCAAGAAGATTGGATGTGGGGAGGGTAAGAGGTGTCAGCCAGTGATTTGAGGGGGAGACAGGGTGCAGGCGGAACTGATGCTCGGAAAAAGATGCTAACTTACACTTGCAACTTGGTGGAGGTCGTTGGTCCTCTTCCTACTTTGGATGCTGGTTCTCCTTGCCAAGCTGCACACACTGACACCCAGAGCCACTGCGTCCCAGGCGGTATTGGTGACCCTGCTGCTGGTCCTCCGACCCCCTTGGGGGGATCAGGGTATCCCGTCTTGCATTGACGGCATTGAAAAGCCTGGTAAGGTCGGCATCACCGTAGCGAGAAGCAGACCTGTATTCTGCCATGCTTGTGTGTTGACTGGGAGTGGGTGGTGAGGGAGCATTTAAAAGCAGCGGCGAGACACTGGGGTGTCAGTCTGGCAAATCAGATGGCAAGACAGCCAGCAATGGCAAGTGTTGTATTATATTACTACTTCTGGTAGCAAATATGTTACTCATTTGTTTATGCCGAGATGTTCTTAAACTTGATAATCGAAGTCGTCCAATGAGAGCAAATAATTTATTGAGCAACTAATCAATTATCTTGTGATTTCGATTCTTCAATACGTTTACTAGCTATTAAATAAAACAAGATAGAACTAGAATAAACTATGTTTAATTATACTTGCACTCTGAGCTAACTTTACACTTCTGTTCTCTAGTCAGAATACACACGAAGAGGCGGGAAGGCACATTGAGTCTGTTTTTATACCCCTTGCTGGTGCTGCCCTCTAGTGATAAGACCATAAGACCATAAGAGATAGGAGCAGAATTAGGCCACTTGGCCCATCGAGTCTGCTCCGCCATTCAATCATGGCAGATATTTTCTCATCCCCATTCTCCTGCCTTCTCCCCATAATCCCTGATCCCCTTATTAATCAAGAACCTATCTATCTCTGTCTTAAAGACACTCAGTGAATTGGCCTCCACAGCCTTCTGCGGCAAAGAGTTCCACAGATTCACCACCCTCTGGCTGAAGAAATTCCTCCTCATCTCTGTTTTAAAGGATCGTCCCTTTAATCTAAGATGATGTTTTTCCTACAAGTGGAAACATCCTCTCCACGTCCGCTCTATCCAGGTCACACAGTATCTTGCAGGTTTCATTTGTATGTGATCATTTAACTGTAATGACTATACATTAACCCCTTATGTATAGACAGATAAACAGATCACTACAGTGAAAAGCTCGTGGGGGCTAATTTCCAGCACTAAGTTGCATTAAATACGGGCCACAAGCTTGCCAACACGACGATTGAGAAACACCCTGCCAATTGCAACCAAAATGACACTTTGAAATTTTTCCATTAAGTCACACCCCTTGAGTCTGTATTGATGTGAGTGTTAAATATATAATTTCACACCACTGTCACTTCACAGCTCACTAAGCATGCACAGTAGTCTGACACAGAAATATTTAAAGTATACGCTGTTTTGTACTCAAATCAAACTTTAAAATTACCAGGCCTACCATGGTTGTACCTTTTATAAGAATTTAAGTTTCTAAGACTGCTGTCCAGGATGCATCGCCTGGAGAGGAAAACTGCAGGGGATGGACACAATGGAAATGTGGAGCATGTTCAAGGAACAGCTACTGCATGTCCTTGATAAGTATGTACCTGTTAGGCAGGGAGGAAGTGGTCAAGTGAGGGAACCATGGGTTACTAAAGCAGTTGAATCACTTGTCAAGAGGAAGAAGGAGGCTTATGTAAAGATGATGTGGAGATGCCGGCGTTGGACTGGGGTGAGCACAGTAAGAAGTCTTACAACACCAGGTTAAAGTCCAACAGGTTTGTTTCAAACACGAGCTTTCGGAGCACGGCTCCTTCTTCAGGTGAATGGAAAGGCTTGTTCCAGAAATGTTTATATAGACACAGTCAGAGATGCCCCGGAATGCGAGCACCTGCAGGCAATCAAATCATCAAAGATGCAGAGAGAGAGGTAACTCCAGGTTAAAGAGGTGTGAATTGTCCCAAGCCAGTTCAGTCGGTAGGCCTCTGCAAGTCCAGGCTTGTTGGTGGGGGCCGAATGTAATGCGACATGAATCCCAGATCCCGGTTGAGTCCGCATTCATGCGTGCGGAACTTAGCTATAAGTTTTTGCTCAGCAATTTTGCGTTGTCGCGTTGTCGCGTTGTCAGGAGACGCGACAACGCAAAATTGCTGAGCAAAAACTTATAGCTAAGTTCCGCACGCATGAATGCGGACTCAACCGGGATCTGGGATTCATGTCGCATTACATTCGGCCCCCACCAACAAGCCTGGACTTGCAGAGGCCTACCGACTGAACTGGCTTGGGACAATTCACACCTCTTTAACCTGGAGTTACCTCTCTCTCTGCATCTTTGATGATTTGATTGCCTGCAGGTGCTCGCATTCCGGGGCATCTCTGACTGTGTCTATATAAACATTTCTGGAACAAGCCTTTCCATTCACCTGAAGAAGGAGCCGTGCTCCGAAAGCTCGTGTTTGAAACAAACCTGTTGGACTTTAACCTGGTGTTGTAAGACTTCTTACTATGTAAAGATGAGATGTGATGGTTCAGTTGGGTCGCTTGAGAGTTACAAGTTAGCTAGGAAGGCTCTAAAGAGAGAGCTAAAAAGAGCCAAGCGAGGACATGAGAAGTCTTTGGCAGTTAGGATCAAGGATAACCCTAAAGCTTTCTATAGGTATGTCAGGAATAAAAGAATGACTAAGGTAGGAGTAGGGCCAGTCAAGGACAGTAGTGGGAAGTTGTGCGTAGAGTCCCAGTAGAGGTACTAAATGAGTATTGTTCGTCAGTATTCACACAGGAAAAAGACAAAGTTGTCGAGGAGAATACTGAGATACAGGCTACTAGACTAGAAGGGCTTGAGGTTCACAAGGAGGAGGTGTTAGCGATTCTGGAATTTGTGAAAATAGATAAGTCCCCTGGGCTGGATGGGATTTATCCTAGGATTCTCTGGGAAGCTAGGGAGGAGATTGCTGAGCCTTTGGCTTTGATCTTTAAGTCATCTTTGTCTACAGGAATAGTGCCAGAGGACTGGAGGATAGCAAATGTTGTCCCCTTGTACAAGAAGGGGAGTAGAGATAACCCCGGTAACTATAGGCCAGTGAGCCTTACTTCTGTTGTGGGAAAAGTCTTGGAAAGGTTTATAAGAGATAGGATGTATAATCATCTGCAAAGGAATAATTTGATTAGAGATAGTCAACATGGTTTTGTGAAGGGTAGGTCGTGCCTCACAAACCTCATTGAGTTCTTCGAGAAGGTGACCAAACAGGTGGATGAGGGTAAAGCAGTTGATGTGGTGTATATGGATTTCAGTAAAGCGTTTGATAAGGTTCCCCACGGTAGGCTATTGCAGAAAATACAGAGGCATGGGATTCAGGGTGATTTAGCAGTTTGGATCAGAAATTGGCTAGCTGATAGAAGACAAAGAGTGGTGGTTGATGGGAAATGCTCTGACTGGTGTCCAGTTACTAGTGGTGTGCCACAAGGATCTGTTTTGGGGCCGTTGCTGTTTGTCATTTTTATAAATGACCTAGAGGAGGGCGTAGAAGGATGGGTGAGTAAATTTGCAGATGACACTAAAGTCGGTGGAGTTGTGGACAGTGCAGAAGGATGTTACAAGTTACAGAGGGACATAGATAAGCTGCAGAGCTGGGCTGACAGGTGGCAAATGGAGTTTAATGCAGAAAAGTGTGAGGTGATTCATTTTGGAAGGAATAACAGAAAGGCAGAGTACTGGGCTAATGGTAAGATTCTTGGTAGTGTGGACAAGCAGAGAGATCTCGGTGTCCATTTCCATAGATCCCTGAAAGTTGCCACCCAGGTTGAGAGGGTTGTTAAGAAGACGTACGGTGTGTTAGCTTTTATTGGTAGAGGAATTGAGTTTCGGAGCCATGAGGTCATGTTGCAGTTGTACAAAACTCTGGTGCGGTCGCATTTGGAGTATTGTGTGCAGTTCTGGTCGCCACATTATAGGAAGGATGTGGAAGCATTGGAAAGGGTACAGAGGAGATTTACAAGAATGTTGCCTGGTATGGAGGGAAGATCATATGAGGAAAGGCTGAAGGACTTGAGGCTGTTTTTGTTAGAGAGAAGAAGGTTAAGAGGTGACTTAATTTAGGCATACAAGATGATCAGAGGATTAGATAGGGTAGACAGTGAGAGCCTTTTTCCTCGGATGGTGATGTCCAGCACGAGGGGACACAGCTTTAAATTGAGGGGAGATAGATGTAGGACAGATGTCAGAGGTAGGTTCTTTACTCAGAGAGTAGTAAGGGCGTGGAATGCCCTGCCTGCAACAGTAGTGGACTCGCCAACACTAAATGCATTCAAATGGTCATTGGATAGGCATATGGACGATAAGGGAATAGTGTAGAGGGACTTTAGAGGGGTTTCACAGGACGGCGCAACATCGTGGGCCGAAGGGCCTGTACTGCGCTGTAATGTTCTATGTTCTATGTCCCATTGCAGCATCACTCAATGGAACCAAATTGAGACTCAGGTGTGGTGACAGATGAATTTCAATATTTGTTCAAAAAATTCAATGGTGCTGATCACATCCAGATAGTTAATCTGCACTCTCATTGAGTTGTATACTGTCAGACATCCTCTGTGATTTTTATTAAACAGGATGATAATAATAATCTTTATTATTGTCACAAGTAGGCTTACATTAACACTGCAATGAAGTTACTGTGAAAATCCCCTAGTCGCCACATTCCGGTACCTGTTCAGGTACGTGTAGGGAGAATTCAGAATATCCAAATTACCTAACAGCACGTCTTTCGGGACTAGTGGGAGAAAACCGGAGCACATGGAGGAAACACACGCAGACACAGGGAGAACATACAGACTCCGCACAGTCAGTGACCTACACCTGGGACCCTGGCACTGTGAAGCAACCATGCTAATCAGTGTGCTACCGTGCCACCCAAATGCAAGACAGGACTTTGAGATTACCAAATTAAATGAAATATTCCAGATAGTTTGATTCCGTGGTCTTCTGAGTTCCTTTTATTTGTGCCCAAGGATGTCATTCAGCTCCAGTTCAAGAAATTGTGGACTTAATGTTAAGGCTCTGGATTTACGGACTTCTGGTGGCGGCCATGCACGGGTAGGTCGCGTTTTCAGCAGCTCCCGCCGCTAACGGACAAACGGGCCCTTTTAAGGAGCTTTGACGGCCCCTTTTCGACACTAATTGGCAGGCAAACGGCGCTAGAAGGCTCCCCATAGCAGTTTATGGAGGGGACCAGGGGCAGGATGGCCAAACAAACGACCAGTGAGAAGCGGCAGGAATGGGCACGCAAACAAAAACTGGCGGCCGGCTTGGACCAGGCAGCGTGGGCCCAGTGGTCGCGGGAACAGCAGGAGTTCCTTAGGAGCTGCTTTGCCGAACTGAAAACGGAGATGCTGGCCCCAATGAAGGCCTCGATGGAGAAAATGGTTGAGACCCAGAAAATGCAGGAGGAGGCAATCAAGGAGATTGAGAAAAAGGTTTCAGATAATGAAGACGAGATACTAGGCCTGGCCTTCAGGGTGGATGCAGACGACGCCCTACATAAGAAGTGGCAGGAGAGGCTGGAAGACTTTGAAAACAGTTCCATTAGGCAAAACCTGCGCATTCTGGGCCCACCTGAGGGTGCGGAGCGGTCGGGTGCGAGCGCATTTGTGACCACGTTACTGGGGACCTTGATGGGGTCAGGAGCATTCCCTCAGCCTTTGGAATGGGATCGGGCGCACATAGTCCTTGCAAGAAAGCCCAAAACGAATGAACAGCCGAAGGCCATGGTTGTACGGATCTACCGCTTCTCAGATAAGGAACGTGTCCTGCATTGGGCTAAAAAGGAGCGGAGCAGCAGGTGGGAGAACAGTGTAATCCGCATTTACCAGGACCTGGAGCAGAACTGGCCAAGAGGCGTGCTGGATTCAACCGGGCTAAGGCGGCCCTCCACAGCAAAGGGGTGAAGTTCGGGCTGTTGCATCCGGCGAGGCTGTGGGTCACGTATCAAGATCGCCACCATTACTTTGATACACCGGACGAGGGGTGGAATTTTATCAATCAAGAAAAGTTGGACTCAACCTAAAGGACAGCCACACTGGGACCTTACTCTGGTGGAAATGGTAATTGTCGAGTAGCCGGAGGGAGTGACTTTATGTTGTTCCCTCTCATTTTTCTTTGTTCCCTGTTTCTTCGACTATGTTTTCGGTTTTTGTGGAGCTCGGCTGCAGAGGGACGAGAGGGGCCCTACACGTAGGGCTGCCCTCATGGCAGCTGGAGCCGTTCTTTTTATTTTTGTGGGTTTGCGCCCGGGGTTTGTTGTTTGTTTCATTGGGGAAGGGGGGGCGGAAAATGTTCTTTGGGGCCGTTGAAGCAGATAAGTTGGGCTTTCCACAGGGAGGGAAGGGCCCGAAAATTAATCGGAGACAGAGGCAGGAGTGGCCGGGGTCAGCATGGATGAGCTGACTCACGGAAGCATAATGGGGGGAGAGCCAGTGTCAAGCGGGTGCTTTACTTGGGGGTTTGGGGTCACGGGGTTGCTGGGGGGGGGGGGGGGAGGGGGGGGGATGGTTGCTGATTTGCTGACAAAAAAGGAGCCAACTTGGGGGAACAGAGGGAGTGTTGGGTGGGCCTCCAATGGGAGGGCTCGAGTAAGCAGGGGACGCGGGCTCGTGGCTGGCCGAAAAAGGGAAATGGCTAATTGGCGGGGGGGGGGGGGGGGTTTAGCCCCCCATCCAGGCTGATCATGTGGAATGTGCTGGGCCTGAATGGGCCAGTCAAGAGGGCTCGCGTGTTCTCGCACCTAAAGGGGTTAAAGGCAGATGTAGCCATGCCACAGGAGACGCACCTAAAACCTGCGGACCAAACAAGATTGAGAAAAGGGTGGGTTGGCCAGGTGTTCCATTCGGGGCTGGATTCAAAGTCCAGAGGAGTAGCAATCCTGGTCAACAAATGGGTGGCTTCTGACGCAGGGAATATTGTGGCTGACAAGGGGGGCAGATACATAATGGTTAGCGGGAAGCTGCAGGTGATTCAGATGGTGCTAGTGAACGTTTCCGCCCTGAACTGGGATGACGTGGAATTTATGAGATGCACGCTGGGTAAAATTCCGGACTTAGACTCACACAATCTGATTATGGGGGATGACTTTAACACAGTTATAGACCCTGTATTCGACCGGTCAAACCCCAGGTCGGGGAAGCGACCAGCGGCGGCTAAAGAACTGAGGGGATTCATGGAACAGGTGGGGGGCGTAGACCCGTGGAGATTCGCCCGACCAAGGGCGAAGGAGTTCTCTTTCTTTTCCCATGTCCACAAAGTTTACTCCCGTATAGATTTCTTTGTGATGAGCAGGGCGTTAATCCCAAGGGTGGAGGGGACAGAATACTTGGCCATTGTAGTCTCCGATCATGCTCCACACTGGGTGGATTTGCGTCTTGGGAAGGAGAGAGGTCAGCCCCCACTACGGAGGCTAGATGTGGGGCAGCTGGCAGACGATGAGGTTTGTGGGAGGATAAGGGGGAACATTA
Source organism: Scyliorhinus canicula (assembly GCF_902713615.1). NCBI lineage: Eukaryota > Metazoa > Chordata > Chondrichthyes > Carcharhiniformes > Scyliorhinidae > Scyliorhinus > Scyliorhinus canicula. Next base: position 85,783,529 of record NC_052156.1, read on the forward strand.
AAAATTACCTGGAAACTAATGATACGGGGGAGATAGCGGCGTCCACGGTGTGGGAGGCCCTGAAGGCAGTTATCAGAGGGGAGTTGATCTCTATCAGATCCCATAGAGAGAAGAAAGAAAGAGTGGAGAGAGAAAGGCTAGTCGAGGAGAAACTCAAAGTAGACAGGAGCTACGTGGAGACCCCCGACACGGGCTACTGAAAGAGCGCCGGAGGCTGCAGGTGGAATTCGACATGCTGACCACTGGGAAGGCGATAGCAGAGTTGAGAAAGGCCAAAGGGGCTGTCTACGAATACGGGGAGAAAGCGAGTAGAATGCTGGTGCACCAACTCCGCAAGAGGGAGGCGGCCAGGGAAATTGGGGAAGTACGGGATAAGGCGGGCAACACGGTCATAGACCCAGAGGGGGTGAACAAAGTCTTTAGGGCGTTCTACGGTAAATTATATGAGTCAGAGCCCCCACCGGGAGGGGATGAAGCAATTTATGGACCAACTGAGATTTCCAAAGGTGGAAGAGGATCTGACGGAGGGACTGGGGGCCCCGATAGAGCTGGAGGAGATGGTAAAGGGTCTAGGGAACATGCAGTCGGGCAAGACCCCGGGGCCGGACGGCTACCCTGTAGAATTCTACAAGAAATTTTCGGAACTGCTGTGCCCATTCCTACTAAAGACCTTAATGAAGCCAAAGAGAGGGGGACCCTCCCCCCAACAATGTCACAGGCTTTGATTTCACTCATCCTCAAAGGAGAGAAAGATCCGCTACAGTGTGGATATCATAGACCGATATCGCTCCTGAACGTAGACGCCAAACTGCTGGCTGCTGGCTGCTAGAATTGAGGACTGCATCCCTGGGGTGACAGGGGAGGATCAGACAGGCTTTGTCAAGGCCAGGCAATTCAACTCCAATGTACGGAGGCTCCTAAACATCATCATGATGCCCTCAGAGGGAGAGGAGGCAGAAGTAGTCGCGGCGATGGACGCAGAGAAAGCCTTTGACCGGGTGGAATGGGAGTACCTGTGGGAGGCGCTAAGAAGGTTCGGGTTCGGGGTTCATAGGTTGGGTCCAGCTACTCTACCAGGCCCCCATGGCAAGTGTGTGCACGAACAGGGTGAGGTCGGAATACTTTAGGCTCCACCGGGGGCGAGGCAGGGGAGCCCCCTCTTCCCGTTATTATTCGCCCTTGTGATAGAGCCGCTGGCTATAGCGCTGTGGACTTCAAAGAACTGGCAGGGGTTGGTTCGGTGGGGGGGGGGGGGGGAGCATTGGGTCTCGCTTTATGCGGATGATCTGCTCCTGTACATCTCGGACCCACTAGAAGGGATGGGGGAGGTCATGCAGATTCTGAGGGACATTGGCAATTTCTCGGGGTACAAACTAAACGAGAAGAAAAGCGAGATATTCGTGATCCAAGCTAAGGGGCAGGAAAAGGGACTGGGAGAGCTTCCGCTGAAGTTGGTCAAGAAGAGCTTTCGGTACCGAGGGATACAGGTGGCTCGAAAGTGAAATGCCCTCCACAAGCTGAATGTATCTCGGCTGGTAGAGCAGATGGAGGGGGACTTCAAAAGGTGGGACATGCTCCCGCTATCTTTAGCGGGGAGGGTGCAGACCGTTAACATGACGGTTCTCCCCAGATTCCTGTTTGTCTTCCAGTGCCTTCCCATCTTCATCCCTAAGTCCTTCTTTAAGCGGGTGAACAAGATCATCTCGGGATTCGTATGGGCAAATAAGACCCCGCGAATAAAGAGACTGTACCTGGAGCGTAGTCGGGGGGGAGGTGGGCTGGCGCTGCCGAACGTTTGCAGCTACTATTGGGCGGCTAACATAGCCATGATCAGGAAATGGGTATTGGGGGAGGGGTCGACGTGGAAGCAGTTAGAGACGGCCTCATGCAAAGGTACCAGCCTAGAGGCACTTGTAGCGGCACCTCTGCCGTTCTCGCCGGCCCGCGACTCCTCCAGTCCGGTAGTGGTGGCGGCATTAAAGATCTGGGGTCAGTGGAGAAGGCACGGGGGGGGGGGGGGGGGGGGGGGGGGGGAGGTAGCCTCAGTTTGGACCCCGATACGCAACAATCACAGATTTGCCCCGGGCAAGATAGACCGAGGGTTTCATAGCTGGCATAGGGCAGGCATTAAAAGGATGGAGGACCTGTTCATAGACGGAACCTTTCCCAGCCTTGCAGGATACAGGATAGGGTGGTCTCCGGCACCGGGGTAGGGGAGGGAAAGGTGTTGGACACCTACCAGGAACTTCAGGAGGCGGAGGAAGCCCCAGTGAAGGATCTTAAGGGCAAATGGGAGGAGCTAGGCGGGGAGCTGGATGTGGGCCTGTGGGCGGATGCCCTAAACAGAGTCAATTCCTCTTCATCATGTGCCAGGCTTAGCTTAATCCAGTTTAAGGTGGTCCACCGGGCACACATGATGGCAACCAGGATGAGCAAGCTCTTTGGGGTTGAGGATAAATGTGTGAGGTGTGCGAGAAGCCCTGCAGATCACGTCCACATGTTCTGGGCATGCCCGGCTCTTAAGGGATTCTGGCAGGGATTTGCTGAGGCAATGTCCAAGATCTTGGACACGCAGGTGGTGCCGAATCCAGAGATAGCGATCTTTGGTGTGTCAGACAATCCGGGAGTTCAGGAATGAAAGAGGCCGACGTTCTGGCCTTTGCCTCCCTGGTAGCCCGGAGACGGATCCTTTTAATGTGAAGGGACCCGAAGCCCCCGAGTGTAGAGACCTGGGTTAGTGGCATGGCTGGGTTTCTCAGTCTCGAGAAAATAAAGTTTGCCTTGAGAGGGTTCTCTCGGAGGTGTCAGCCGAACCTCAACTTTCTAGGAGAGCAGTAATGTTCAGCAGCAGCATCCTGGGGGGGGGGGGGGGGGGGGGGGGGGAGAGTAGGAGGAAGGGGGGGAGGAAGAATTTTTGCAAACAGTTGTGCAAAAAATTATGTTTCTGGCAAAAATTTGAATACAAATAATTTTTTTGAAAAGGCTCTGGATTTACATGGGTCAGATGGACACAAATGCATCTATGGGACCCACCTGCCCATCTCTGCTAAAATTGCCAGTTCTCATCCACCCTGTGGAAGAGAACAAGTTGGGAATCGCCCATGAATCGCCGAGCAACGTGACTGCAGCAGATTTTTAAAATGTTCAAAAGCTTTTGGTCTGTACTCCCTCAACGTAACAATTGAGACAGACACTGGGAACCCTACAAGCATTAGGAATGGAACCCCTGGTTTGAGCGTCACTCACTCTTAGAACCATAGAATTCCTACAGTGCAGAAGGCAGCCATTCGGCACGCCAAGTCTGCACCGACTCTCTGAAAGAGCATCGTACCCAGGCCCACTCCCCTGCCCTATCCCTGTAACCCCATAATCCCACCTAAACTGCACACCACTGGATACTATCATGGCCAATTCACCTAACCTGTATATCTTTGGACTGTGGGAGGAAACCGGAGCACCAGGAGGAAACCCACTGGGAGAAAGCGCAAACTCCACACAGAGAGTCACCCAAGGCCGAAGTTGAACCTTGGCACTGGGAGGCAGCAGTGCTAACCACTTCTTGTCCAGCCATCATGGCGGCAAGGTAGCACAGTGGTTACTACTGTTGCTTCACAGCGTCAGGGACCCGGGTTCGATTCCCAGCTTGGGTCACTGTCTGTACGGAGTCTGCACGTTTGCCCCTTATCTGCGTGGGTTTCCTCCGGGTTCTCCGGTTTCTTCCCACAAGTCCCGAAAGACGCCTTAGGTAATTTGGATATTCTGAATTCTCCCTCTGTAGTGTGGCGACGAGGGGATTTCCACAGTAACTTCATTGCAGTGTTAATGTAAGCCTACAATAATAAAGATGATTATTTTGCTTGTAAGAGGACGATAATGGTTCTCAGCCATGCTATTGTTTAGGCAATGCCTCAATGTGGGTTTAAATTTTGACAACAGGACTGTGCTAAAGCCAGGCTGATTTATTTTCACAGGTAATGCTGAAGAGGTGAAACTTCTGAATGAACCACTTGTTGCTGCAACAATCAAAGTATACTCCACAATAACATCACAGCTGCTCCCAACCCCTGCCAAGTCACACTACACCTTCAACCTGCGTGACCTGTCAAAAGTCTTCCAGGGTATACTCATGGCTGAATCTGCTAATACCCGGGTATGTTTAAGCTCTATCTAAAGATCAACTCTCTCTTACCTCCTGCACTTTGCTGCCTCAGGGGCTTCAAATAACAGGTTCTTATGAAGAACTTTTGAATATAAATTCTTGTGATACAAGCCTCATATGCAAAGCCAGTATTTATTGCCCAATCCTAGTTGTCTCAGCAGGTAGTAATGGGATTTCTTCTTCAACTACTGCAGTCCATCTGATACAACTAAGTATCTTACTAGGTTACTTCAAGGACAGTTATGGGCCAACTTCATTAATATGGAACTGGAGTCATATGTAGGCCAGATTGGGTAAAGACAGCCAGTGACCTTCCCTTGCGGACATCCATGAACCCAGTTCAATAGCTTCATGGCCACTTTCACTGATAACTGCTTTTTATTGCCATCTTTTGAAACCAAATTCAAATTCTCAAACCGCCAAGGTGAGATTTGAATTCATGTTCACTTAATTACTAGTTCATTAACATAACTAATACACCACGAGCCTATTCCTGTTTTCCTGTCATACAAAATTGATGATAATGGAATTTTTACTTTGGTTGCCAATGGGATAGATTTCCCTCTTTATCACTAGAAAAGAAATGGAATGAACAGTCAGTTGTACAATGCATGAGTGATAAAACCATAAGAATATAAGATATAGGAGCAGGAGTAGACTACACGCTCCCTCAAACCTGACTCCCCATTCAATAATTTTGTGGCTGATCTTCTGGCTTAGCCCCACTTTCCTGTCTGATCCACAAATCCAATGATTTCCTGAGTGTCCAAAACTCTGCCTAGATCAGCATTAAATATATTAAACAATGGAGCATCCACAACCTTCGAGAGTACAGAATTCCAAAGATTCGCAACCTGTTGAGTCAGGAAATTTCTCCTCATCTCAGTCCTAAATGATCAGCCCCATGTTCTAGATTCTCCAGCCAGGGAAAACAAGCACTCATTGTCTACCCTGTCGAGCCTCATCAGAATCTTGCAATGAAATCACCCAATCTAAACTGCAGAGAATATGGGTCCAATACACTCAACCTTTCATCATAAGAGAACCTTCTCATCCCAGAAAAGTTTGCTGTACCACCTTCAAGGCAAGTATCTAATTCCTTAAATATGGAGACCAAAACTGTGCATAGTAATCCAGCACCTTCCTGTTTATTCCCTTATTTTCCCCTTTTACTTTGTTTTCATTTTTGATCCATAGATGATTAAAGGGCATGTATCAAGCCAATCAACAGAATTCAGATGTTACCAGAGATAATATTAATTCCTGGTAGGAGGCTTCAGACATCTAGGCACTAAAGAGAGAGAAATTGGGTGCGACTTGGCTTAATTGATTGGCTGTTGGCCAATGAATGAGCCCAAAATGCTGTGCTCTGCCAGGTAACAGGTGGTGATTTGATCCTATCTCAGTGGAATGCTTTTCAGAATCCCAAGGAGTTTCAGTTTTCATCCTGGTAAACAGAGACTGGCTCCTGCTACTCTCTCCTCTGTATTTCTCTCCAGAGAGCCTCTGAGTACTATATTTTTGAAGTTACGGAGACCTGGATAATCTAACTACAGGAAAACCAGTACTGGTTGTAAACAAAGACCAGAAGCTGCTTTCTCTCTCCAGAAAGGTTGTGATTGCTACATTTCTGAAGTTGCAGAGAACCTGAATGAACTAATCTACAGAGAAGACCATTACAGGCTGTGTTCAGAGGCTTTAACCTGCAAGTTTGCTGTGAAGAAAGATGTGCTAAATACCATCATCTGAAACAAAGACTCTTTTACCTTTTTCTTATGATTTGTATTTCTTTTCACCCCTCTGTATTTGCCTGTCATGTGTGTGTGTGTGTGTGTGTATATATAGAGGGGGGGGGGCAAGTTAAAGTTTGGATTTGGATTTGATTTATTGTCACCTGAAAAATATTGTTCTGCATACAGTCCAGACAGATCGTTCCATACATGAAAATATGATAGGACATACATAAATTCACACTGTAAATAAATAGACACAGGCATCAGGTGAAGTAAACGGAGTGTAGTACTACTGAATAGAGAGGGTGTGTGAAGAGATCAGTCCATAAGAAGGTCATTCAGGAGTCTGGTAACAGTGGGGAAGAAGTAGCGGGAGGTGTAGACAGAGTCAATGGATGGGAGGCAGGTTTGTGTGATGGACTGGGCTGTGTTCACGACTCTGTAGTTTCTTACGGTCTTGGGCCGAGCAGTTGCCATACCAGGCTGTGAAACAGCCATATAGCATGCTTTCTATGGTGCCTCTGTAGAAATTAGTAACAGTCAATGTGGACATGCCGAATTTCCTTAGTTTCCTGAGGAAGTGTTGTGCTTTCCTGGTCGTGGCGTTGACATGGGTGGACAGGGACAGATTATTGCTGATGTGCACACCTATGAATTTGAAGCTGTCAACCATCTACACCTGAGCACCATTGATGCTGACAGGGGTGTGCACAATACTTTGCTTCCTGAAGTCAATGACCAGCTCCCTAATTTTGCTGATGTTGAGAGAGAGATTGTTGTCGTTACACAACGCCACTAAGTTCTCTATACCTCCTGTACTCTGATTTATTGTTGTTTGAGAGCCAACCCACTACGGCAAACTTGTAGGTAGAGTTTGAGCTGAATTCTGATACATAGTCGTGTGTGTGTGTAGAGACGATAGTAGGGGGGCTAAGTATGCAGCCTTGCACGGTCCCAGTATTGAGGACTATCGTGGAGGAGGTGTTGTTTATTCTTAGTGATTGTGGTCTGTGGGTCAGAAAGTCATGGATCCAGTTTCAGAGAGAGGAATCAAGTCCGAGGTTTTGGAGTTTTGATATGAGCTTGGCTGAGATTATAATGTTGAAAGCAGAGCTCTAGTCATTGAATAGGAGTCTGACATAGGAGTCCTTGTTGTCAAGATGCTTCAGGGATGATTGAAGAGCCAGGGAGATGACGTCTGCTGTGGACCGGTTGTGGTGGTATGCGAATTGCAGTGGATCAAGGCAATCTGGGAGAATGGAGTTGATGTGTCTCATGACCAACCTCTCAAAGCACTTCATAATGAAAGATGTCAAGGCCACTGGACGATAGCCATTGAGGCATATTGCCTGGTTCTTCTTTGGCACCGGTATGATGGTAGTCTTCTTGAAACAGGTGAGAACCTTGGAATGGAGTAGGGAGAGGTTGAAGATGGCCGTGAACACATCCGTCAGGTGGTCCGCACAGGATATGAGTGCACAACCAGGGACTCCATCAGGACCTGTTGCTTTCCAAGGGTTCACTTTCAAGAAGACCGATCTGACTTCGTAAGCTGTGACTGGAGGTATAGGTGTGTCCAAGGCTGCGGGGCAGTTGACAGTGGTTTCATGGTTTCCTGCTCGAAACTAGCATTGAATGCATTAAGTTCATCAGGGAGGGGTGTGCTAAAGCCGGATATTCTACTCTGCTTTGCTTTGTAGCCTGTTATGTTGTTTAAGCCTTGCCACATCTGACGAGTGTGACTCTAGCTAAGTCTGGTATTGTCTCTTGGCATCCCTGATGGCTTTACGGAGATCGTACCTGGATTTTTTCTATAGGTCAGGGTCGCCTGTCTTGAATGTCTCAGACCTGGCCTTCAGTAGGGAGTGAATCTCCCAATCAAACCATGGTTTCTGGTTAGGAAACGTATGTACTACCTTCTTTGGCACGCAATATTCTACACACTTGCTGATGAAGTCTGTGACGGTGGTGGCATACTCGTTTAGGTTGGGCACTGAGGTCTTGAATATGGACCAGTTCACTGGCTCCAAGCAGTCGCGCAGGACCTCTTCTGTTGCCTCGGACCAGCATTGCACAACCTTCTTAACCAGATTCTCCCAGGACGGCACAGTGGTTTGCACTGTTGCTTCACAGCGCCAGGGGTATGGATTGGTAGACACCGTTGATTTTTGTGCAGCAGTGGTCAAGTCTTCTGGCGCCCCTGGTGGGAGGAGATGTGTTGGTGGAATTTTGACAGTACACTCTTGAGGTTGGCTTGGTTGAAGTCCCCAGACACAATGAACAAGGCCTCCGGGTATTCTGTTTCACTGTTATTTTTAACGGTGTACAATTCATCAAGAGCCTTCTTCACTTCCATCTGGGGTGAAATGTAGACCGCCGTTATGATGGCAGAAGTGAACTCCCGTAGAAAGTAGTATGGGTGGCGCTTCACAGTCAGGTATTCCAGGTCCAGGGAGCAGTAGCTCGCCAGGGTCACCACGTCCAAGTACCAGGAGGAGTTGATGAGGCAAACCCCTACACTCTTTGCTTTGCCCGATGATGCCATGCGGTCCATCCGGTGAATTGAGAAACCGTCAGGTTGTATGACACAGTCCTGTGAGGCAGGGATAAGCCATGTCTCTGTGAAACAGAGACACACGCAGCACCGACTGGCGACTCTGAGCCGGTGTGTCCCGAGGATCGTGGCAACTTGACCACCACAATCGTGTTCACACGATCGTGGTGGTCAAGCTGCCATGACAGCAGTCTCTTACTTCCCTTTGAGAGGTGAGTCTCGCGTTAAATTCGTCCAGCTTGATTTTGATTGCATTTGGCAAGAGTATGCTGGGGAGAGGACACTTGAAAACCGACTTGTTTTAGTCTCACCTGCCACATTTCCCTCGCTTCCTCAGTTGGCAGTTGCTTCTGGGTGGTCCTGGGATCCGATGGGAGAAGTCTGACCTTGTGGAAGGTATGTGGTCACGTCTGGCGGTTTCCAGGCGCTGGTTGCTATTTTGGGGTTGCCGGAGGGCATGTAATTATAATCTTAATTAGTGTCACAAGTAGGCTTATATTAACACTGCAATGTAATTACTGTGAAAAGCCCCTAGTTGCCACACTACTGCCTTTTCGAGTTCACTGAGGTGAATTCAGAATGTCCATGTCACCTAACAAGCACGTCTTTCAGACTTGTGGAAGGAAACCGTAACACCCAGAGGAAACCCACACAGACACGGGGGAAACATCCAGACTCCACACAGACAATGACCCAAGCCGGAAATCGAACCCAGGTCCTTGGCTCTGTGAAGCAACTGTGCTACATGTTCTCAATCCCCTCGGGCCACAGGATTCCGCGAGAACAGGTCTACCTTTCGGTGCATTTGGGTCCTCGCATGGGGTCCCCGCCATTTTGGGGGTCTTTAGTCTGGTTTGGGTCGCAGGGAGGGTCTTCCTTTGTCAAGTTGGGCCTGGTCCCATGTACAGTTTTAGCGGCGTTGGTGGTCTGGTGCTTGATATACCATCAATTACGACACAAGAGTGAGATCAAGTGAATGAAGGATTTAATACGGAAAGAACTTAGCTAGCCAGAGACTTCAGTACAAACTGAGCACCACCCACTGGACGCAACATTATATACAGCCCCGGGGAGGTGGAGCCCACTGGGGTTCCAACCCAAGCCTTAAAGGCATATCACACCAATCATTCACTACATTCACCCCCTGTTTAAAAAAATAAAGTCCGTTGGGGGTGACGTGGGATCAAATGTTCAGTCTATCAGGAGGCCTGATCATCCTCTTTGACCTCCTCAGCTCAGGCGGTGGTACGGTGGGCAAAGACGTCATCGATGATGGTATATCCGGGAGCACGGCGGTTGGAGCTTCCATCTGGCGTGTCAAAGAAGGTTGGGGAGCAGATGATGGTATATCCGGGAGCAAGGCGGTTGGCGCTTCCGTCTGGCGTGTCGAAGAAGGTTGGGAGCAGGTGATGGTATATCCGGGAGCACGGCGATCGGCGCCTCCGTCTGGCGTGTCGGAGAAGGTTGGGGAGCAGGGGCCGGGTGGGTGGCTGGGGGCGAAAGTGCAGGCACAGGGGGCGTGAAATGGAGGCGCGGGAGGGCGACTGGCGTAGGGAAACCGTATCTTGCCGTCGGTCAGAATGCGCAATGTAGGCATACTGGGGGTTAGCATGTAGCAGTTGGACCCTCACGACTAGGGGAACCGTTTTATGGCTCCTCACATGCCTCCGGAGAAGAACAGGTCCCGGAGTTGTCAGCCAGGATGGAAGTGAGACCCTGGAGATGGACCTCCTAGGGAAAACAAACAAGCGATTGTGAGGGGTCTCGCTCGTGGCCATGCAGAGGAGTGATCTCATGGAGTGGAGCGCATCGGGTAGTACCTCCTGCCAGCGGGGAATTGGGAGACTTCTAGACCGAAGGGCCAGAAGAACACCCTTCCAAACCATCGACTTCTCCCTCTCCACCTGCCCGTTTACCTGCAGGTTGTAGCTGGTAGTCCTGCTCGAGGCGATGCCCTTACCGAGCAGGTACTGACACAGCTCAGCGCTCATGAACGATATACCCTGGTCGCTGTGAATTTAAGCGGGGAAACCAAACAGAGTGAAGATGCTGTGCAGTGCCTTTATAACAGTGGCCGAGGTCATGTCAGGGCAGGGGACAGCGAATTGGAAGCGGGAGTACTCGTCAATGACAGTTAAGAAATAGACATTGTGGTTGGTGGACGGAAGAGGTCCTTTGAAGTCGATACTTAGGAGCTCAAAGGGCCTGGGGGCCTTCACCAGGCGAGCTTTGCCTGGCCGATAAAAGTGTGGATTGCACTCCGCGCAGACTTGGCAATCCTTGATCATTGCCCTGACCTCCTCGGTGGAGTAGGGCAGATTGTGGGCCTTAATAAAGTGGGCAATCCGGGTGACCCCCGGGTGACAGAGGTCATTGTGGATAGCCCGCAGTCGATCCTCTTGAGCGCTGGCGCATGTACCACGGGACAGGGCATCTGGGGGCTCCTTGAGCGCCCCCGGACGATACTTAATATCATAAGTGTAGGTGGAGAGTTCGATTCTCCACCTCAAGATCTTATTCTTGATCTTGCCCCGCTGTGCGTTGTCAAACATAAAGGCGACCGACTGCTGGTCGGTGACGAGGGTGAACCACGTACCGGCTAGGTAGTGCCTCCAATGCCGCACAGCTTCCACAATAGCTTGCGCCTCCTTCTCGACAGTGGAGTGCTGGATCTCGGAAGCGTTGAGGGTTCTAGAAAAAAACGCAACTGGCCTGCCCGCCTGGTTGAGGGTAGCAGCCAGGACGACGTCTGACACATCGCTCTCGACCTGGAAGGGAATGATCTCATCCGCCGCGTGCATAGCGGCCTTAGTGATATCGGCCTTGATACGGCTGAAGGCTGAACGGGCCTCAGCCGTCAGGGGAAATGTCGTGGTCTCAATAAGTGGGCGGGCTTTGTCCGCATAGTTGGGGACCCACTGGGCATAATAGGAGAAAAGCCCCAAGCACCGTTTGAAGGCCTTGAGGCTGAGGGGAAGAGGGAGTTCCGTGAGGGAGTGCATGCGATCGGGCCCTAGGACCCCGTTTTCCACGACATAGCCGAGGGTGGCTGGCCGGATTGTGCGGAAAACACATTTTTCTTTGTTGTGAGTTAAGTTGAGGGCCCGGGCGGTCTGGAGAAACTTCTCAAGGTTGGCGTTGTGGTCCTGCTGATCTTAGCCACAGATGGTGACATTGTCCAAGTACGGGTAAGTAGCCCGCAGTCCGTACTGGTCCACCAATCGGTCCATCGTTCTCTGGAAGACCGAGACCCCATTAGTAACGCCAAAAGGGACCCTAAAGAAGTGGAAGAGCCGGCCGGCTGCTTCAGAAGCCGTGTAGTGGCGACCTTCCGGGCGGATCGGGAGCTGGTGGTAGGCGGACTTCAGATGGACTGTGGAGAAAACCTGGTATAGCGCGATCTGATTAACCATCTCCGCTATGCGGGGAAGGGGGTACACATCAAGCTGCGTGAACCGGTTTACGGTCTGGCTGTAATCCACGACCATCCAGTTCTTTCCTCCAGAGCAGACTACCACCACCTGCGCCCTTCAGGGGCTGTTGCTGGCCTCGATGACCCCCTCTCTCAAGAGTCGCTGGACCTCTGACCTGATGAAAGTCATATCCTGGGCACTGTACCACCGGCTCCTGGTGGCGATGGGCTTACAGTCGGGGGTGAGGTTCGCGAAGAGCGAGGGGGGGGTTGACCTTCAGAGTTGCGAGGCTACAGACCGTGAAGGGTGGTAAGGGTCCGCCGAACTTCAGGGTCAGGCTTCGGTGACTACATTGAAAATCCAGACCAAGCCGCAGGGACGCGCAGAGGTGAGGGAGGACATAGAGTTTAAAGCGGGCGTATTGAGCGCCCTGGTTCGCGAGGTTCGCGATACAGTATCCCCGAATTCGGACGGAATGGGACCCAGAGGCGAGGGAGATTGTTTGGGAGGCAGGGTAGGTGCGCAGGGAGCAGCGCCTTACTGTTTATGGATGCACAAAACTCTCCGTGCTCCCGGAGTCAAAGAGGCAGGGGGTCTCGTGCCCGTTAACCTGGACGACCACCATGGAGCTCCACATGTGCTTTGGCCGCGACTGGTCGTGGGTGACTGCTCCAAGCTGCTGGTAATATGTGTCATCCGGGGAATCGGAGTCACAAAATTGCCGCCCCCATCGGTCGCATGTGTCGGGTTGAGCAGAAGATGGAGGCCAAGATGGCCGCCCCCACGAATTGCACAAGGCTGATGACGCGTCGGAAAAGGGCGTGTCCGGCAGGCACGCAGCCACGTTGCGGGGCCTGTGGGCCCGTGAGTCCGTTGGTCGGGCCTGGTGAGTTTTCTGCTTCTCAGCCTTTGGTCTGGCCAGGCAGACTCTAGCAAAATGCCCCTTTATGCTGCAGTCGCTACATGTCGCGGAGCGTGCTAGGCAACACTGTCTTGCATGTTGGCCCTGACCACAGAAGTAGCATGACGGTCCCCGGTCTGGGCGGGTAATCGCGCGGCACAGGCCTGTGGTGTGGTAGGGTCTGGGTGAAGTCCGCGTGGGGCTCGCGGGGTACGCGCCGAGGTTCTGGTAGGCCACCTCTAACAACGTGGCTAAATTTACCGTTTCCTGCAGGTTGTTTGCCTGGTTTTCTAGGAGTCGCTGCCTGACGTAGTTCGAGTTGATTCCAGCCACGTAGGCGTCCCGGATCTGCAGCTTCATGTGGTCCTCCGCCGACACAGCTTGGTAATTGCAATTTCTGCCGAGCATGGTGAGCTTTTCCAAATACTCCTCCAGCGATTCCCCGGAGCTCTGCTGGCAGGTAGAAAGTAGATGCCGCGCGAACACCTAATTGACGGGCTTGATAAAGCGCTTCTTTAGAATCTTGACCGCAGCGTCATACGAGGCCAGGTGTGAATGAGGTGCAGCTTGCGAGTTCCGAGGATAGGTGCTTCTGAGGAGCCGATATATGCCTCAAAGCAGAGAAGCCAGTGCGAGAAGATCTCCTTGGCTTCTGGCGCATGGGCATCTGGATCGAGTTTCTCTGGCTTGAGAGCGGGGTCCATAGTGTCGTTTTTTGCATATTAAATTGATATACCATCAATTACGACATGAGAGTGAGATCAAGTGAATGAAGGCTTTAATACGCAAAGAACTCAGCTAGCCAGAGACTTCAGTACAAACTGAGTGCCACCCACTGGACGCAACATTATATACAGCCCTGGGGAGGCGGAGCCAGAGGCAGAGCCCACCGGGGTTCCAACCCAAGCCTTAAAGGCATATCAAACCAAACCTTAAAGGCATATCACCTATTTGGTGAGTACATTCACCACAGTGCTCCTGGAATCCGGCCTTGGAGTAGACTGGGTTGGGCCTTGACATGGATTCTCCTCCTTTCCTCATCTACCACTAACTCAGGGCACTGGCTGGCCTCTCTGGGTTGGATCGCTGGATGGGCCTCTCTGGGCCGGGTCTCGTGGTATGGGGCCCGGCCAACGTTCCGGAAGCTAGGTTGGGTGCTCCGGTGGCGGGGTCACTTCCCAGGCCATGTCAGGCACTCCGAGAGCAGTATTGGGTCCTACGCAAGATCGGTATTGGACTTTCGGGTCATCCGTTTCCAGGTCGTGGCCAGGGTCAGGTCGTTGGAGGAGTCCTGCCGGGTCAGGTCAAGTCATGTGGGTTGGCCCACAGACGTTGGAGGATCTTCAGACATGCAAGGGAACATAAAAGAGAAAGGTTACAGATAGTGTTGGTGTTAGAATTAAATTTTTAAAGGTTAGTATGGTTATAAGAGATGTAGGAAGAGGATCTGTGGGAGAGAGTTGCCATGCAGCAGCTCTGGGGAATACCAAGTGGGGAGTTAGCAATTAGTTAATAGTTAACCAGTTGCATTTTATGCATATTTCATTATTGTTCTTGTTATAAATAAACAATAAATGTGTTTAAACCTTGTAGGGATCCTCCTGTTTAAACCCTGTTTGTAACCTTATTTTTCCTTTTCTTATTTTTTGCTATTACAATTTTGATGGACCTGTGATTGTAATACAGCCTTTGCCTTTAATTCGGGCAGGAGAGATGCAGCCTTTGCCTTTAATTCCAGCTGGACAAATGCAACTTTTACCTTTAATTCCAGCTGGAGAGATCAGTGGTGACTCAGTTTGACTGACTTGGCTGGTGGCCAATGAATTGGCTCGAAATTCTGAGCTTTGCCAGTGACCAGTGGTGATTGGTTCTGATTTCTCTGGAATGTTTTTCAGTATCATAAGTCTAGGTTTTTTTAGTTTCCTTTTGGTTCTGGAACTGGAAATAGCGGTTCTGAAGCTGGAAGGAGCGATTCTGATTCTCTCTCTCTACTATGATGAAGTCTCTCTCAAAATCTGGTGCAAGAACTCTTCTCACTCCCCAGTAAAGCTGGGTGCCATTTTATTGAAATTGCAAAGGATTGAGGTCAAAACTCAGGTTGGAAACTGGGTCTGATGGGAGATAAAGGGCATTAAGAGAGATGCAGTCTCAAAGGTGGACCTTTGAGTTGAAGGCCCAGTTTAATAAAGGCTAAAGTGTGTCTCCAGAAGAAATCCTAATGCTTGTGAGTATCGAATGACTGTTTCAACAAGAAGACCATGACCAAGTGTACACTTGTAGCTCCAATCAATCAGCGTGCTGGGAGGAAAGCCTGCTGCAAAGAACCCTTCATCGAAAACGAGGACTCTTCTCCTTTTCACTTTAATCCTTATTGTTTTTACCCCTTACCACCCCCATATTTGTATCTGTCGTGTGTGTGTGTGGGGGGGGGGGGGGGTAAGCAGGTGGGACAGTTCAAGGGGGGTTGTAGGTTAGCTTGCCATTATTCCATTGTAATTACTGCATATTTCATTTTTATTTCTGCATAAATAAACAGTAAATGTGTTTCAACTTATAAACCTGGTGACTGTAATTATTAGACAGCCAAGGGCCAAGGTTTTTGGGGATTTTCATACACATTTTTGGTTAGTTCACTTATGTTGGGACTCCAGGGTCTGTGGGCTTGAATTGACAACACATTAGCCCAGGGTGTCGTAACATCCTAGTGACTAATTAGTAGGCAGTCAAAGGCCAAAGACTTCAGGTTCAATTCAAACAAATTAGAACAAAGTCCCATAGCGAGCGGGTTAAGCCATGTGTTTCCTGGTGCTCGTAGTGCTGAGAAATATGTGGCTATTCAACACGGCTCGTGTTGTATAAGGGGTCTCAGCTGGGATCGCGCAGCTGAGGCCGCACATAGCCCCATTTTGTACAGTGGGGAGCTCCACTTGCCGAAACTCCCCAGTGTAGCAAAAATGGCGTCCCGATCTCCGAGGCCCCCGAAACCCCCTCCCCCCTCCACAGCCAAACGTACTATGGGAGGGATTTACATCGCAATGTCTCGTGTTGGTGCTTGTGAGGCGTTGCAACCGGGTAGATCCCGGGAATGTGATCTCCCGGCTTTTATTGGCTGCACTGCACTGCGGCGAGCTGCTTTTCTGGCGCAGTGTGACATTGGGATTGCGCCCTTTGGGTATTTTTCTAAGAATTATTGGTTAATGTACTTATGTTGTGACTCCGAGCCAAATTAAGCTGGAATTAACCGCGCCCTTACCCAGGGTGTCGTGGAACTTCCTTGTTCTTTTACTCCAAACCCTTTGCAATTTATTTCTACATGTTATGTGCTTTCCTAATTGTTTGTTCTATGTTTTTTTTCTTTATTCTTTCCCGGGATGTGGAGGTCCCTGTCAATGTCAGCATTTGTTGGTTATCCTTAATCTTTTAAAAATATACTTTATTCCAAACACAATGAACAAATCATATAGTAATCCAAAGACACAACCAAATTACAAACTGTTTGTAATTTTTCCCTTTCAGGGCTTTTCACAGTAACTTCATTTGAAGCCTACTTGTGACAATAAGCAATTTTCATTTTTCATTTTCTCCCCATAAATAACACAATATTCCTCCCCCACACACTGGCAACAATCCAAATCCTTGAATAGAGACCAAAAGAGTCTCCATCCTACGTAAAACCCTGACCCTCTAAGAGTGAACTTCATTTTTTCCAATTATAGGGACTCTGCCATGTCCTCCAACCACGCTGACACCTTGGCAACGCCACCGACCTCCAGCTCAATAGGAATCGCTGCTAGGCAATCAGAGTGGCAAAGGCCACGGCATCAGCCCCCCTCCCCTCCAGCAGCTCCGAATATCTGAAGATTGCAGGGCACCATCCTCACCCCCAAAACCTCTGACAGTGTCTTAAAGATGGTGGCTCAGAAGCCCCCTGGCTTCGGGCAAGACCAAAATATATGGATATGATTCACAGGACTCCTTGCACACCTCTCACATTTGTCCTGGAACAGGATGATGCAAATTTACCCGGTGCATAATTTCACTCCAGGGCACCCCCCACCCCACCACCACCACCAAGTTCTGTCCCTAGCTCCTCCTCCCACTTTTGGCTCATCACCTCCACTGGCGCTTTCTGCTTCCAACAATTATCTATATATATCCATAATCCTCCCTTCCTCCACCTTGCCCTGTATTAATAATCTGTCCAATAGAGTGTGCCTTAGAATCTGGGGGAACAAGGGGCGCTCTGGCGTGTACCTGAATTCACTCACCCTTGGCAGCTGGCACTTCTCCTGCAACTCTTACAGCCTTGTGACCTTCCCCTCCACGAACAGATCCCTTACTATAGTCCTTCCCTATGCAAACTCCTGTATGTTGTGTTTATCCCTGCTGGTACAAACCTCCGATTCCCACATAAAAGGGACCAGCGCAGACGTAGCCCTCATTCCAAAGTGCCACCTCAGCTGGTTCCAGACCTTGAGAGATGATATTACTACTGGGCTAATGGTCTACCTAACTGGGGAGGTGGGCTGTCACCAGGGTCCTTGCATAGGAGACTTCCTCATTTGTACACATTTTACAACAATGGTTGATATATGTCATAGTCACAATTACTGAGGTGATTTTTCAATTCCAGGTGCCACAGTGGGTATTTGAATACATGTCCCCAGAACACTTTGCTTGGTCTTTTCATCCAAATCATTAATATAGATGTAAATAGCTAAGGCACCCAGCGCTGATCCTTGCGACACCATTAAGTTAAATCTGCCAACTTGAAAATGCACTATCTATCCTGCTCATTGCTTCTTGTCTGTTAACCAATCCTGTATCAATGTTACCCCTAATTCCATTAACTCTGACCTGGTTTATTAACCTTTTGTGTGGTACCTTAATTAATCCGTTTAGGAAATCCAAATATACTGGGAGAGGATTTTCCACCCCTGTTTTCGGCAGGTAGAAAGGCCAGAGTGGACGGAGAATACAACGGGCAAGACAACCTTTCACCGGCAGGATCTCCCATTAAGATTGTCCCCACTCCCATTAAGATTGTCCCCACTCCCCACCAGTGAAGTAATGGGTTCCTGTCGTGATAGATCAGGAACCCCACTGATATATATTAACATAAACTTAGCGGCCCTTTCCTCTGTATCAACCCAGCACAAAGGGAATCCCCCTACCAGTGGGATGCATTGACGGGGTCTACAACAGGTCTTGACAAACGAGGACCTGATGAACAGAACCTGCCAGGGGTGCACAGGTAAATACAGCCCCCGGGTGAAGAGGGTCATGCCTGGGCAGTTCCATATGCATGGGGAGAGTTCTGTGAAAGGTGGGGTGTCTTTTATTCTATTATTATCTTTTTTCCCTTTAAAAACAACACTCCGATCTGTCAAGAGCTGAGGTTGCTGTTGGGACGGGCTTGTTCATAGCCCGCCACACCAGCATGACGTCATGGAACCTGTCTCCTTGTTTTTTAACTCAGTGTCAAAACATATGGTGGAAAACCCAGCAGTGGAGCTAGCTGGCGATACCTAACGTTTTCCACCTGAGTTGACACTTGGTCAAAAAATTTGAAAATTCCATCCACCATAACTTCTGATTCCCCTTTATCAACCCATTAGTTTCATCCTCAAAGAACTTGAATAAATTTTAACTACAAAAGAACTCGAGCACCATTTTCCTTCGGTAAAACCATGTTGGCTGTGCTCATACATTGTACGTTTCCAAGTGCACT
This sequence comes from Scyliorhinus canicula, assembly GCF_902713615.1. Classification (NCBI taxonomy): domain Eukaryota; kingdom Metazoa; phylum Chordata; class Chondrichthyes; order Carcharhiniformes; family Scyliorhinidae; genus Scyliorhinus; species Scyliorhinus canicula. The sequence goes on from NC_052156.1 coordinate 85,802,020, forward strand.
GTTAGACTTCCTTGTTTTCTAGCGAATTATGCCAGACTAACTGATCCGATTTACCCTGCTTTTCCTCTTCCTCCTTTTTTGAATGCTGGTGTATATTTGCTAAATTCCAATCCACTGAAACCATTCTGGAATCTAGGAAATTTTTGAAAATCAGAAGCAGCATCTCCACTGTCTCTGCTGCTATGTCTTGTAGAAACCTAAGAAGTAGGCCATCAGTTCCTGCTCCACCTGATTATTGTGCAAAGAATTAAAAGAAAGATCTAGTCAAGTTAGGTCAATTCAAGAAGTAGACTATTTCACCCACAGTGCCTTCTCTTGCACCATTTGCACGTTGCTCACTTGATCCATTAATCTCATACAAATTAACAAGTATTTCTGGAGAGGTGCCTTCATTTAAGGTGAGCCAAAGTAACCTACCCCATTTTTTACTTCTCTAGGCAATGCCCAAAGGATGTTCTGTTATTGCCCAACATAGAGTCATGCACTTCAAAGCTCACTGCTGGAAGTTCTCATGATGCTTTAATTTCTGAGCCACTCTTATTTGAATGGAAATATTGAGAAAAAGGGTGATTCCAGGGAGACAAGTACTACTCACTGCAACCATAGTTCATGCCACCCATGTGCTAACCATGGATAGATGTAAACTGCAGATGCAACAAAGCTCATGCTACCACCAGAATTGTTCTCCAACATACTGTTGGGATTTCATGTACCTGACAATACAAATCTGTTTCCCACCCCCAGAATTGTATTGAAACCAATGTCCACCCTAAACATGGCCTCTGACATCAGAGGGAATCTCACCAGGGAAGAAAGTCAGCTAAACCAAGAATTTCCAGGATCTTTACCTCGGTTACATCAGATAGCGAGTATATTAGGAGGGAGGAAGTGTATCCGTCTTCTGCCTAGTGTAACTTAGAACCACTTAGAACTCCATGCTTAACAAGGAAACACAAAATGGGTTCTTGTGTCTTCTCTGCTCCAGCAGGAGCAGGAGTCTGTAGTTGGATTGGATTGGATTTGTTTATAATAAAGATTTATATTCAGATTCTCTGAAGTTTCTTGCGGTCCTGGGCCGAGCAGTTGCCATACCAGGCTGTGATGCAGCCCGATAGGATGCTTTCTCTGGTGCATCTGTAAAAGTTGGTAAGGGTTAATGTGGACATGCCAAATTTCCTTAGTTTCCTGAGGAAGTCTCGGCGCTGTTGTGCTTTCTTGGTGATAGCGTTGATGTGAGTGGACCAGGACAGATTTTTGGAGATGTGCACCCCTAGGAATTTGAAACTGCTAACCATCTCCACCCCGGCCTCGTTGATGCTGACAGGGGTGTGTACAGTACTTTGCTTCCTGAAGTCAATGACCTGCTCTTTAGTTTTGCTGGCATTGAGGGAGAGATTGTTGTTGTTACACCACTCCACTCGATTCTTTATCTCCCTCCTGTATTCGTTACTAGTGTGCCCATAGTGGCACAGGTACCCCCCAGTATTTTTTCAATTAGGCAACCTTCTCCTGATTCAAAGTGAGGGTGGTATTTATGCCAGGCTTGATACCCGGAGATAGATGGATCTACAGTGTTTATAGGTCACAACTATAAACTACCTCAAATAAGTGGACCCAGAAGATCCATTAAAATCTGTGTCATACATATGCAAAATATTATCATTTAACCACCTTAATATACCAATGGGCATAATACATTACATTTGCAAACTGAAATTTTTTTAATTTTCCACATGAAATTTTTAATTTATTGAAGCTCCCTGTGTGACTGTGGCATGTCCAGTGTTCTGCACCACCTTCTTATTCATTCATTTTCTCATTTTAGACAAAAGTTCTGTTGCTGAGACTGTGGTACCACGAAAGCTGCCGTGTGTTCAAAGACCGGCTGGTGAATGACAGTGACCGTAACTGGTTTGAAAAGCTGATGCACAGCAAACTTTTAGAACTGGGCACAAGTTTTGAAGAAATTGCACCACAACTGCCTGTTCTTTATGGGGATTTCATGGCTATTGGATCAGATACCAGGATCTATCAGTTTATTGACAACATGGAGAAGGTGAATTGGTACTCTCTGCTTAACCTATTACTGCAATCTGCTTTTGCAATGTCAGTTGGTGAAACCCAAGTTAACTCTGCCTAACAGTGCTGTGTTATCCCTGTTAAATAAGGCAGCATGCCATAAGGTTAGGACTGCTATTTAGCTACAACAGGAACATTTGTCCTGAGCTCCACTGTTATCAGTTTTAAGTTGCAGTGAGTTCCTGACAAACTAGCCTCCCAACTGCCAAGATTAGTTTTACATAGAACAATTATATTTACTTGAGTCTTGATTGTGAGTGTCACCTATTAGAGACATCACTGTCAAGCACAATCATGTCTTCAATGAACACTCACACATGCACTAGAAATGACTCACTAGCAACCAGGGATAGTGGTGGATTTAGCCAAATGACAAACTGTCAGATTGTGTTAATGACACCAGGAGCAATCTATCTCAGTTGAATGCATCACCCATAGCACAGTTGTCCTTTCAGATCAGAATAAATAGGCCTGATATTTGTCTCACATCTTTACTAGGGTGTTAGTGAATAACTGTGCATTCAAAATGCATGGTGCCAGACCAGAACCTCCCTGGATTTGTGGAATTGGGTTATTACCGTGAACCAACCCCTGCCAGAGACTTCTGCCCAGTGGTAAGAGCTGCTGATAGGGGTCCCTTCTGGCTGACATCCATACAACATTTGAAAGATCTCTAGACCGGAGGAACCAATGAGCATCTGTGAAGAGAAACAGTTCAGTTAGCACCTTGGACCTAGTTGGCCTTGCTGTCCTCTGCACCCGCTGATTTGAGGATGTTGCAGCCACAAGTTATAGTTGGACTGATTCCACATAATTTCAAGGCTATTGCAGTGCGTGCATCTGTTGTAGGCTAGGTGCTCAGTCCCTCTTAAAACCTGGAAATTCTGTGGCAAAATGAGTGCGGGACACAGAGCTGGCAATATGTATATCTGTCACTTTTTCGACTCCTAATCTTATGGGAACTGTGCATTCCCAAGGGGGCAGCACGGTAGCACAAGTGGCTAGCACTGTGGCTTCACAGCGCAAGGGTCTCAGGTTCGATTCCCCACTGGGTCACTGTCTGTGCGGAGACTGCACGTTCTACCCATGTCTGCGTGGGTTTCCTCCGGGTGCTCCGGTTTAGCCCCACAGTCCAAAGACGTGCAGGTTAGGTAGATTGGCCATGGTAAATTGCCCTTAGTGACCAAAAACGTTAGGAGGGGTTACTGGGTTACGGGGATAGGATGGAAGTGATCGGTGGGTCGGTGCAGACTCGATGGGCTGAATGGCCTCCTTCTGCATGTATGTTCTATGTTCAAGTAGCACAAGGAAGGAATCTTCTACTGTTGTCAATTAAGTTTGTTTACTGAAATCCATCTCGCCTATATTACTTAGAACATAGAAAGACCTGTTCTGCTCAGTCAATTTATTCAACAGATCGCACTGCAGTAGAAATGTATTGACGCTGCTGCGGAGCACTTTAAACCATAATACAGAAATTAGTCAGTTGAAACCAAAGTTTGAGCAATTATGTGAATATAACTACATGCCTGTTATCTAATCCTTAAACTAAGGAAGGCTCAATGTAATCAAGTAGTATTTCCTCCAGATGGTGCACGTTATTGATGAGTACATGGAAGACTTCAATCAGACAAGCACAAGCAAGTTGAAGCTCGTTCTCTTCATGGATGCCATCCAACATGTCTGTAGAATCAGCAGGATTCTTCGACAACCAATGGGCAATGCACTGCTCCTGGGAGTTGGGGGTAGTGGGAGACAATCCCTTACAAGATTAGCGTCACATATGTAAGTAGCAATGGGTTAATTTTTAATTTTTCTGAACAAGTATGTGCTGAAGCTACACTTTTGTGGTTTTGTGTAGATTTCCACCCTCTCAAAACCAATTTGGACTGTCCATTAATCGGATATAAAAAGTAAAAATGCTGGAAAAACCAAGTTGCTCTGGCAGCATCTCTGCACAGAGAAAAATAATCTATATGATTCTTCTTCAGCTCTCATGCTCAGTGCTTTTATATCATTGGACTGTGTTATGGGCCAGTGTATAGAGAACCCCAAAGTGTATAATGGAGTTCACCATCCCACAACTTTTAATAGATGAAAAAATGAAAATCGCTTATTGTCACGAATAGGCTTCAATGAAGTTACTGTGAAAAGCCCCTAGTCGCCACATTCCGGCGCCTGTCCGGGGAGGCTGGTACGGGAATCGAACCGTGCTGCTGGCCTGCTTGGTCTGCTTTAAAAGCCAGCTATTTAGCTGAGTGAGCTAAACCAGCCCCTCAGAGATTGTGGTATGGGGAGCACACGGCCCACTCTACAGATGTGGTACAGCAGAAATGGAAAAGTATTTTTTAAAGCAAAACAATGTTTATTCTATGAACTCAAGTTAACCATTTTAAAACATACTGTGGACATCTCAGCAACCATTCATTCAAATACAATCCCCAAAGACTACAACACTAAGTAAACTTTTAGTTTTCCTTTTTAACAACCATACGACTGAAAACAAAACCTTTATCAGAAGCACATCAGGTTAAAGTCATTACTGTTATGAGTTTAAAATCACCAGGATTAATTTACAATCTTTAGATTCCGGAGAGAGACTCAAATACAACTTCTGACTGTGACTACAGCTATCGAGCTCTGAAAACGAAACTAAAACACACCCTGCAGCAAACAGCCTAAAACAAAAGTAAAAAGCTGACAGCCCAGCTCCACCCACTCTCTGACATCACTGCAGTAAAAACATCCATTTCTTAAAGGTTCTCTCACTACAGATATTTATATACATACCCATTTATAAACATCCATTTCTTAAAGGTACTCTCACATGACACCTCCCCTCAAGGAAAAAAAAACCCAACAACTTCAAGATGGTTTCATTTTTCACCTTTTCACTATCCTTTAAGAAATGCATAGTAAATATACTATTTTGTTTCAAACAACAACACACGCAAACAGGTATGATAATATAGTCCATTTTTTTCATTTTTCTTCTTCCAACTGAAATCCTTCTCGATTGACAGTCTCCTTGAACAAAAAGGTCTCTGCACGATCCATCCATTTTTCGACACCTCGGCATTTCTCTTTAAAGTCAGATACTTTAGTTCAATCTGATCACAGAGTCCCTTGCAATTCTCCAACATATGAGCATTGGTTATCACAGTTTTCAGGCAGTCAAATGCCTGTTAAAAATCCACTGTCAACTGAAATGTTCGACGTTTCTTCAGCAAGTCTATCACTGGAGCCACTACGCTACAAAAAATCTGCACAAATGTTCGATCAAATCCATTCATGCCAAGAAATCGCATTATGTCCCTTTGTTTTGAGGGTATCAGAATCTCCTCAATAACTGTTGGTTTCACATCTCATGTGACCATTCGACCCTGTCCGATTGTATGGCCAAGGAAGGTGACTTGGGCTTTTTCAAATTCACTTTTGGCCAGGTTTATCACCAAACCCGCCTCCTGAAGTTGATCGAATAGCTCCATCAGATGTTTTAAATGCTCTTTCCATGTCTGGCTTAAAATTACCAGATCGTCGATGTATACCGCACAATTGGGTAATCCTGAAACAAGCTTGTTAGTTAACCATTGAAATGTGGCTGGGGCGTTTTTCATGCCGAATGGCATAACTTTGAATTGGTATATACCATCTGGAGTCACAAAAGCTGAAATCTCCTTCGCCCTTTCGGATAAAGGTACCTGTCAGTAACCTTTAAGAAAATTCAGTTTAGAAATAAAAGCTATTGTCCCACTTTCTCAATGCAATCCTCCAAATGTGGGATAGGATAAGAGTCCGTTCTTGTAACTGCATTAACCTTTCTATAGTCCACACACAACCGTTGGGTACCTTATGTTTTAGGTACCATCACTATGGGTGAGCTCCATTGGCTGCGACCCACTTCAATTATGGACAGCACGGTAGCATTGTGGATAGCACAATCGCTTCACAGCTCCAGGTCCCAGGTTCGATTCCGGCTTGGGTCACTGTCTGTGCGGAGTCTGCACATCCTCCCTGTGTGTGCGTGGGTTTCCTCCGGGTGCTCCGGTTTCCTCCCACAGTCCAAAGATGTGCAAGTTAGGTGGATTAGACATGATAAATTGCCCTTAGTGTCCAAAATTGCCCTTAGTGTTGGGTGGGGTTACTGGGTTATGGGGATAGGGTGGAGGTGTTAACCTTGGGTAGGGTGCTCTTTCCAGGAGCTGGTGCAGACTCGATGGGCTGAATGGCCTCCTTCTGCACTTTAAATTCTATGATCTATAATTCTATGATCAATTATGCCATTTTTAATCATACTCTCAAACTCTTTGTTAACCTGTGCCAATTTTAAAGGGTTAAGTCTGTATGGATGTTGTTTGATTGGAACAGTATTTCCCACATCTACATCATGTATAGCCATTTTAGTACTTCCCAATTTATCTCCACAAATATGCCCATGTGATATCAATAACTCTTTCAGGTCAGTCCGTTTTTCCTCTGGAAGGTAACTCAACAATTTATCCCAATTTTTAAGAGCATGCTTGTTTTCCAATTAAATTTGAGGTATATCAAATTCACATCATCTTGATTTGGTTTTTCACTTTGAGTTAGAATCATTAAAGCCTCCTCCTTTTTCTCTCCTTCCCTTTCAAAGTATCTTTTAAGCATATTCACATGACACACTCGGTGAGTCTTCCTTCTGTCTGGTGTTTTTACCACATAATTCAGATCACTTAATTTCCTTTCAATCTGATAAGGTCCACAAAACCTAGCTTTTAAAGGTTCACCTACCACTGATAACAATACTAATGCTTTATCTCCACTGGCAAAACTACAAACTTTGGATTTCATGTCCGCTACCCGTTTCATCACATTTTGTGCAACTTTTAAATGTTGTCTAGCCAATTCACCTGCTCTGTTTAATCATTCCCTAAAATTTGACACGTAATCCAATAATATAATTTCTGATTTTGCACTCACCAATTTTTCTTTATTCAATTTAAGTGGTCCTCTTACCTCATGACCAAAAATTAGTTCAAAAGGACTAAATTTGGTTGACTCATTAGGTGAATCCCTAATTGCAAACAGTACAAATGGAATTCTTTAATCCCAATCCTCTGGATAATCTTGACAATAAACCCTCAACATTGTCTTTAATGTCTGATGCCACTTTTCTAATGCTCCCTGCGATTTTAAATGGGACACAGTTGATTTAAATTGTTTTCTTCCTAAGCTATCCATAACTTCTTTGAATAAACTGCAGGTAAAATTTGATCCTTGATCCGATTGTATTTCTGTGGGTTGGGCATATCTGGTAAAGAATTTAAATAATTCCTCCACAATCTTTTTAGCTGTAATATTACGGACTGGGATGGCCTCTGGGAACCTAGTAGACACATCCATTATAGTCAAAAGATATTGATTCCCACTTTTTGTTTTAGGAAGCGGTCCCACACAATCAATTAGGACCCGTGTAAAAGATTCCTCAAATGCTGGAGTGGGTATTAAGGGCACTGGTTTATCACTGCTTGAGGTTTCCCTATCACTTGACATGCGTGACATGATTGACTAAATTCAACTGCATCTTTATATAGTCCAGACCAATAAAAATGTTTTTGGATTTTAGCTTGAGTTTTCCTTATTCCCAAATGACCTCCCACTGGTACCTTATGCGCAACTCGCCACATACCCTACCGGCAATACTACTTGATGAACTTCTGCCCACTTTTCATCTGCCTGCATATGTAAAGTTATCCATTTTCCCATCAATACATCACTTTTACAGTAATAACACTCTGATATACACTCAGATTCCTCTTCCGTGTATGCTTTCTGATACATCCGTTTTATTTCTATATTTTTTTGTTGTAACTCCGCCAATTTTCCTGAACTAAAACTATCCGCCTCATCCTCCACCTGTTCTTGTTCTTTTTCAACCATCTGATCAAAAATTGTTTCTGTTAATTACACTTCAACTTCATCTTCACTCTTTGATTTCTCCTTTTGTCTTAACCGGTGACTTTGCGACCTTGTTACTACATAATCCAGAAAAATCCCAGGATATTCGTCCTTCAACCCTTCAGTTGTCTGATTTTCCACTGGCTTATCAACCACAGTAGGCATCACTCCCACCTGCAAACCAGCTATATCATTACCCAAGATAAACTGTATTCCTGGGCAAGATAGTTTCTCTATTACTCCTACTACCACTTCACCACTCTTCACTGGACTTTCCAACCTTACCTTATATAATTGAATACGACTCCTCTCACCCTGATTCCACATATTACCACCTTTTCCGGCAGCATTCTTCTAAAACTACATAACTCCTCATCTCTTGCCATTAAAGATTGACTTGCTCCCGTATCTCTTAGAATTGTGACTTCTTTACCTGCTCCTCTTGGTACACATGAGTAAACTTTACCCACACAAGTAAATACTTTAAATAGATCTGGCTCCTTCTTATCAATCACCTCTTGATCAGGCTGTACAATCTTTTGCACCTCCTTCACTTCCCTTGGGCTTTCCTTTACCACTTTCACAAACCCCACTGCCTTATCCTGTTTTACCACATCAGCCTTCCCAGTGCTTTTCTTCAATCACCAACACTGTAACTTTACATGGCCTAGTTTATTAAAGTGCAAACATTTTAAACTTTTCATTTATTTTCTACCCTCCTGGATTTATTTTTTAATCTGAGGTCCACTCTCCTTATTATCTCCCATCAGATCACCTTTACCTTTACCACTTGAGTATTTCTCATGTCCCCAGTTTCTATCCCTCACAGGCTGAAACTGATGTCGGAAACCAAGCTTTGATTTATGAACTAATTCATAATCATCTGCCATTTCTGCTGCTAACCTCACAGTTTTAACCCTCTGCTCTCCCACATGAGTTCTCACTACATCAGGAATTGAATTTTTAAACTCCTCCAAAAGTATAATTTCTCTGAGAGCTTCAGACATTTGGTCTATTTTCAAAGCCCTTATCCACCTATCAAAACTACTCTGTTTGATCTTTTCAAACTCCATGTATGTTTAACCAAATTCTTTCCTTAAATTTCTAAACCTTCATCTGTAGGCTTCAGGCACTAGTTCATATGCACCAAGATGGATTTTTTCACCTCTTCATACAACTCAGATACCTCCTCTGGTAGTGATGCAAACACTTCACTAGCCCTACCTACCAGCTTTGTTTGAATCAATAATACCCAGATGTCCTGTGGCCATTTAATTTGTTTAGCTATCTTCTCAAATGAAATGAAAAAGTCTTCTACCTCCTTCTCGTCAAACCTTGGCAATGCTTGGACATATTTAAATAGATTCCCACCAAGCCTTTGACTTTGACGTTCTTTCTCACTATCCTCATCACTATCATCCAACTGTACGTTTCCCTTTGCGTTTGCCAATTTTAACTGACTGTCATGTTTCATGGCCATTTTCAGAAGTTCAAACTCTCTCTCCTTATCTTTTTCCCTGATCTGTATCTCCCTTTCTCTTTATTTTTGTTCTCCTAGGGCTATTCTTTCTGTTTTCCTTTCTTCTCTCTCTTTTTCCTCTCTCTCTCTTTCGCTTTCTTTTTCCTCTCTCTCTCGTATTCAAACTGCTTTAATTCTTTCTCATGTTCCGTTTGTTTAATTCGTGACTGAATTTTTGCCATTTCCAATGAGTCAAACTGTATCTCAGGCAACTTTAATTGCTGAGCCACTGCCATAATTGCCTCATTGTTTCGCATTTTGTCAGGTAATGTTAACTGTTTTTGCCAAACCTAACAGTCTGCTTTTAGTCTCTGTCTGTAAGGTACTGAGTGTGACCGTCTGCACACCCAAAAACTTGAGAGCCTCTGAAAGAGCCATTGTCCACAACACACTCCCTACTTAAACTGGAATACCACACCTGAAAAGCACCCACAATATCCTCACCCCTCACTGTCTTTAAGTTCACAAAGCCAATCTAATTGATAGATTTTTATCCCCCTCAAGCCCCCAATTTGTTATGGGCCAGGGTTTAGAGAACCCCAAAGTGTATCATGGGGTTCACCTGACCCACAACTTTTAATAGATTGTGGTATGGGGATCACACAGCCCACTCTACAGGTGTGGTACAGCAGAAATGGAAAAGTATTTTTTAAAGCAAAACAATGTTTCTTCTATGAACTCAAGTTAACCTTTTTAAAACATACAGTAAACATCTTAGCAACCATTAATTCAAATACAACCTCCAAAGACTACAACACTAAGTAAACCTTTAAGCTTTCCTTTTTAACATCCATACGACTTAAAACAAAATCTTTATCAGAAGCACATCAGGTTAAAGTCATTACTGTTATTAGCTTTGAATCACCAGGATTAATTTGCAGTCTTTAGATTACAGAGAGAGAGACTAATACACCTTCTGGCTGTGACTGCAGCTATCCAGCTCTGAAAACAAAACTGAAACACACCCTGCAGCAAACAGCCTAAAACGAAAGCAAATAGCTGACAGATAGCCTAGCTCTCTGACATCACTTCAGCTTCTAACCCACTCTCTGACATCACTGCAGTAATAAACATCCATTTCTTAAAGGTACTCTCACTACAGATATTTATATACATACCCATTTATAAACACCCATTTCTTCAAGGTACTCTCACATGGCCACTGTCCATTATTTTGCATTAACTGGACAATGTCATTCCTGAAGATATAAATGTGGGACATGTTTTCAAGCTGAGAAGATAAGTGAAGGAGCATATCCTCAGGAGACAAGTTGAGGGTGGGGTGGTGTGGAGTAGAGATCCTGCCGTCCTCCTGCCTCCCTCCTATTTTGTCTGCGTAGGGAAGGTCTCTGGGCCCCTTCCTACCCGGTGGCCAGTTGAGGCTCTGAACTTAATGTTCTTATCCAGTCGTGGCTGGTATTCAACTGGTGGCCGCCAGGGGCTTACCATCTAGGGAGGTCTCCGGCAGAGTTTGCCACAACTTACCAATGAGGTCCCTCACTCACAGGCACTGTTGCCTGATCGAAGGTCCCGACATGGAGGGAGACACCCCTCTGTCCTTGCTTCCAACCCCTTCCCCACAATCATTATTCATCCTATACTTGCTTCTCAGGATCCATTAGCAATCCTAATGTTAGGCCTTGCTGTAGTACCAGCAGGGGCTACCCCTCCCAGTGGCGCTGCCTACATGGGAGAGCTTCCCCCATCTGATGGGCTGGCAGCTCTCGGGGATGCAGAATTTCCGAGCTGCAAGTACTTATTCTGACGAGAGGCCCAATGCTGCCCAGGGAGTGCTTCATTTGAATTAAGTAGTGTCAGGCCTTCTGGAGAAAAGTGGTGCCAGGTTCCATTTTGTTCTGCCTCATTGGACGAGACCCCATCGGCCACATTAAATCCAGGCCAGAATGAAAAAGTTTCTGTTACATTGTCAGTATTAGTCACACACCAAACAGTCCAACTGGCTACACACTTTAACTAAGAACCAAATTATTTTATTGACATTTCATGGCAAAATATAGAATGAATTAAGAAAATAGACTGCCACCTATATACTTGGCTACCAAGCGAAATACGGCACCAACTGGAAATCTGAAATAAAAACAGAAAATGCTGAAGAAATGCAGCAGGTTTGATAACATTTGTGGAGAAAGAAACAAACTTAACATCTCAGGTTGATAACTTTTTTTTAAATTTAGGATTAAGTTAGATGACTTTCGGTGACGTCATGTGAGGTGAGGACGCTCACTTGGCAGCTCCCACTAGGATCTGTATTATAGAGCACACTCTGACCATTTTCTTTCGGGAAATTTTCACATAAAAATATTTCTTGTCAAGTATAAAGGATCCCTAAGCTGTTCCAATGCTGACAAAAGGGAATAAATAACCCACAGAAAGCAACTCACCGACCGATTGAGAGGCATCATGCAGCTCCACCCTGGAAAAAAGTGGAGGACAGATGTGAGCGTTGCTCTTTGGGACCGGCTAATCGCACCCATATGTTTTGGTCATGTCCCAGATAGCAAACCTTTGGGTCTCCTTTTTTAACACCATGTCAGCAATTCTTAACATTGATCTGGAGCCATGTCCTTTGGTGGCCATTTTCGGGATATCAGGCTCACTGGGGTTGCAGACAGGGTATGAAGACGGATGTTCTCGCCTTTGCCTCACTAAAGCCTGGAGTCAAGTTTAGTTAGGATGGATATCTTCTACTCCGCCCAATGCCTTGGTCAGATTGGGTGACTGAATGGAATTTTTACGGCAAATTTCAAGTCATAGTGGGCGACAACAACGATCCTTGTTTTAGCTGTAAAGAGCAGCAACACTTTGCAGCCACATATAATTTCAGTCACATTACGTCGAGTCCATTGTACCCTCAAGCCAATGGAAAAGCTGAAAAAGGTATACATATTATTGTTAAGAAATTATTGAAGAAAGCAATGACAGCCAATCTGATCCATATCTCGCACTATTGAGTTATTGAGCGTCAATACTGTCACATGGTAGATTGCCAGTAGAGTTACTCATGAATAGAACGTTGCGTCCCACCCTTCCATACTTGGAAAAGAAGGAGGAGAATGCAGTGGTACTGCAGGAAATGCAAAACATTAAAGCAAAACAAAAGCAGTTCTCTGATAGACTGCCTAGAACTTTACCGCCTCTAAGTAGTAATGACATTGTGAGAGTAGAAGATTCGGGCAATTGGTTGCGAAAAGCTTTTGTACTATGGGCCGGTTTAGAACAGTGGGCTAGACAGGTAGTTTATAATGCAGAACAAGGCCAGCAACATGGGTTCAGTTCTCGTACCAGCTTACCCGAACAGGCTCCGGAATGTGGCGACTAGGGGCTTTTCACAGTAAATTCATACTTGTGATAATGAAAGATTATTATTATTATTAGAAGTAGCACCTCATTCCTACAATGTACAGACAGATGATGGGTTGATTTTAAGTAGAAATCATTGCGCGCTCTTGAAAACCAGAGAAGACTTTCACAACGTGATGGATGGTGAATCTACGTCAGAATACATGTCAGCTGCAGTGTCAGATAGTTCAGCAGTTCCTGGGAATGAGAATGTCATGGAGAACATTGAATCTACAAGTTCTGAGAAGCAAGATCAAACTTTGAGAAGATCAAGAGAGAAGAAAACCTGATCGACTTAATTTGTAGATTTGGACTATTTGTGCATACAATGCATACTGTTCTTGTGTAAATAAAATAAAATATATACATATTTGTGAAACCAGTTTTTTTTTAATTTAGAGAAAAAATAATAATTCTATAAGACTCACAGGCTAATGATATGACATGTAAATATACTGATGATAATGTATTAATTTATTCCTTCAAAAGAAAGGGCATGTGATGATATCATGGCTGTGTTGTAATTCATTGACTGACCACTAGGAGTCTCATTAGTATATAAGTGAATGTTAGAGTCAGGTGACCTGGACAGCTGGAAGAGAGAAGTTGCTTGTGCGTGTTAATACTGTTATTCGTCTGTTGTTTTGTATATAGTTGACCCACAGTTAATGTTAATAAATTCTTTATAGCATTAGCTACAAGTATTCTTCTAATATAAATTAGGCCATCCGGCAAGAATCGGAAACAACAATGGCTAACCCAGCCCTGTTGACCCTGCAGTCTCCTTACTAACATCTGAGGGCTTGTGCCAACGTTGGGAGTGCTGTCTCACAGACTAGTCAAGCAATAGCCTGCCATAGTCATACTCATAGACTCATACCTTACAATGTCTCAAACACCACTATCACCATTCCTGGATATGACCTGTCTCACCGGCAGGACAGATCCAGCAGATATGGTGACACAGTGGTATACAGTCAGGAGGGAGTTGTCCTGGGAATCCTCAACATCATCTTTGGACCCCATGACGTTTCATGGCTTCAGGTTAAACATGGGCAAGGAAACCTCCTGCTGATTGCCACATACTGGCCACCATCAGCTAATAAATCAGTATTTCTCCATGTTGGACACAACTTGGAGGAAGCACAGGGTGACAAGAGTGCAGAATATGCTCTGGGTAGGGGACTTCAATGACTATCACCAAGAATAATTTGGTAGTACCACCACAGACCAGTTGGTCGGGTCCAAAAGGACATAGCTGCTGGACTGGGCTGCAGCAGGTGATGAAGGAGCCAACATGAGGGAAAAATATGCTTGATCCCATCCTCACCAAACTGCCTGCTGCAGACTCACCTGTTCATGGCAGTATCAGTACAAGTGACCACTGCATAGTCCTTGTGGAGACAAAGTCCCGTCTTCAGATTGAGGATATCCTCCATCGTGTTGTGTGGCACAACCACCATCCTAAATGGGATAGACTTCGAACAGATCTAGCAACTCAAGACTGGGCATCCATGAGCCATCAGCAGCAGCAGACTTGTATTCAACTATCTGCAACCTCCTGGCCTGGCATATCCCCCACTCTACCATTACCACCAAGCCAAGGGACCAGCCCTGATTCTATTAAGAGTGCAGAAGGGCATGCCAGGAGCAACACCAGTTATACAGAAAAATGAGGTGTCAACCTTGTGAAGATACAGTACAGGACTACCTATGTGCCAAACAGCATAAGCAGCAAGTAATAGACAGAGCTAAGCGATTCCACAATGAACCCATCAGATCTAAGCTCTTCAGTCCTGCCACATCCAGCTGTGAACGGTGGTGGACAGTTAAACAACTCATTGGAGGAGGAGGCTCCACAAATATCCCCATCCTCAATGATGGAGGAGTTCAGCACACATGTGCGAAAAAAATGCTGATCCATTCGCAATAGTCTTCAGCCAGGAGTGCTGAGTGGTTGATCCATCTCGGTCTCCTCCAGAGGTACCCAGCATCACACATGTTAGTCTTCAGCCAATACGATTTACTCCATGTGATGTCAAGAAATGGCTGAAGGCACTGGATACCGCAAAGACTACGGGCCCTGACAATATTCCAGCAATAGTACTGAAGAATTGTGGTCCAGAACAAAATAGGACAAGTCCAACCCAGCCAGTTACCACCCTTTGAGTCTACTCTCCATCAGCAAAGAGATGGAAGGAGTCATCAAGAGTGCTATCAGGCGCACATAGCGAGCAATAACCTGCTCAAGGAAGCTCAGTTTGGGTTCCGCAGGGTCACACAGCTCCTGACCTCATTACCAGCCTTGGTTCAAACATGGACAAAGGAGCTGAGTGCCTGAGCTGAGAGTGACTGCACTTGACATGAAGGCAGCATTTGACCGAGTGTGGCACCAAGGAGCCCTAGCTAAACTAGAGTCAATGGGAATTGAGAAAAACTCACCACTGGTTGGAGTCATACCTGGCACAAAGGAAGATGGTGGTTGGAGGTCAATCATCTCAGCTCCAGGACATCACTGCAGGAGTTCCTCAGGGTAGTGTCCTGGGCCCAACCATCTTCAGCTGCTTCATTAATGACCTCCCTTCCATCATAAGGTCAGAAGTGGGGATGTTTGCAGATGACTGCACAATGTTCAGCAGCACTCCTGACTCCTTAGATAATTAAACAGTCCATTTCCAAATGCAGCAAGATCTGAACAATATCCAGGCTTGGGCTGACAAATGGCAAGTTACATTTGTGCCACTCAAGTGCCAGGCAATGACCATCTCCTACAGGAGGGAGGATCTAACCACCGTCTCTTGACATTCAATGGCATTACCATCGCTGAATCTCCCACTATCAACATCCTGGAGATTACCATTGATCAGAAACTGAACTGAACTAGCCACATGAATACTCTGGCTACTAGGGCAGGTCAAACACTAGGAATTCTACAGCGAGTAACTCACCTCCTGACTCCCCAAAGCCTGTCCACCATCTACAAGGCTCAAGTCAGGAGTGTATTGGAATACTCTTCACTTGCCTGGATGAGGCAGCTCCAACAAAACTCAAGAATTCGACACCATCCAGGACAAAACAACCTGCTTTATTGCTCCCCCTTCCGCAAACATTCAAATACTCCACCACTGATGAACAATGGCAGCCGTGTGTACCATCTACATGATGCACTGCAGTGACTCATCAAGTTTTCTGAGACAACACCTTCCAAACCCACCACCGCTGCCATCTAGAGGGACAAGGGCAGCAGACATCTGGGAACCCCACCACCTGGAGTTCCCCTCCAAGTCACTCACCACCCTGACTTGGAAATATTTCGCCATTCGTTCACTGTCGCTGCGGCAGAATCCTGGAACCCCCTCCCTAACAGCAGTCTGGATATACCTACACCCCAGGGACTGCAGCGGTTCAGGAAGGCAGCTCACCACCACCTTCTGAAGGGCAATTAAGGATAGGCAATAAATGCTGACACCCACATCCTGTAAAAGAATAAAGCATTGGCCATGCTGGATTACCCCTTATTGTCCAAAGGTTAAGTAGGCCTACTGGGTTTGATTGCCCAAATGGCCTCCTTCTGCACTGTAGGGGTTCTATGATTCTATGAAGGGAAGCAGAGGTGGATTTGCAATTTGTGGGGCCCCACCCGCACCTTCATTCCTAGAGCCCCCCCGATGATGTCATGCCCCTCCCAACCTTGCCCACCTTCTCCCCATTGAACACAAATGCGCAAGCCACAAAAATACACAAATTGATCCCTGCTTTAGTGCTTTTTAACATGTAAAAAAGTACCTGTTTGAATAATTGCTGAATTGAAATCCAGGCTTACCTCTTTTAATTATGAAACTGTAGCTCTGGATTTCAAACAACACTCACTCTACTCTTCTCCTGCGCATTCCATCCGCACAAAATCTCCCTCCCTCTAACCCAGCCCTACACACACACCCCACAAGCCTGTGACCCTGGATACCTGATGGATCTCTTTGTCTATACGGGAACCCTGGATATGCGTTAACCCTTCTTAGTTCCCAAATAACAGCAGTTCAGATTTTTTGGCACAGTTTTGTTGAACTTTATTGTCAGCTTTAGTGTCTACTGGTAAACTCTTGGTTACAATGAATACAAACTTAGGTCAGATTGACTGTCTTTAGCGAATACAGTAGTTGAGTTTAAAATATAAATCGTGATACACAGTACAAAATTACTGATTGATTTTAACAAAAGGAAAATGGCGATTGCAAAGGCAGCAAAGACATAGGTTTCAGAAAGTGATAGTATGATTCCAGAATGGATTTTTCCATCCCGACAGGTGATTTTTAAGAAGATCATTATCTTAAAGTTTTTCCTTCTTTTCAGCTGTGGTTGGCTTCAACTAATTTATAATTCACTCAATTCGACCAAACTGTCTGTCTGTCAATTCAAGAGATAAATGTCTTGATGTAATTTTCCAGACCCTGGCTTGCCAATTATGCCTCTAACATTAATTAGATTAACACAGTTTTCGAAAAGTCATTATGACTCTGACTGACTGTTAACATGGAAATGCAACTGTCCAGGCCTGGGAAGATAGCTGCATACAATGGAGTGGAGTCTTTTGTCACTGGCCTTGGTCTCTGGCCAGTCTCGAGCAACTTGCAAAATGTGAGAATTTAGAGCCTTATCTGATTAGTTCCCAGCTGGCCAGCTTTCCTCACTCTCATAGTTAGTATAATTTAGTCAATTACTCTTAATGATTTCTCAATTGGACTTCCGGTGTGCAGCATGGAGTGAGTGTGCACACAGAGACAACTCCTGCCCAAGGTTACAGAAAAGAGCTCTTTTTTGGGCGGCATGGGTTGGAACTTCGATGAAAAGGCGTAGGTGAAGGTTCGAGGAGTACTTTCCCCCAGGAATAGTATGTTTCTTGGTTATCAGACCCTCAGAAACAGTGCAAGATTGGGCGGAAGCAGCAGCAAACAAAAGCCTCTGCAAGCAGGCAGGCGGGGGAAGGGCCAGCTTATAGGTCTCAAGCTGACTTGAGAGCCTTTATGAAAGCTGAATTCTAGCAGCAGTCGACGCTGTCCCGACGAATCCCAGTGGGGGAAGGTGTCTAGAGGAGCATTCCCCATAATTTATGGTGCTCACCCGGAGTGGGGCAAAGGAAAAAGCTGCAGCAGCTCCCCAAGAAAAGCAGGGGAAGAAAGACAAAATGGCGGCCGGCGGAACACCCGAGGACTGGTGGAAGTGGGCGCAGGAGCAGCAAGCCTCTCTTCTGCGCTGTTTTGCGGAGCTGAAGGCTGAGTTGCTGGACTCCCTGAATGCAACTACAAACAAGCTGCTTGGGACCCAGGCGGCACAGGAGGTGTCTATCCGGGAGTTGCAGCAGCAGGCCGCTGAGAGGGAGGAGGCGGCCGTGGTCCTCGTGGGGAAAGTGGAGTTGCACGAGGCACTTCACAAGAAGTGGCAAGACCGCTTGGAGGAGCTGGACGTTCGCACGAGGTGAAAGAATTTGAGGATCCTGGGCCTGGCGGAGGGGCTGGAGGGGTCGGATCTCCCGTCGTACGTGACCACGATGTTGAGCTCGTTGATGGGAGCGGGGTCCTTCCATTTGCCCCTGGAGCTTGAGGGAGCTCACAGAGTGCTGGCCAGGAGGCCTAAGGCAAATGAACCCCCGCGGGCGGTGCTGGTGCGGTTCCATCGATTTAGTGACCGGGAGTGTGTGTTGCGCTGGGCCAAGAAAGAGAGGAGCAGCAAGTGGGAGAATTCGGTGGTGCGAATCTACCAGGACTGGAGTGCGGAGGTGGCAAAGCGGCGGGCCGGGTTCAACCGGACGAAGGCGGTGCTGCATGCCAAGCTGGTCAGATTTGGAATGCTGCAGCCTGCGCGTCTGTGGGTGACATATAAGGACCGGCACCACTACTTCGAGTCCCCGGAGGAGGCATGGGCCTTTGTACAGGTGGAGAAGCTGGACTCGAACTAGGGTCTGGGGACACACTATGGCCGTTGCTATTTTCGCTGTTGCTGTTCTTCAATTTTGACAGGTGTTATTTTTATGCTGGTTTTCTTTTTGCTCTGTTTCCAGGTGGGTTTGTCTGTTGGGTATGGGTGTGGGGTATGTGGGGAATGTTGGGGGTATGTGCTTTATATGTTCTCTTCTGTACGGGGCTGGGGGTTGGGGTGAAACTGGATTTTGAGGAGCTGCGTCAGAAGGGTGGGGTGTGGCAGTGTGAAAGCGCGGGCTTTCCTCTGGATGTTCGCGCTGCGGGGCAGGGGGGGCGGAGCTGGAGGTGGGGGCGTGTCCTTCATTGGTTTTCTTTCCCCCGCTGAAGCGGTGCCAAGGAGGTGTGGCAAGAGGGGGATGACCCCATGCCGGGAGGAGATGGGTTTTGGCAGGAGCTGCCGGGTCAGCAGAAGTCAGCTGACTCACGGAAGTACCATGGAGGGTGCGTCGCGGCTAGGAGGGGTCCTAGCCTGGGGGGGTGGGGGGGGGGGGGGGTGGGGGGGGGGGGGGGGGTGGGGGGGGGGATACCGGGTTGCTGCTGGAATGGCCAGGAAGGAGCTGGTGTGGGCCGGGGGGGTAGAGAAGAGGCATTATCGCCATGGGGAACGGGTCAGGCGGGGCGAGCTGGCCTGGGGCGAGCAGTCGATAAGCTATGGCTAGCCGGCGGGGGAGAGGGGCAGGTTGCCCTCTGATCCGGCTGATTACCTGGAACGTGAGGGGGCTGAATGGGCCGGTTAAGAGAACTAGGGTATTTTCTCATCTGAAGGGGCTGAAGGCGGACGTGGCTATGCTCCAGGAGACCCACTTGAAGGTGGCGGACCAGGTTCGTCTGAGGAAGGGGTGGGTGGGGCAGGTTTTTCACTCAGGATTAGACGCGAAGAACCGGGGGGTGGCGATTCTGGTGGGGAAGAGGGTGGCGTTCGAGGCGGCTGAGGTGGTGTCGGACAAGGAGGGCAGATATATTATGGTGAAGAGTAGGCTGCAGGGAGAGAAGGTGGTGCTGGTTAATGTATATGCCCCGAATTGGGATGATGCTGGCTTCATGAGGCGCTTGTTGGGCCGCATTCCGGACCTGGAGGCGGGGGGCCTGATCATGGGGGGAGACTTTAACACAGTGCTGGATCCCCCACTGGACCGGTCCAGTTCAAGGATGGGTAGGAGACAGGCGGCAGCCAAAGTGCTGAGGGGGTTTATGAACCAGATGGGAGGGGTGGATCCCTGGAGGTTTGGGAGGCCGAGAGCGCGGGAGTATTCCTTTTTCTTCCATGTCCATAGGGTCTATTCCCGAATAGACTTTTTCGTCTTGAGCAGGGGATTGATCCCGAAGGTGCAGGATGCAGAGTATTCGGCCATAGCGATTTCAGACCATGCTCCGCACTGGGTTGATCTGGAGATGGGGGAGGCGCGGGACCAGCGCCCGCTCTGGCGCCTGGATGTGGGGATGCTGGCTGATGAGGAGGTGTGTAGGAGGGTCCGGGGAAGTATTGAGGGGTATCTGGATACCAACGACACGGGGGAGGTCCGGGTGGGGATGGTCTGGGAGGCTCTGAAAGCAGTGATCCGGGGGGAGCTGATCTCTATCCGGGCCCATAGGGAAAGGAGGGAGAGGAAGGAGAGGGAGAGACTGGTGAGGGAGCTCCTGGATGTGGACAGGAGCTACGCGGAGGCACCGGAGAAGGGGTTGCTGGGGGAACGGCGTAGTTTGCAGGCCAAATTTGACTTGTTGACCATCAGAAAGGCAGAGACACAGTGGAGGAGGTCGCAGGGCGCGGTATATGAGTATGGGGAGAAGGCGAGCAGGATGTTGGCGCATCAGCTCCGCAGGCGAGATGTGGCTAGGGAAATTAGTGGACTGACGGATAGGGGTGGGAATGTAGTGCAGAAGGGGACAGAAGTAAATGGGGTCTTTAGGGACTTCTACGAGGAACTGTACCGGCCAGAACCTCCGATGGGGAGAGGGGGGATGGAGAGCTTCATGAACAGGCTATGTTTCCCAAGGGTTCAAGAGGAGCTGGTAGAGGGGCCGGGGCACCGATAGAGTTGGAGGAGCTAGTCAGGGGGATTGGACAAATGCAGTCAGGTAAGGCGCCGGGGCCGGACGGGTTCCCGGTGGAATTTTATAAAAAGTATGCGGATCTGGTGGGCCCCCTGTTGGTGCGAGCCTTCAATGAGGCATGGGAGGGGGGGGGCTTGCCCCCGACGATGTCGCGGGCACTGATCTCTCTGATCCTGAAGCGGGATAAGGACCCCTTGCAGTGTGGATCATACAGGCCTATCTCGCTCCTCAATGTTGACGCTAAGTTGCTGGCGAAGATCCTGGCCACCAGGATAGAGGACTGTGTGCCAGGGGTGATACACGAGGATCAGACAGGATTTGTCAAGGGACGGCAGCTCAACACGAATGTGCGGAGACTGCTAAATGTTATTATGATGCCTGCAGTGGAGGGGGAGGCTGAGATAGTGGTGGCGCTGGATGCGGAGAAAGCGTTTGATAGAGTTGAGTGGGGGTACCTGTGGGAGGTGCTGGAGCGGTTCGGATTCGGGGAGGGATTCATCAAATGGGTGAGGCTGCTCTACGCGGCTCCGATGGCAAGTGTAGTTACCAATGGAAGGAGATCGGAGTACTTTAGGCTCTACCGTGGGACCAGGCAGGGGTGCCCCCTGTCCCCCTTGCTCTTTGCACTGGCGATTGAACCTTTGGCTATGGCGTTGAGGGAATCAGGGAGATGGAGGGGTCTGGTGCGGGGTGGGGAGGAACATCGTGTATCACTGTATGCGGACGACCTGCTGTTGTATGTGGCAGATCCAGAGGGGGAATGCCGGGGGTGATGGAGCTGTTAGCGGAATGTGGGGGCTTCTCGGGCTATAAGTTAAATTTAGGCAAGAGTGAGGTATTTGTAGTACACCCGGGTGATCAGGAGGAGGGAATTGGGAGACTCCCATTTAAGAGGGCAGTGAAGAGTTTCAGATACCTGGGGGTGCAGGTGGCCAGGAGTTGGGGGACTCTCCATAAGCTTAATTTTACCAGGCTGGTGGAGCAGATGGAGGAGGAATTTAAAAGGTGGGACATGGTGCCGCTATCGTTGGCGGGTAGAGTGCAATCCGTCAAAATGACGGTTCTCCCGAGGTTCTTGTTCCTTTTTCAGTGTTTGCCCATCTTTATCCCTAGGGCCTTTTTTAGAAGGGTGACTAGCAGCATCATGAGCTTTGTTTGGGCACATGGTACCTCGAGGGTGAAGCGGGTCTTCTTGGAGCGGGGTAGAGATGGGGGGGGGGGGGGGCTGGCGTTACCCAATCTCTCGGTGTATTATTGGCCGGCCAATGTGTCGATGGTGCGCAAGTGGGTAATGGAGGGGGAGGGGGCAGCATGGAAACGGATGTTGAGGGCGTCCTGTGGAGATACAAGCCTGGGGGCCCTGGTAACGGTGCCATGGCCGCTCCCTCCTATGAGGTATACCACGAGTCCGGTGGTGGCGGCTACCCTCAAGATTTGGGGGCAGTGGAGGCGACATAGGGGAGAAGTGGGGGGCTCGATGGAGGCTCCATTAAGGGGGAACCATAGGTTCGTCCCGGGGAACATTGATGGGGGATTTCAGGGTTGGCACAGAGCGGGCATCAGACAGCTGAGGGACCTGTTTATTGATGGGAGGTTTGCGAGTCTGGGGGAGTTGGAGGAGAAATTTGGGCTCCCCCGGGGAACATGTTCAGGTATCTGCAGGTAAAGGCATTTGCTAGGTGGCAGGTGGAGGGATTCCCTTCGCTTCCCGCGAGGGGGGTGAGCGACAGGGTGCTTTTGGGGTTCTGGGTCGGAGAGGGGAAGATATCTGATATCTTCACTGGAGAAGTTCTGGAAAGGGGGTGGCGAGGATGGTGTTGAGGGTGGTGGGATCCAGGGTCAAGCCAGGATGGGGACTCGCGATTTTTGGGGTTGGGGTGGAGCCGGGAGTGCAGGAGGCGAAAGAGGCTGGTGTGCTGGCCTTTGCGTCCCTAGTAGCCCGGCGAAGGATCTTGCTACAATGGAAAGATGCGAGGCCCCCAAGCGTGGAGACCTGGATCAATGACATGGCGGGTTTCCTTAAGCTAGAGAAGGTCAAATTCGCCCTGAGAGGGTCGGTACAAGGGTTCTTTAGGCGGTGGCAACCTTTTCTCGACTTTCTGGCTCAACGATAGGGTACAGGGACAGTAGCAGCAGCAAGCCGGGGGGGAGGGGGGAAAGGGGGGGGGGGGGGGGGGGAGGGAGGGAAAGGGGGGGAGGGGAAAGGGGGAGAGGGGAAAGGGGGGGGCGGACAATGACTATGTTTGTTTATTTAATTTTAATATATTTTTAAGTTCTTTTGTTGTTCATTGGGGTTGGGGGGTGGGGGAATTGATACATGCGTCGATACGGTCTGGGGGTGTCACAGTTATTATGGGTTATTTTGTTGCATTTCATTGTTTGTCGTTATGTTTTATATTTTCTGTAAAAAATTCCAATAAAAATTATATTAAAAAAAAGATTTCTCAATTAAACCTTTCATCTATCTAATCTATAGTTAACCACAAAATCTGATTTCTATCACTACCCAACCCTCTCCCCCCCCCCACACACACACTCTCCTCCCCTAGTCCCCCAGTCCCCCTGTGCCCTCACACTCTAACCCCACCCCGTCACAATCTCCACCCCCCCCCCCCCCCCCCCCCCCCCCCCGCACCACCTCTCACACTCTCCCGTTCTCACAATCTCACAAACCTTGCTCGCCTGGGGTCTTCAGGACAGCCTCCTGCCTCACTCGTTGTCTCCTCATGCTGATAAGCCTTAATTTTGCACCTTGCTGTTGCTAGCTGGCTAGTCGAGTTACTCGCCTGCTCCCCTCGCTGCTCTGCAGCTGCTGACTGGCTGGCTCACCTTGGCTTTTGGCTTTCGACCAGCGTCTCGAGCCTTGCTTCACTGTTGCTGGCTGGCCTGCCCTCAGCCCTGGCCAAAACCTGCTGTCTGCCCCTTTTTTGCAAAAATAAAACACGGGCTCTTCTGCCTCTACCTTGCTCCTTCCTCACCTAGTCACCTCTTGTTCCTTTCGCGTACGCACCTCAATGTTCAGACAACTCTGTTTTCCTGCTCTAAGGGGGCACGACCAATCAGAGTCTAAAGTCTCTCTGCATTGCTTGCTGATAGGCTCACAGTGTTATCAGGCTCTAATTGGTACCCACAGACACTGACCGCCGAGGGGCCCTCCATTGGTTGGGACTCTGTGCCTCGGCACGGTGTGTTTTATTGTAAATCTGCCTGTGAGGGGAAAAGTCAGGGATGGACTTTGGGAAAGTGAGGGAATGGTGGAAATTGGAAGCAAAGTTGATGAAATTTTCTGGTTTTAGGCAAGAGCAGGAAGCAACTTCAATATAGTCATCAATGTATCAGAAAAAGATGTGAGGAAGGGAACCTTAGTAAAGTTCGAACAAGGGGGGACTTCCGGTGGCAGCCATGGTGTAAGTGGCCACACACAGGGTGGCTCCGACTCAAAGCAGCGGGTTCAGCGCTTTAAACCCCGATAACTGGACATCTCCGAAGGAAAAAAAGTACAAACGTCGAAGAGGATAAAGTACTTCCCGGGACTGTTATGCTGGTAAGCTATTGGACCCGGCAGAAATCGCAAAAAACCCGGTCAATAAAGTGGAGAGAACTGACGGGGCGGCAATGTTCAATAAAACGGCGGAGGGAGGAGAAGGGTCAGCGCCTGAGGGAAAAACTCAAACCGATTGATTAATGGCCTTTATAAAGGACGAACTCCAGAAACATAGAAGAGAAATGCAAGGGGACTGGTCGAGGGCCATCGAGGGTGTAGTAGCACTTCTGTGAGTAACAATGGACTGCGTGGAAAAGAGGCGAAGCTGCAAAAGGTGGAGGTGGTAGTCTCCGATCAAAGTGACCGGATCGTATCCCTGGAGGCAGAGGTGCGAGCCCTAGGGGACCTATGTAAATCGCTCAAAGCGAAGGTTGAGGAGCATGATAATAGGTCCAGACGGGCCAGTGCATTTGTGAATGGGAAGGGAACCAGGTTCACATTTACAGGATATCGAAACAGAACTGGCGAAGATGCATTCAGGCTTCAGCAAGGCCAAGGTGGTACTATACCGGAAGAAAATTTGGTTCAGGGTTTGGTACTCAGCAAACCGTGGGTCACTTTTGAAGGCCGAGAATACTACCTCAAAACGCCAGAAGAGGCAAACAAATTTATAAGACCATAAGCTGGGGGAAATCTGAGAATTGTGTAAAAGGAGGGAGCTGCATCTGTAAAGGCTGGAGGGTACAGTTGTTTTTGTTGCCGGAGTGTGGTGGGAGAATTATTTTGATCCTGTTTGTCGTTCATTGTTGTTACTTCAAGTGGTGTTCTTTCCACAGGTTCATAAGGTTGTGCATGGGTATTTACCAGCCCCCCTACCTTCCCACAGGAGACGCACCTCTGAGTCAAAGATCAGATTAGGCTGAGAGAGGGATGGGTGGGATAGGTATTCCATGCGGGGTTTGAGTCAAAATCATGGAGGCTGACCGTTTTTAAAAAAATATTTCTTTATTCTCCTCCTTTTTCACATTTTCTCCCAAATTTACACCCACCAACAATAACCAATAATCAGTAACAAATATGTCAAACCCACATCAATATCAACGATCCCATCCTCCCACCAAACCCAAAACATTTGCCCGCATGTTCACATAAACAAATGACAAAAAGGAATCAGGAATCCCCCATAGCTCCCATTAACACCCATCGCCCCCCCCCTCCCCCCAGCCCTCGCACCTACCCCCCCCTAACTAATGTTCGATGTTATTCAGTTCTTGAAAGTGCATAATGAATAATGCCCATGAATTGTAGAACCCCTCTGTCCTTCTCCTCAGTTCAAACTTAACCTTCTCAAGGGTCAAGTATTCCAACAGATCCCCCCCGCCACGCCAGGGCACAGGGTGGAGAGGCTGCTCTACATCCCATCAGGATCCGTCTTCAGGTGATCAACGAGGCGAAGGCTACAACATCTGCCTCCGCACCCGTTTCCAACCCTGGATGGTCCGTCACACTGAATATGGCCTCCCGGGGGCCCGGGTCCAGTTTCACGTGCACCATTTTAGAAGTTACCCTAAAAACCTCCTTCCAGCAATCCTCTAGCTTTGGACAGGACCAAAACACATGAATATGATTAGCTCCCCCCCCCCCCCCCCCCCCCCCCCCCCCCACCCCATCCCACAGCGTTCACACACATCTTCAACTCTGTCAAAGAAACGGCTCATCCTCGCCCTCGTGAGGTGTGCTCTGTATACTATCTTCAACTGTATTAGCCCCAACCTCGAGCACGAGGTGGAGGCATTCACTCTCCGGAGCACCTCACACCAGAACCCCTCCTCCATATCCTCTCCCAACTCTTCCTCCCACTTTGCTTTGATCTCCTCCAGTGGTGCCTTCTCCTCTTCCAAAATAGCTCCGTAGACCACTGACACTACCCCCTTCTCCAGTCCCCCTGTCGTCAGCACCTCCTCCAGCAATGTGGAGGCCGGCTCCTCCGGGAAGTTCTGTATCTCCTTTCTGGCAAAATCTCGAACCTGCATGTATCTAAACATTTCCCCCTGCTCCAGCTCATACTTCGCTTCCAGCTCCTTCAATCCTGCAAACCGACCCCTAAGAAACAAATCTTTTAGTGTCTTAATCCCCTTCTCCTCCCATTTGCGAAAATTTCCATCCCACCTCCCTGGCTCAAATCTGTAGTTCCCCCGAATCGGCATTTCCCTTGACCCTGCCCCCAACCCGAAGTGTTGTCGAAACTGCCTCCAAATTCTCAATGAAGCTATTACTACCGGACTCCCTGAGTACTTCCCCGGCGCTGTTGCTAGTGCTTTTAATCCTGATCCCCGACACAAACTCTCCTCCATTCTAACCCACTGGGAATCAACCCCTCTTACCCAGCTCCGCACCTTCTCCACATTCGGTGCCCAGTAGTAATACATCATGTTCGGAAGACCCAAACTCCCTGCCTGCCTTCTCCTCTGTAGTAGCACCTTTCTAACTCTGGCCACCTTCCCTCCCCATATAAACGACGTAATCCTTCCCGCAATCTCTCTGAAGTACCAAAAGTGAATCCCTGCCCTATGGAATGGCAGCCCCCCCCCCCCCCCCCCCCCGCCCCCACACCCGGCCGAGATACCACAAAATACTCACTCTTGTCTAGATTCAGCTTGTACCCCGAGAAAGACCCAAACACTCAAAGCAGCTCCAATATTCCCCCTATCGCCACACTCGGTTCCGTCATGTACAGCAGCAAGTCATCAGCATATAAGCACACCCAATGTTCTATTCCCCCCCCCCCCCCCCCCCCCCCCCCCCGCACTATTCCTTTCCATATACACAAACTTCTTAATGCGATGGCCAACAGCTCAATCGCAAGTGCAAACAGCAGGGGGGAAATAGGACATCCCTGCCTAGTCCTACGGTGGAGAGAAAAGTATCTCGAGCTGATGTTGTTTGTGCGGACACTCGCCCTCAGCTCCTTATATCGTAGCTTTACCCAATTCACAAATCTTGGTTCAATCCCAAACCACTCCAGAACTGCTATCAAGTAACCCCATTCTACCTGGTCGAAAGCCTTCTCAGCGTCCAATGCCACAACCATCTCTGTTTCCTTCCCCTCTGCCAGCACCATAACGACATTCAATACCCTTCTAATGTTTGAAGAGAGCTGCCTGGGGGCTCACCATTTTGATGAGTAAGAGAATGGGGTTTGTGGGAACTGCTGCCTGTGGTGTGTTTTTTTCCCGGAGGGGGCGGATTGTAACTTTGGTGCCTTTTTCCTCTCGCTCCGGGTGGGGGGGAAGGAGCGGAGCCGGTCTTTCTCGCAGGAGCCGCCACGCTGGCAGGCAATGCTGTGACCGGAGGGGAGGAGGTTGCGAGAGGTGGTCAGTGGGAGGGGGGAGGAAGCTGAGGAGGGGGGTGAGGCAGTGGGGAGGGACCAGGCGGGAAGGAAAATTGTGATGTGGCAAAGGCGGAGATCAAGCGTGGTCACGGACAAAGAGGGGGACCATCTTGGGTGGCCCGATATAGGGTGGTATTAGGAGAAGATGAGCCGAATGAGGATGATGGCGGATGATAGAGGGGAATGGGGGCCGAGACCCCGACACGATTTGTTACGTGAAATGTTTGGGAGCTAGATGGGCCAATTAAGAGATCCTGGGCCTTTGCACACCTGAAGTGTTTGAAGGCAGAGGTGATCTTCCTACAGGAGACGCACCTCTGAGTCAAAGATCAGATTAGGCTGAGAGAGGGATGGGTGGGATAGGTATTCCAAGCGGGGTTTGAGTCAAAGTCATGGGGGCTGACCATTTTGATGAGTAAGAGAATGGGGTTTGTGGGGGGTAAGGAGCTACGGAATCCGGGTGGGAGGTTTATAATAGTGAGTGGGGTGCGGGGGAGGACGCCGGAGGTGCTAGTCAACATGTATGCGCTGAATTAGGGTGATGTGGGGTTTGTGAGGGGTTTGTTGGGTGCGATCCCGAACCTAGATTATGGGTGGAGACTTCAACTGTGTGGTGGAGCTGAGGGTTGGCAGGTCGTTCCCCAAGTCAATGGAAAGGCTCAAAAGGGCAAAGGAGCTGAGAGGATTTATGGACCGAATGGGAATGGTTGACTCCTGGAGGTTTAGGAATCCAGGGAAGAGGGAGTATTCCTTCTTCTCATATGTGCATAAGGCATACTCGAGGATTAATTTCTTCATGGCGAGCTGGGCAGTGCTGTTGGGGGTGGTGGAGGTGGAGTATGCGGGAATCGTAATATCCGACCATGCGCCATATTGGATGGAGGTGAGGCTCAGCGAGGGGCGGGTGCAGAGGCCAGGTTGGAGGTTTGACTCGGGTCTTTTGGCATACAAGGATTTTTGTGAGAAGGGGAGGTCGGTGGTTGAGGTGTACGTGGAGACTAACCAGAATGGGGAGGTGGCGGCGGCCACATTTTGGGAGGCGTTGAAGGCAGTGGGGAGATTATCTCATTTAAAGCACGTAGAGATAGGAGGAGAAGGGAAGAGTACGGACAGTTGTTGGAGGAGGTAGTTGATGTGGACAAGAGATACGTGGGGGGCCCTACAAAGTAGCTGCTTGTGGTGAGAAAGAGGTTGCAGGGACAGTTTGATAGGCTGACGACGGGGAAGGCAGTGGGGCAGTTATGAAAGGCAAGGGGTGTGCAATATGAATACGGGGAGAAGGTGAGGCATGTGCTGCCTACTAACTGAGGAGGCAGGCTGTGTTCAGATAAATTTTCAAAGTAGAACTGAGAGGGCACATCAGAGCCAGGGGAGATGAATAATGCATTCCGGAGATACTACAACAAGTTATATAGGGTGGCATCGGGTGGATTGGGAGGGGATATGGGAAGGTTCCTCGATGGCTTGGAGTTTCCGAGACTGGAGGTGGAGAAGAGGCAAGCATTGGAAGAACTATTAGGACCGAGAGAAGTGATTGAAAGTGGTGGGGAAATTAAGTCAGGGAAAGCACAGGAGCCTGATGGCTTTCTGGCAGAGTCCTACAAGGCATTTGTAACAGAATTGGCATCGCACTTGTTGGGGATGTTTTTTTAAAAAATATTTTTATTCTCCTTTTTCACATTTTCTCCAAAATTTACACCCACCAACAATAAACAATAATCTGTAACGAATGCAATGTCAATCCCCATATCAATAACAACAATCCCATCCTCCCACCAAACTCCCAAACAGCAGCCCACATGTTAACATAAACAAATAACAGAAAGGAATAAGGAATCACCTATAGTCACCATTAACACATACAGTCTCCCCCCTCCCCCCAATGTTTTGTTGGGGATGTTTAATAAAGCTGTGGAGAAGGGAGAGTTACCAGAGACATTAACGCAGGTGTTGATTACATTAATCCTGAAAAATGGGAAGGATCCATTGGGAATGTGGGTCATATCAGCCCATTTTGTTGTTAAATACTGACGTGAACATGTTGGCCAAGGTGTTGGCAGGAAGGATGCAGGGATGTGTGCCAGGGGTGGGAGAAGAAGACCGAGCGGGTTTCGTGAAAGGCAGACAGCTCTCCAATAATATCAGGAGGCTTTTGAATGTGACAATGACACCGTCGGAGGGGCAGTTACCAGAGGTTGTTGTCTCCATGGATGCGGAGAAGACATTTGACTGGGTGGAATGGAGGTATTTACTTGAAATTTTGGATAGGTTTGGATTTAGACTGAAGTTCTTAGCGTGGGTGAGCTTGTTATACACAGCTCCGGTGGCATGTGTAGCCATGAATGGAATGTGCTCGCAAGGTTTTGGGCAATGGAAAGGTACAAGATAGGGATACCGATTGTCGCTGTTGAAATTTGCTTTGGTGATTGAACCCTTGGCGATGGCCCTTAGGGGTCTGCAGAGTGGCGGGGGATTGTGAGAGGGAATAGGGAATCACTATACACAGTTGACCTGTTGTTGTTTGTCTCGGATCCGCTGGAGAGTATGAAAATGAAAATCGCTTATTGTCACGAGTAGGCTTCAATTAAGTTACTGTGAAAAGCCCCTAGTCGCCACATTCTGCCGCCTGTCTGGGGAGGCTGGTACGGGAATAGGTACGATCATGGGAATACTGGAGAGGTCTGGGGCCTTCTCAGGATACAGGTTGAATGTAGAGAAGAGCGAGATATTTCCGGTGAAGGATGTGGGGCTGAAGGCGGACTTAAAGGTGTTGCCATTTAAGTTGGCTAGCGAGGGGTGCCGATACATAGGGATTTGGGTGACAAGGGAATGGGCCACGATGTGACAATACTAGTGGAAGAGATTAAAGGGGACTTTAAGGGATGGGACACACTGCATCTGATATTGGCAGGGAAAGTGCAGATCATAAAAATCAATGTGTTACCAAGGTTCTTGTTTGTCTTCCAAACCCTCCCAACCTTTCTCCCGAAGGCTTTCTTTTGTAAATTAGATGCAATAATCTTGGAGGTTTTATGGACGGGTAAAGTGCTGAGGGGAGGAGGATCCTGCTACACAGGCAGAGACAGAAAGGGGGGTTGGCACTCCAGAACCTGCTACAATACTACTCAGCAGTAAATGTGGAGAAGGTGAGGCAGTGGTTGGGGGAGGAGGGAGCAGAGTGGATTAGGATAGAAGAGGAGTTCTGTCGGGGGTCTAGCCTGAGAGCCTTGGGGATGGCCCCTCTACATTTTGCCCAGGGGAAGTACACAAAGAGCCCAGTGGTGCAATCGATGGTCGAGGTATGGAACCAACTGAAGAGGCACTTTAAATTGGAAGGGATGTCAGTATTGACACCATTGTGTGGGAACCAAGGTTTAAGCCAGGGGAGATAGATGAGATGTATAAAAGGTGGAGGGGGTGGGGCTGAAGAAGGTGAGGGACCTGTACCTGGAAGGGCAATTTGTGGGTTTAGAAGAGCGATGGAAAAGGTTTGAGCTGCCAAGAGCGAGTGAGTTTAGGTACATGCAGGTACGGGACTTCATAAGAAAAAAGTGGAGGGTGTTTCCCAAGTTGCCAGGGTATACTCTGCTGGAGCAATTGTGTGATAAGCTGGTACGGTACTGGGAAGTGGTGTTTGGGACATTATCCAAAATTAAAGGGGTAGAGTTCAGGCCAGACCCAATGGTGGGGACCTTTGGGGTCTCGGAGGTGCCAGAGCTGGTTGAGGGAAAAAAGGTCGACGTTATGGCTTTCGCTTCTAATTGCCTGGCGAGGATTTTGTTAAATTGGAGGTTGGACACACCACCGATAGTGGTAGCCTGGCTGGGGGACGTTTACGATTTTCTACATTTGGAAAAGATCAAATTTGAGCTGAGGGGGTCAGAGGACGTATTCGAGGCCCGGTGGGGCTTGTTTATGACAATGTTTGAAGAATTGTTCATCGCGGGGGGGCGGGGATAATGGGTAAAGCAGGATAAAACTGTACAAACTGTAGGTTGTTGATTTTGTTGCTGTTCTTGTTTATACATTTTTGGAATAAAATACATTTTTTTTAAAAGTAAAGTTTGATCAAAAACATGTTCCATATACCCCAGGAAATGGCAGAAATAGCTGGAAGTGGTTCCATAGAAACAGCTTTTATTTGGAGGAAGTGAATGAACCAAAGCGCAGCTTATTCAATGGGAGAACATGTACAGATAGACAACTTGGGATGATGGTAAATGGGGAATCTAAGCTTGTGTTCAGGAAGGTAAACAGAGAGCCCTCACATTGTCCTGATAGAGGATGGAAGTGAAACCAGTTCTGTAGGGAAAAAGCTGGCTGGAACGATGGTATCTACCTCAGCAGTCCTGTTTGTGGACCTTGGAAATTAAGTAGAAGCGGGCTGTACTGGGTTGGTGTAATATGAGGTTGGAGACCATGAAGGGATAGTGGGAGATGATATTTCTTCAGACATCAACTGTTGATGATGATCCTGCTATTCCATTTACACCTCCTCTAGAACCATTTTTTGTTTATTTACTTTGCAAGATTAAAGTGCATGGGAAATGGGGGAAGTGTATTGAGGTGGATGGAAAATTGATTGGCAGAGAGGAAACAAAGAGTAGGAATTAATGGATCCTTTTCAAATTAGAATCATAGAATTTACAGTGCAGAAGGAGGCCATTCGGCCCATCGAGTCTGCACCGGCCCTTGGAAAGAGCACCCTACTCAACCTATCCCTGTAACCCAGTAACCCCACTTAACCTTTTTGGACACCAAGGGCAATTTAGCATGGCCAATCCACCTAACCCGGACATCTTTGGACTGTGGGCGGAAACCGGAGCACCCGGAGGAAACCCGCGCAGACACGGGAGAACATACAGACTCGCACAGACAATGGCCCAAGCTGGGAATCGAACCTGGGACCCTGGAGCTGTAAATCAACTGTACTAACCACTGCTCTACTGTGCTGCCCAATTGCAGCAAATTGGCAGGCAATAACTAGTGGGGTGCCACAGAGATCGGTGCTGGGACCCCAGCTATTCGCTATATATATTAATGATTTGGATGAGGTAACAAAATGTATAATTTCAAAGTTTGCAGATGATACCAAGTTGGGTAGGAGGGTGAACTGTGACAAGGATGCAGAGATCCTACAGCATGATCTGGACAAGTTGGGCGAGTGGGCAAATCAATGGCAGGTGCAGTATAATTTGGATAAGTGTGAGGTTATTCACTTTCGAAGCAAAAACAGGAAGAAAAACATGTTACTACCTGAATGGTTGTAAATTGGGAGAGGGGAGTGTGCAGCAGAACCTGGGTGTCCTTGTGCACCAGTCGCTGAAGGTAAGCATGCAGGTGCAGCAGGCGGTAAATAAGGCTAATGGTATGTTGGCATTCATTGCGAGAGGTTTCGAGTTCAGAAGCAGGGATGTGTTGCTGTAATTATACAGGGGCTTGGCGAGGCCATACCTAGAATATTGTGTGCATTTTTGGTCTCCTTTTCTGAGGAAGGATGTTCTTGCTCTCAAGGGAGTGCAGCGAAGGTTACCAGACTGATTCCAGGGATGGCGGGACTGTCATATGACTGTCACAGTCCAAGGATTCAGGATGAACCATTTCGGACAGAGATGAGGAGACATTTCTTCACCCAAAAAGTGGTGAGCCTGTGGAATTCATTACCACAGGAAGTAGTTGATGCTAAAACAATTATATATTCAAGAGACGGCTAGAT
This sequence comes from Scyliorhinus canicula, assembly GCF_902713615.1. Lineage (NCBI taxonomy): Eukaryota > Metazoa > Chordata > Chondrichthyes > Carcharhiniformes > Scyliorhinidae > Scyliorhinus > Scyliorhinus canicula. The sequence continues at coordinate 85,835,536 of NC_052156.1, forward strand.
GTAACACTTGGGGCGAATGGGATCAAAGGCTATGAGGAGAAAGCAGGATTAGGCCATTGAGTTCGATGGGCAGCCATGATTGTGATAAATGGCGGAGCAGACTCGAAGGACCAAATGACCTCCTCCTACTCCTATCTTCTATGTATCTTCTATGTACTTGACTCTATCATCTGCTTTTGCCTGGAAACATCATCCCTTTGTTATTTTATCTCTCCTGCCTCCACCTTAACACAGACCTTCCTTTTTGTTCAACTCACCCATTTCCCTGCCTCTAGAGTATTTTAAAACTTGTACCTAACTTTTTCCAGTATAGTTATGAAAGATCATGACCTGAGATGCCAACTCTGTTTCTCTCTCCACAAATTTTGCCTTATTTACTAAGTATTTCCAGCATTTTATGTTTTTATTTAAGATTTTCAACATATACAGTATATAGAGATGGTAGTCTATTTATCTGTTATCTCCTCCAGTAAATGCTGTCACACCTCAACTATAGTGGTAAATAAGAATCTGCTGAATACACAACTGTGCTCCAATTTGACAACTACTTTTGTTGTGGAATTAGAACCTGTCATGCATCCTACTACTTTTTTTAAAAAGCTACTTTTTAATCCTCTGGTTTTTTGTTCTCTATCCACAGATCATCAAGCTGTGAGATTCAGGTTTTTGTTTTGTTGCTCTTGACAGAGAGACAAAGCAAAGCATGATTGCAGCAACAGGGCTAGCTGAGTAATGAAATAATTCTATTGCAATGATACTGTTGGGGCAGCACGGTGGCACAGTGGTTGTCAGTGCTGCCTACGGCGCTGAGGACCCGGGTTCAATCCTGGCCCTGGGTCACTGTCCGTGTGGAGTTTGCACATTCTTCCCGTGTCTGTGTGGGTTTCACCCCCACAACCCAAAGATGTGTAGGGTAGGTGAATTGGCCACACTTAATTGGACAAAAAGAATTGGATACTCTAAATTTATTTTAAAAAAGCAATGATACTGTTGAAGTAATTGGGACAGCCCTGCATTAATATTGTTCCTTAACTCTTTCTTGAATATATGTGAGAATGTTTTTCTGAGGCAGAAGCATTAGATCAGATATCACATAAGGGGCTCTCCGCAAGTTAGGGTTATAAACGGAGCTCATAATTGTGAAGTAACTTGGATTATGCTCTCGCACCTGAATGGTACTAGTCAACATTCAAGTCAATGCTAAGCAGAACACTTATCTATCAATGTCCTGAATTTGCTCTTCCTATACTCAACTGAAGTGGGTTTCAGAGTATTTACTGTTGTATGCCTCCTCGCCCTGAATTTATGTAAAGTAATTTGAAAGTGAAAATATGTATTGCCAATGTGAGAAATTAAAAGATCTTTTTTGTTGTGATTTTTTTTAAATCTACTTTTTTTCTGCCAGGGCTGAATTTGAATGTTTTCAAATTGAACTTGCCAAAAATTATGGACCAACAGAATGGAGAGAAGACATCAAAGGAATCCTGATGAAAGCCGGAATACTGTACCAGCAGCTCACCTTCCTCTTTGTGGACACACAGGTATCTTTCTCAACGCCACAACCTTCAAAGGCGCATTCTCCACGGGTGCAGTTGCAGTTCCTGTGATGTCACTGACAGCTTTGTCCCAGGCAGCTTCCTGCATGAAAAATGGTGCAGACCAAAGAGAGAAGAAAATACATAATATTGTTCTTGCTCTGTCTCAGTCCCTACTTCCTTCCACCCTGGTTGTCTGCCTCCTGCACTGCCTGCTTTCTGCCACTGTTCTCTCCTGCTTTCCACCTGTGCATTTTCACTTCCCATTTCATCCTGCTCTCTTTGCCGATCCCTCCTGTTTTATACTTCCTCCCACTCTTTTCGTCACTTCCTCCCACTCCCTCCTACTCTCTCCCATTCCCTTCTGCTCTCTTCGCCGTTTCCTTCACTGCTGCATCCCACTTCCTGCATTCTCTCTCCCATTTCCTGTTCCCCTATTTCTCTCTCCTGCTTCCTGCGTCCTCGACCACTCCCTTCGCTGCATTCTCCCTGACACATTGCCACATCTCCCCCTGCTGCTCCATCCCACATCCTCATTTCTTGGCCAATTCCTATGTTAAGTAATGGGTTAAGAGACATTCTAATTAGTTGTCTCATTTATGTTAAGTATCCAATAATTTACACTGATACGTAAAGGGGCTTCAGGTGGCCTTTGTGTTAGGTTATGTGATGTTAGAGTTTTGTGCAGAGTCTGTTGAAGTAAATTAAAGATGTTTTGTGGAAAATGAGCAGAACCTTTGACTCTTTATACAACAGCAGCTAAACGTATAACAAATGGTAGCAGAGGACGATTGCTGTGCAAATGTGAAGGGTTGAAAGATACAACTTTTCCAGACCAAACCAAGGAGTGAGTGAGATGAAAGAAAAACCCAAAGATATATGGCTGAACCGAGGATAAAGATGGCTGGATATGACTACCCCCCCCCCCCTTATTTTCTGAAAGGGGATCGTACGACCAATGGAGAAGTGCAGTAGTTATGTGGGTAACTGCCTTGGGAAAGAGAAAACAATGTATGGCATTGGCTCTTTCTCTACCTTATGACAGTAAAATCAAGAGCAAAGTGTTTTCTGAGCTGGAATTGGAAGAGTTAGACTCAGAAGAAGATCTGCAGACTCTATTACATTATATGGATAAGATTTATAAGAAGGATGACTTGTTAAGTGCGTATGAAGCATGGTTGGATTTTGATAGGTTCCGGAAAATGGAGGATTTCTCCATTGAAGACTATATAATGGAATTTGGCAGACTATATAAAAGGCTGCAGAAACTGTGGAATTTCCACAGTCTGTGTTAGCCTTTAAATTACTTGACTGTGCCAGAGTGAGCAACATGGATAGGCTCCTGGTTTTGACAGGAGTTCAGTTTGCGGATAAGGATACCTTATTCGATCAGATGACAGAAGCTTTAAAAAAGTTTCTGGGGAAACATTCGATTCCGATGGCTCTGATGACCCAAATAGGTCAGCCTGTAATAAAGCAGAATATGGAAGATACACTACTAACAGGATGGCAAAATCGTACAGCTACGAACAGGCTCCAAGACTATAGAAGGAGATTGGGACCTGGAAATTATGAAGACAGAAACCCAGTTAGAACCTACAATAGGAAGATGAACCCCAGAAATGCACGGGGCATGATAAATCGATGTTTTCGATGTGACTCTCAATACCATTATGCTTTCAACTGTCTAACACGTTATAATAGTGTTTGAAGCAACACATGACACGGAAGAGTCAGAAGAGGAAAAAGATAGTGACCAGAAAGAAGGCATTGTCCTATTAACAAGCAGTTTTACGCCGGTAATGAGGGTGTTGGTTGTAGAATCCTTCAGTTGTGCTGTATTGGACAGTGGCTGCACATCTACTGTGTGTGGAATTGACTGGTTAAAATGTTACCTGGACTCCTTGAATGCTGAAAATCGTAACAAGGTTAAGGAATTTGAAAGTTCCTCAAGTTTCAGGTTTGGGGATGATAATACTCTGAAGTCGCTGAAAAGAGTGGTGATCCCTTGTAATATTTCCAGAGTGAATCATTTCATTAGCACGGATGTTGTATCAAATGAGATATCTTTGCTTCTGAGCAGATCGTCGATGAAGAAAGCACACATGAAACTGGATATGGAACAGGATAAGGTAACAGTTTTCAGGGAGATTAGTGCCCGAGACATCGTCGTTGGCAGAACACCCCCCTCCCATGCCTCGTTAAAGGTCCTGACCAACAGGGGGCCCAGCAGGTCCGCATATTTCTTATAAAATTCAACCGGGAACCCATCCGGTCCCGGCGCCTTCCCCGACTGCATGTGGCCAATCCCACTGACCAGCTCCTTCAACTCGATCGGCGCCTCCAGTCTCTCCACCTGCTCCTCCTGCACCCTTGGAAATCGGAGCCTGTCCAAAAAATTCTCCATTCCCCCTCCCACCGCCGGCGGCTCCGACCGGTACAGTTCCCTATAGAAGTCCCTAAAGACCTCATTGACCTCTGCCCCTTGCCGCACCACATTTCCATCTCTGTCCTTCACTCCACCAATCTCTCTAGCCGCGTCCCGCTTACGCAGCTGGTGCGCCAGCATCCTGCTCGCCTTCTCACCATACTCATAGACCGCTCCCTGCGCCTTCCTCCACTGTGTCTCCGCCTTTCTGGTGGTCAATAAATCAAACTTGGCCTGCAAGCTACGCCGTTCCCCCAGCAATCCCTCCTCCGGGGCCTCCGCGTACCTCCTATCCACACTCAACAGCTCCTCCACCAGTCTCTCCCTCTCCCTCCTCTCCCCCCTCTCCCTATGGGCTCGGATGGAGATCAGCTCCCCCCTAATCACTGCCTTCAGAGCCTCCCACACCATCCCAACCTGGACCTCCCCAGTATCATTTACCTCAAGGTACCTCTCGATACATCCCCGAACCCTCCTACACACCTCCTCATCACCAACAACCCCACGTCCATACGCCAAAGCGGGCGCTGGTCCCGCGCCTCCCCCATCTCCAGATCCGCCCAATGCGGAGCATGGTCCGAAATCGCGATAGCCGAATATTCGGCCTCCTCCACCCTCGGGACCAGTCCCCTGCCCAGAACAAAGAAATCAATGCGAGAATAAACCCTGTGCACATGGGAGAAAAAAAGAGTACTCCCGAGCCCTCGGCCTCCCGAACCTCCAGGGATCCACTCCTCCCATCTGGTCCATAAACCCCCTCAATACCTTGGCCGCCGCTGGCCTCCTGCCTGTCCTTGAACTAGAACGATCCAGTAGGGGATCCAGCACCGTATTGAAGTCCCCCCCCCATGATCAAGCCCCCCACCTCCAGGCCAGGAATGCAGCCCAACATACGCCTCATGAAACCAGCATCATCCCAATTTGGGGCATACACATTAACCAACACCACCCTCTCCCCCTGCAGCTTACCGCTCACCATCACATATCTGCCGCCACTATCAGCCACAACCTCAGATGCCTCAAACGCCACCCTCTTCCCCACCAGGATCGCCACCCCCCGGTTCTTCGAGTCGAGCCCTGAGTGGAAAACCTGCCCCACCCACCCCTTCCTCAGACGGACCTGGTCCGCCACCTTCAGGTGGGTCTCCTGGAGCATGGCCACGTCCGCCTTCAGCCCCTTCAGATGCGAAAACACCCGGGCCCGCTTAAGCGGCCCATTCAACCCCCTCACGTTCCACTTAATCAGCCGGATCAGGGGGCACCCCGCTCCCCTCCACCGTAGACTAGCCATAACCCATCGACTGCTCGTCCCTGGCCATCACCCATTCGGCCCGTTTCCCACGGCGATAGAACCTCACCCCGACCCCCCCCCCCCCGAATTCCTCCCTGGCCAATCCAGCAGCAACCTGGTATCCCCCCCCAGGCTAGGACCCCTCCTAGCCGCGACTCTCCCTCCACTGTACTCCCGTGAGCCAGCTGACTTCTGCTGACCCCGGCAGCTCCCGCTCTAACTCCGACCCCTCCCGATATGAGGTCTCCCCTCCTCCCCTGCATCAGCTCCTAGGCACTGCTTCAGCGCGGGAAACCCGGTCTAATAGCCACGCCCCTCGCCACCAGCTCCACCCCCTCGACCCGCGGCGCGGGAAACCAGAGAAAAGCCCGCACTTTCACACTGCCCACAGCCCCCAATCTTTAGTGCAAGTCCAGCTTTTCAGCCTGCATAAAGGCCCATGCTTCCTCCGGGGACTCAAAGTAGTGATGCCGGTCCTTGTAGGTGACCCACAGGCGCGCAGGCGGCAACATGCCGAACCTCACCTGCTTTCCATGGAGCACCACCTTCGTCCGGTTAAACCCGGCTCTCCGCTTGGCCACCTCTGCACTCCAGTCCTGGTAGATACGCACTACCGAATTCTCCCACATACTGCTCATCACCTTCTTGGCCCATCGGAGAACACACTCCCGGTCGCTGAACCGATGGATCCGCACCAGCACCATCGCGGGGGTTCATTCGCCTTAGGCCGCCTGGCCAGCACTCTATGGGCGCCCTCCAGCTCCAGGGGCAGATGGAAGGATCCTGCCCCCACCAGCGAGTTCAACATCACGGCCACATAGGCCGGCAGGTCCGACCCCTCCAACCCCTCCTCGAGGCCCAGGATCCGCAGGTTCTTCCTCCGTGACCGAAGCTCCATCTCCTCGAACCGATCTTGCCACTTTTTATGAAGCGCCTGGTGTATCTCCACCTTCCCCACGAGGGCCAAAACCTCCCCCTCGCGCTCAGAGGCCTGCTGCTGCAATTCAAGTATCGCTGCACCCTGGGTTGTCTGGGTCTCCAGCTGCTTACTCGTCGTCACCCTCAGGGATTCCAACAACTCCCCTTTCAGCTCCGTGAAATAGCGCAGAAGGGCTGCCTGCTGCTCCTCAGCCCAGTGCCTCCACTCGTCAGGGGCTCCACCAACCGCCATTTTGTCCACCTTCCCCCGCTTTTCCAGGGGAGCTGCTGCCGTTTTTCTCCTCGCCCCACCTCGAGTCCGAACCATAAATCCCGGGGGGTTTTGCTCCAGACCCCTTTATCCACCGGGAATCGTCGAGTCAGCGCCGTTTGGGGTTCTTAAAAGAGCCCATAAGTCCTTTTAAAGCGGGAGCTGCCGAACGTGCAGCTTAGCTCCGCATAGCCGCAACCGGAAGGTTGGCCAAGAATTTTAACGACATTGTGGCCATGGATCTTAAGATCTGGGATAAAGCCAATAATATATTTATTATGCATTTTGTAGATTTAGCAATCAGATTTAGTCAATCAATGATTGTACAAAGTAAAGAAAAGAGAGTAATTCTGGATCAAATTGGGGAAAAATGGATAGGGACAGGAATGGGCCCACCAGCAAAATTCCTTACGGACAATGGGGGAGAATTTGCTAATGATAAGTTTAGGGATATGTGTTAAAACGTGAATATCACAGTTCTGAACACAGCTGCAGAAAGCCCATTTAGTAATGGTGTGTGTGAAAGAAACCATGCGGTAATAGATGACATGCTCCGGAAAAGTTTGGCAGATGGACCAAACTGCAAGATAAATTCAGCTTTAGCATGGGCGGTGCATGCAAATAACTCACTGCAGATGGTTGGGGGGGGGGGGGGGGGTATAGTCCCTGTCAAATAGTGTTTGGTAGAAATCCTAAAATTCCATCCATTTTGGATGACCAGCCTCCAGCTTGGGAAAGGACTACACTTAGCTCTGCCTTTGCTGAGCATTTAAATGCATCACATAGCAGTAGAAAAGCTTTTTTGGAAGCAGAGGTCTCTGAAAGAATTCACAGAGCTTTGACGCATAATGTATGGCCATCAAATACCGTTTTTCAGCAAGGAGATATAGTATACTATAAGTGAGACAATTTCAATGAATGGAAAGGCCCAGGGAAGACCATAGGCATAGATGGCAAAACAATTATTTCGCAACATGGCAATCAAACTTTTAGGGTACATTCATCAAGGATAATGGGTACAGATTACAAATTTTCAAATTTAGACAGAGCAGACCGACATGACGAGGAACCAGGGTCATCTAGTACACACATGTTACAGAACTATGAGGACCAGTTAACTGATATAGACAGGGTTTGTGTAGAGGAACACACCACTTCTGATGATTTAGAACATGCCATTTTTCCAAAAGGACAACTGCCAAAAGTTGGTATAAAAGTGATATACTTGCCTGAAGGGTCTAGTCAATGGCAGGATACAACTGTTATTAATGGAACAGGGAAGGCCACTGGAAAGTATAAACATTGGTTGAATGTACAGCATTCAGGGGAGGGAGTCAAGACAATGGATTGGGAACATGAAGTTCAAAAATGGAGGGCACAGAAACACAGTGCCTGTTCAGATAGTACATCGGATAGTGAACCGGTCTGCAGGAAAAGGTCGAGAAGTATTGAAAGGACATTCCACAGCAAAAGGGAAAGATCAAACAGTAGCAGTACAGAACGAGATACCAGGCGCGAGAGGGGACGTAGTTTATCAAGGTCTCGGAACATGAGTAAGACTACAAATACTAATAGGAGTAGAAGCCCACATGCATGTGAGATTTTGGTGACTTCCAAGAAGTTAGATGAAAAAGTTATCAAAGATGCCAAACAACAGGAACTGCATAGTTGGAGTGAATTTGGGGTATACACAGAGGTACCGGATAGGGGACAAAGAGCTCTATCCCACAGATGGATTTGCATGGAAAAGGTTCTTCCGGATGGAACTTATAAGGCAAAGGCCAGGCTTGTGGTGAGGTGATTTGAAGAAAACTTAGAAGATCAGGATTTAAGGGTAGATTCACCTTTGGCAGGAAAGATCTTCTTTTAAAGATCTTCTTAGCTCTATTAGCCACAAAGGCATGGGAATGCAAATCTATAGATATAAAAGCTGCCTTCTTGCAGGGGCATCAGCTCCAGAGAGACATTTTTCTCCGTCCTCCTAAAGAGGCAGCTAACACAGAAGGGATACTCTGGAAGTTGAACAAGTGTGTATATGGATTAAATGATGCGCCTAGAGTCTGGTATTTTTCGGTAAGGTCAGTTTTATTAAAGTTAGGCTGTTGCCAGTTGAAAGCAGATCCGGCAATGTTTTACTGGCACTATAAAGGAAGTCTTTCTGCCATCTTTATGATGCATGTTGATGATTTTTTGTGGGGTGAGACTAATGATTTCGAAGCTATTGTAATCTCTGGTTTGAGGAAAGAATTCAGGGTTGGAAGTCAGGCTTCCGGTGAATTTAAATATATTGGACTGGAAATCGGACAGATTAAGTTAGGGGCAATTTTACGTCAGCAATCTTATTTGGAAAGCATCGGCCCAATAGCAATTAGCTGTAGCCGGGTTTCACAAAAAGACGCAATGTTTTCAAAGATGTAAAAAGAGCAACTACGGAGTTTAATTGAAAAAAAAAATGAAAATCGCTTATTGTCACGAGTAGGCTTCAATGAAGTTACTGTGAAAAGCCCTAGTCGCCACATTCCGGCGCCTGTCTGGGGAGGCTGGTACAGGAATTGAACCGTGCTGCTGGCCTGCTTGGTCTGCTTTAAAAGCCAGTGATTTAGCTCAGTGAGCTAAACCAGCCCCTACTAATTGAGCAACTGAATTGGTTTGGTAGACAGACTAGACCGGACGTGAGTTTTGATGTTTTAGAGTTGAGTACAAAAATGAATGATCCCAAAGTGGAAGACATAATAAGAGCAAATAAAGCGTTGGTCAAACTAAAAATGCAGGAGTGTGTTTTGAGGTTCCCGAATTTAGGTGACCATAGGCAATTGAAACTCATAGTTTATAGTGATGGGTCCTATGCAAATCTATGTGCTCGGGTTTCAAGTGCAGGAGGTTTTATAATTTTCCCTTTGGGGAACAATGGTAAATGTTGCCCTCTTGTGTGGGAAACAAAGAAAATAAAAGTGGTCAAAAGCACTTTGACTGCTGAGACGTTAAGCCTTGTAGAGGTGGTGGATATGGTCTTTACATATCTCAGATATTGACAGAAATTTTGGGATTAGGGGATTTGGGTAATATACCTATTGAATGTCACATTGACAATAAATCCCTGTGGGAAAATGTTCACTCTACAAAAAAGAGTATCAATGAAAAAAGATTAAGGATAGACATCGTAAGTTTGAAGTAGATGTTGGACAAAGGGGAAATAGCAAAAATTAAATGGGTTGACAGTAGCTATCAATTGTCAGACTGTTTTACAAAAAGAGGGCTAGTTCACAGAAACGTTTGGATATTGTTAATGAAGGGCATCTGTTTCTGTGACTGGTTTTTTTTCTTCCAAAACTGAAAAAAAAGGAGGGGGGAAATTGCTTGTGTGTTTTTGAGTTTCTTGTAATTTTGTTTTCACCTAATTATTTTTTTTCTCCGAGGAAGGGGAGACTGTTAAGTAATGGTTAAGACAGTGTTCTTCAAACTTTTTTTCCGGGGAGCCATTTTTACCAACCAGCCAACCTTTGGGACCCAACCCGGCCGACCTTCGCGACCCACATCGGCCGACCTCTGCGACCCATGCCGGCTGACCTTCGCAACCCACGCCGGCCGACCTTTGCGACCCATGCCGGCCGACCTGCGCAACCCACCATTGTTTCTTACCTTGTTTGCTGCTAACAAAAATGGAGGAAATGGTTTTGGGTCCCTTTGGCCCTCGTACACGCTCCTCCAATGGAACCTGTTGGATGAAGGTGAAGCTTTCTGGTGTCGGAAAGTATGGAGTCTCCATCTGTCCAGAGTACTGCATTTTTTCCTGTAAAATTTTATCAAATAAACCCCACTCTGAAAATGTTTTTAAAAAAAATTTTTAATGAGTAAAATAAATGAAAAAAATGAATAAAACCCTCCCCGAACTTGTACAAAAAAATAAAATAAATGAAAAAATTGAATAAACCCACCAAACTAGTAAAAAAAATAAAATGAATAAAATAAATGAATAAAAACCACTACAGAACTTGTAAAACAAAAAGCTGCAACCGTTTAAAAAAATAGCAGTCGCACTGCGCATGCGTGCCTGATTTGCGCATGCGCACCGATCATCGTGCGTGCATGCGTAATGCGGTTAATTTTTTTTAACATGTTCGCGGAATGTGCATGCGCGCCGATCGTTGTGCGCACATGCGCAATGCTGCCGAATTTTTTTTTGACATATTTCCGGCCGCTTGCAGCTGGCGTTATGAAAAGCCGGCTGCTGCGTGGGGATTTGCATGATCGGGAGCGCCGCAGACAACAGCTCCGCGACCCTCCCGACACCCGCCCGCGACCCACCCACGGTCGCGCCCCCGACTTTGAAGAACAATGAGTTAAGAGGCATTCCAATTAGTTGTCTCATTTATGTTAAGTATCCAATAATTCACAGATATGTAAAGGGGCTTCAGGTGGCCTTTGTGTCAGGTGATGTGATGTTAGAGTTTTGAGCAGAGTCTGTTGAAGTAAATTAAAGGTGTTTTGTGGAAAAGCAGCAGAACCTTTCACTCTATAAAACAGCAGCTAAACGTATTACATCGTAGGCTGTTCTCTCCTAATTCCTACCTTCTGCTGCCTGCTCTCTCTATGCCCTCCAATCAGCACACTCCTGTGGTGATATGCATCACTGTAGATACACAAGGGGTTAGTGTAAATACATGTAGACTAGCTAGACACTAGAGGGAGCACCAGAGACATGACACACAGACATTCAACCAATAGGCCAGTAAGATAGGACACGACCAATGGGCATTCAAGATAAACACAGAGGTGACACTATCACAGGGGGGCATTACACCAACCCATATATAAAGGACACAACACACATGATCTGCCTCTTTCCAGTGGAGACACAGGGTTGTAGAGTAGAGTAGTAGTGAGTAGAGACACAGGGTTGATTCAATTTCACACCCACCACCTGGATTGTAGCAGACTGGTTAGTCAGTCTGAGTAGCTATAGAAGGATTAACAGTAGTGGCGAACCCGAGTAGGAGAATTGTAAATAGTTTAATAAACGTGTTGAAGTTATCTCCACGTCTGAACCTTCCTTTGTCAGAGTGAACATCAAGGAAGCCGCTTATGCTACGCCTAGAGCATAACAAGACAACTCCCTTCACCATTCCCTCCCACTTCAATGGAAAGCAGGAGGGTACTGTGAAGGGAGTAGGAACAATAGGATGCTGTGAAGGAAGAGATGAAGGGAGTGGGAGAAGCAGAAAGTGGACAAGGGTGGAGCGCGGATTCACAATGGTGACATCAGTGGCAGGCAAAGCCACGTATCAACAGCGAATAGAGTGCGGGCCGTGTTCCTGTTCCTGCTCAGCAGCAGCAGTTACAGTGTTTCGGGATTGAAAAAGTATCATTTATAAAAAGTTAATGATTATAAACAAGAACTTACATTTATATCTTACCTTTAAGCTAATAAAATGTCCAGGGGTGCTTAACTTCAGGTAAAATGCTCTGTTATTCTGTAGTACACATTGTTAAAATTAATATCAAACACACTGCAAGTAGATATGGTAACTAAAAAAAGAGGGCCTGACTATCACTGTATGAATAACCTTATCAAATCATTCTGTTGTGTGGAGTGGAACGCATTGACACTGCTGTCGAGGCACCAGAGAATTGCGATTTGGTGTTGAAATTGGCGCCTGCCGCAATTTCAGTGTCAAAACCGATTCTCCATCCAATCATGTTTCCCGATTCTGGAGTTGGCCGAAGGAGAATCCTGCCCAGGATGTTCAGAGCAAGACCACAATGAAAATGCGAGTTATGGTTTTACTCGAGTCCAGATTACAGGATCATACGTCCAGTGGGAAATTTCTTCAGAGGGTAGTAGGCTGACTGTTGCAGGGTCATCTGTCTTTCCTGAAGTTAAGACTTCCACGATGGGAGAACGCACATGGAGTTGAATTCGCCTTGAAGGCACAAATAGGCATGTAGATCTGAATTAGTCTGGAAAGCACAAGTTCCAATATTCTAGTAGCTCACAGTGTAGATGAGGAGAGATTGATTTCTGCTGCATCTGCTTGTTGGTAAATTGGTAGAGAGCTGCTTGCCATTGTGGGTATTAGCAATAAGTTTTAGCTTTAAGTTTAATTTATATTCTTTATTTGTGGGTTGAAAAGGTGAAACCTGGGTTTAGTTTCATTTCGAACTGGAGCTTCATTAAGGGAGTTGTTTGTATTTCTGCATTTTTAATTAGGTTTTCTGACTCCTGAAGGGAAGTTTCTCTTTGGAGGTCAAACTGTGACTAACAGTAAGATCCAGCAGCCTATTAATTAAAGCAATTCAGACAGCGCAAGTCTCTGTCATATGGCAGATTGACTACCGAGGCCCCTGGTTGAAATCCATTGTGGTTTGTGGCAGGTAACGTGCGGGCCATTAACACCACATTGGAGATTAGGAATCACACACTTTGACCATAGCTAGCTGGAGCAATCATACCATATCTGGGGCGAAATTCTCTGACCCCCAGCAGGGTCGGAGAATCGCCTGGGGCCGCCGAAAATCCCGCTCCCGCCGTGGCAGAGATTCTCCGCCACCCGGGAAGTGGCGGCGGCAGAATATCGCCACTCCGATCGGAGAGGCCCCTGCGGTGATTCTCCGGCCCAGATGGGCCGAAGTCCCGCCGCTGGGAGGCCTCTCCCGTCGCCGAGGTTTGAACCACCTCTGGAACGGCGGGATCAGCGGCGCGAGCGGGCCCCCGGGGTCCTGGGGGAGGCGATCGAACCCCAGGGGGTGCCCCCACGGTGGCCTGGCCCGCAATCGGGGTCCCCCGCTCAGACTCCGGGCCAGTGCCCTGGCGGCACACTTTCTCCTTCCGCGTCCGCCATGGCGGAAGCGGAAGAGAACCCCACATCGCACATGCGCCGGCCGGCGAAAGCCTTTCGGCCAGCCCCGCTGCCGGGGTGCCGGTGTTTTGCGCCAGTCTTCTGGTGCAAATCGCTCCGGCGCGGGGCTGGCCCCTAAAGGTGGGAGAATTCACCACCTATGGGGAGGCCCGACCCCTGAGTGGTTGGCGCTACTCCCCTACGCCGGCACCCTCCGTCACGCCGGGTAGGGGAGAATGCCGCCCCTGGTGTCTGGATTTCTGTCTCTGGAAGCCCAAGAGACAACCATCAAGGACATAGAGAAAGCCGCAACTGACCAGAGTAGTCGGATTGTGGCACTGGAGAAAGAGGTAGCAAGGTTGGTCGCGGCACAGGACAGCCTGAGGGGTAAAGTTGAGGACCATGAGAACCGCTCAAGGAGGCAAAATCTGCGGATTGTGGGCCTACCAGAGGGAATCAAGGGTAGGGACCCCACAAACTATTGGCCCAGATGCTGGTCAACCTGGTGGGAAGGGAGACATTCCCCAACCCACCAGAAATAGACAGGGTAAACTTGTCGCTGCGCCTGAAACCCAAAGCCGGGGAACAACCGAAGGCAGTAATAGCCAAACTGCACCGGTACCAGAACCGAGAAAGAATCCTGTGTTGTGCCAGGCAATCCAAGAACTGCAGCTGGGCAGGACACAAAATAAGAATATACCCGGACATTAGGGCTGACCTGGCCACGTGCCGGGCGGAAGTTGGCTTCCTCAAAACGTGGGAGCCATTCACCCGACTGTTCCGGGACCTCTGTGGCCAACAAACAAATAAACAAGTAGCCAAGAGTAGGGGAAAATAGCCAGGACTTGATAGAATAAGGGGAGGGAGGACCGGGGCGGGGCGGGGATGTGATGACGAGGGAAGAAGAACAACAGAGGGAAGTCAAAAGGGTGGAAAGAGGGCAAACTGGGGAGAGAGTGCGCAAAAAGACAACAACCACAACAAGCACAGCAAGGTGAAAGAGAGAAAGGAAAAACAGGAAGAAGGAACGACAGATGGCCGAAGCTGAGGCAAATGGACACAAAGAAAAAACGGCCAAGAGATGCAAGTGACATCAGAGCACCACCCAGGTGCCCCTTCCACCCAGTTTTGTTTTGCTTGTTTCGTATTGAAAAAAAGAGAACAAGGGGAGGAGCTATGTGTTGCTATGTGTTATTCTTTTTTTTTTACTTCCTCTGCTTTTATTTCTGTGTCTATTTGTAATTATATCATGTATGAAACCCAATAAAAAAATTAAAAATAAATAAATAGATAAAACAGATAAAGTCACGTGGAAGGCAGCAACTGAGGAAATGTATGAGGGTGGACAATGGTGATTCATATTCAATATGGCAGAGTTAATTCATACATTTGCGTAGGAATGTTTATTTTGTGGTGCAAGGTCCTCCCACTTCTGAACGTGCTCAGCTGGTACAAGATTAAGAGAGAGTATGAGTTGGAGCACTGAGCTTCAAAATGGCACCACTGATGTCAAATCACCATCGCATGCAATTTGACCTCATGATCTGCCTTCTGTGCATACATCTGGTGGCCATTCACTGCACATGCGCCTGCCCTCATTGATGTGGCATTTGGTGCAAGTTGCCTCCAAAATATGATTGCCCATGATTTCAGTGTAGTTAATTTCAGATTGACTTACTCCTGTACTTAAAAATTGGCCCAACTCTTCAAGAATGATTATTAACCTTTTGTTTGAGAAAATAGAGTTACTGGCTGATAGATATTTTGACTTTCTGGGAAGCATGTGGTCATGTCACTCATAGGGAGCTTGGGTCGACGGTGAAGCACAGTTCTTACTTTAATTATGAATTAACAAAACTGTTGGAAAAGGTAGTGCTATCAGTGTGATTAATCAATTTTCAGTTGCAAGCTCCAAATTCTTACTATGTATATTGCCATGACCAAAGTATTATAAACTCATTGCCCATGTTTAGAGCTGTTTTGCATTTCCAGCATACAAAATACTCAGAGGCATCCAAAGTTACCCGCAATCTTTTAAACACTGTGTCAATGGTGTTGGCACACCATGGGAGCGGCGTTTTCAGAACCCTAAAATGTATCATGGAGTTCAACCAGCCTCTCCCTTTAATGTATTGTTGCTTTTGAAGCACACGGCTTGGTCTCCAGGTGTGGTATTACAATTATGGACACAGGGGTTTTTAAACACAAAACACTGTTTATTCCATGAATTCAACGTAACCTTTTTAAATAAACATTGGATCCCTTAACACCCCTTACTTCAAAGATAACCCCGAAAACAATACAACACTAAATTATCCCTCAAAATGTTCCTTCAAACTTCCAAAAGAGTTAACACCTTTAAACAGAAACACATCAGGTTAAAGACATTACTATTACGAGTTTAAATCACCCAAATGATTCAGAGATAGTCTTTCATGGCAGAGATCACCACAGAATCCAGCTCACTGCAAACACAGACACACCCAAGCACTTTTCCTCAAAACTGAAACCAAACCACAGCAAAATGGCTGAGCTAAAAACCCAGCTCCACCCACACTCTGACATCACTTCAGTAATGTGTGCTGCTTCATTTCTTAACGGTACATTGCTTAAACATTCATTTCTTAAAGGTACTCTCACGTGACACCTCCTCCCAAGAAAAAAAATAAACCATCAACTTCAAGATGGTTTCATTTTTCACTTTTGCACAATCTACTAAGAAATGTACACAGTAAATATACTTATTCGTTTCACAAAAAAAACCACACGCAAACAGGCATAATAATAAAGTCCACCTTTCCCATTCTTCTTCCTCCAACCAAAATCCTTCTCGATTGAAAGTCTCTTTGAACAAGAAAGTCAATGCACGATCCATCCATTCCTCTACGCCTCGGCAATTCTCTTTAAAGTTAGATACTTCAGTTCAATCTGATCACAGAATCCCTTGCAATTCTCCAAGACAGGAGCATCGGTTATCACAGCTTTCAGGCAGTTACATGCCTGTTGAAAATCCGCTGTCCATTGAAATTTTTGATGTTTCTTTAGCAAGTCCATCAGTGGAGTAATCATGCCACAAAACGTTTGCACAAAGGTTCGATCAAATCCATTCATGCTAAGAAATCGCATTATTTCCCTACTTCTTGAGGGTATCGGAAACTCCTCAAAGTGACTCGGGCTTCTCCAAATTCACTTTCGGCTAGGTTCATCACTAAACCCACCTCCTGAAGTCGATCAAATAACTCCCTCAGATGTCTGGCTGAACACAACTGTATTAGTTAACCGTTGAAATGTTGTTGGGGCATTTTCCATGCCAAATGGCATAACTTTTAACTGGTATATGTCATCTGAAGTCACAAAAGCTGAAATTTCCTTCACCCTTTCAGATAAAGGTACTTGCCAGTAACCTTTCAATAAATCCAATTTGGAAATAAAAGCGGATTGTCCCACTTTCTCAATGCAATCCTCCAAACGTGGGATAGGGTAAGAGTCCGTTCTTGTAACTGCATTCACCTTTTGATAGTCCACACACAACCGTTGGGTACCGTCTGGTTTAGGTACCATCACTAAGGGTGAACTCCATTGGCTGCAACCCACTTCAATTATGCCATTTTTCAGCATACTCTCAATCTCTCTGTTAACCTGTGCCAATTTTAAAGGATTAAGTCTATATGGATGTTGTTTGATAGGAACAGCATTTTCCACATCTTCATCATGTATAGCCATTTTAGTACTTCCCAATTTATCTCTACAAACTTGTCCATATGATTTCAATAACTCTTTCAGGTCAGTCCGTTTTTCCTCTGGAAGGTAACTTAACAATTTGTCCCAATTTTTAAGAACATCCTCATTTTCCAATTTAATTTAAGGTATGTCAAATCCACAGTCATCTGGATTTGGTTCGTGACTTTGAGTTAGAATCATTACAACTTCCTTTTTCTCTCCTTCCCTTTCAAAGAACCTTTTAAGCAAATTCACATGACACACTCGGTGTCTTCCTTCTATCTGGTGTTTTTACCACATAGTTCACCTCATTTAATTTCCTTTCAATCTGATACGGTCCACAAAACCTAGCTTTTAAAGGCTCACCTACCACTGGTAACAACACTAAAACTTTATCCCCACTGACAAAACTACGAACTTCGGATTTCTTGTCCGCTACCCGTTTCATCACATTTTGTGCAACTTTCAAATGTTGTCTAGCCAATTCACCTGCTCTATTTAATTGTTCTCTAAAATTTGACACGCAATCCAATAGTGTAATTTCCGATTTCTCACCCACCAATTTTTCCATAATCAATTTAAGTGGTCCTCATGACCAAAAATTAGTTCAAAAGGACTAAATTTGGTAGACTAATTAGGTGCATCCCTAATTGCAAACAATACGAATGGAATTCCTTTATCCCAATCCTGTGGATAATCTTGACAATACGCCCTCAACATTGTCTTTAATATCTGATGCCAGCTTTCTAACACTCCCTGCGATTCTGGATGATACGCAGTTGATTTAAATTGTTTTATTCCTAAGTTATCCATAACTTCTTTGAATAACTTTGAAGTAAAATTTGATCCTTGATCCGATTGAATTTCTGTGGGTAGACCATATCGAGTAAAGAATTTAAGTAACTCCTCCACAATCCTTTTAGCTGTAATATTATGTACTGGAATAGCCTCTGGAAACCTAGTAGACACATCCATTATAGTCAAAAGATAGTGATTCCCACTTTTTGTTTTAGGAAGCGGTCCTATACAATCAATTCCCGTAACAGCCTCCCTGAACAGGCGCCGGAATGTGGCGACTCGGGGCTTTTCACAGTAACTTCATTTGAAGCCTACTTGTGACAATAAGCGATTTTCATTTCATTTTCATTGCATTTCATTTCATTTTCAATTAGGGCCCTCATAAGAGGTTCCTCAAATGCTGGAATTGGTATTAAGGGCGCTGGTTTTATCACTGCTTGAAGTTTCCCTATCACTTGACTTGTGTGACATGATTGACAAAATTTAACTACATCTTTATGTAGTCCTGGCCAATAACAATGTTTCTGGATTTTAGCTTGAGTTTTCTTTATTCCCAAATGACCTCCCATTGGTACCTCATGTGCAACTCACAACATCTCCTTTCTATACCCTACCGGCAATACTACTTGATGAACTTCGGCCCACTTTTCATCCGCCTGCATATGTACAGGTCTCCATTTTCTCATCAAGACATCACTTTCACGGTAATAACACACTGGTATACTCTCAGATTCCTCTTCCGTATATGCTTTCTGATATATCCATTTTATTTCATCATTCTGTTGTAACTAAAAATATCCGCCTCATCCTCCACCTGTTCTTGTTCTTTTTCAACCATCTGATCAAAAATTGTTTCTGATAATTGCACTTCAACTTCATCTTCACTCTTTGATTTCTCCTCTTGTCTTAACCTGTGACTTCACGACCGGGTTACTACACAATCCGGAAAAATCCCAGGATATTCGTCCTTCAACACTTCAGTTGTCTGATTTTCCACTGGCTTATCAACCACAGGAGGCATCACTCCCACCTGCGATCCAGCTATATCATTATCCAAGATTAACTGTTTTCCTGGACAAGAGAGTTTCTCTATTACTCCTACTACCACTTCACCACTCTTCACTGGACTTTCCAACTCTATCTTATATAATGGAACGCTACTCCTCTCACCCTGAATTCCACATATCACCACCTTTTCTGACAACATTCTTCCTAAACTACATAATTCCTCATCTCTTACCATTAAAGATTGACTAGCTCCCGTATCTCTTAAAATTGTGACTTCTTTACCTGCTTCTCCTGATACACATGTAAAAACTTTACCCACACAAGTAAATTCTTTAAAGACATCTGGCACCTTCTTAACAATTACTTATTGAACAGGCTGTACAATCGTTTGCACCTCCTTCGCTTCCCTTCGGCTTTCCTTTATCATTCCAACAAATCCGACTGTCTTATCCTGTTTTACCACATCAGCCTTCCCAGTGCTTTTCTTCAATCACCAACACTGTGACTTTACATGGCCTAGTTTATTACAGTGAAAACATTTCCACCCTCCTGGATTTCTTTTTTAATCTGAGGTATACTCTCTTTATTGTCTCCCATCAGATCACCTTTACCTTTACCACTTGAGTATTTCTCATGTCCCCAGTTTCTGTCCCTCACCGACTGAAACTGATGTCGGAAACCAATCTTTGATTTATGAACTAATTCATAATCATCTGCCATTTCTGCTGCTAATCTCGCAGTTTAAACCCTCTGTTCTTCTACATGAGTTCTCACTACATCAGGAATTGAATTTTTAAACTCCTCCAAAAGTATAATTTTTCTGAGAGCTTCATACGTTTGATCTATTTTCAAAGCCCTTATCCACCTATCAAAATTACTCTGTTTGAGCCTTTCAAACTCCATGTATGTGTGACCAAATTCTTTCCTTAAATTTCTAAACCTTTGTCTGTAAGCTTCAGGCACTAGCTCATATGCACTTAAGATGGGTTTCTTCACCTCCTCATACGTTCCAGATACCTCCTCCGGTAGTGATGTAAACACTTCACAAGCTCTACCTACCAGCTTTGTTTGAATCAGTAACACCCACATGTCCTGTGGCCATTTCATTTGTTTAGCTACCTTCTCAAATGAAATGAAAAAGGCTTCCACTTCCTTCTCGTCAAACTTTGGCAATGCTTGGACATATTTAAATAGATTCCCACCAAGCCTTTCACTATGACGCTCCTTCTCACTATCGACATCACTATCATCCAACTACATGTTTCCCTCATGTCTGCCAATTTTAATTGACTTTCATGTTTCATGGCCATTTTCTGAAGTTCTAACTCACTCTCTTCATCTTTTTCCCTGATCTGTATCTCCCTTTCTTTTTCTTTTTGTTCTGCTCAGGCTATTCTTTCTTTTCTCCTTTCTTCTCTCTCCTTTTCTTTTTCCTCTCTCTCTCTTTCTTTTTCCTCTCCCTCTCTCTCTCTTTCTTTTTCCTCTCTCTCCTCTATCTTTTTCCTCTCTCTCTCTCTTTCATATTCAAGCCGCTTTAATTCTTTCTCATGTTCCATTTGTTTAATTTGCAACTGAATTTTTGCCATTTCCAATGAGTCAGACTCTATTTCAGGCAACTTTAAATGCTTAACCACTGCCATAATTACCTTATCTTTTCGCATTTTGTCAGGTAATGTTAACTGCAATGTTTTTGCTAAATCCAACTGTCTGCTTTTCGTCTCTGTGCGTAAGGTACTGCGTGTGACATTCTCCACCCCCAAAAACTTCTGAGCCTCTGAAAGAGCCATTGTTCACAACACTCTCCCCACTTAAACTAAAATTGTGCACCGGAAAAGTAATAATCCTTCACTTTCTTTAAGTTCACAAAAGCCAATCCAATAGATAGACTTTTATCCCCATAGAGCCCCCAATTGTTATGGGAGCGGCGTTTTTAGAACCCCGAAATGTATCATGGAGTTCAACCAACCTCTCCCTATAATATATTGTTGCTTTTGAATCACACGGCTTGGTCTCCAGGTGTGGTATTACAATTATGGATACAGGGGATTTTTAAACACAAAACAATGTTTATTCCATTAATTCAACGTAACCTTTTTAAATAAACATTGGATCCCTTAACACCCCTTACTTCAAAGATAACCCTGAAAACAATACAACACTAAATAATCGTAGAAGGATGGGTGAGTAAATTTGCAGATGACACTAAAGTCGGTGGAGTTGTGGACAGTGCAGAAGGATGTTACAAGTTACAGAGGGACATAGATAAGCTGCAGAGCCTGGCTGACAGGTGGCAAATGGATTTTAATGCAGAAAAGTGTGAGGCGATTCATTTTGGAAGGAATAACAGAAAAGCAGAGTACTGGGCTAATGGTAAGATTCTTGGTAGTGTGGACGAGCAGAGAGATCTCGGTGTAATGTCCATAGATCCCTGAAAGTTGCCACCCAGGTTGAGAGGGTTGTTAAGAAGGCGTACGGTGTGTTAGCTTTTATTGGTAGAGGAATTGAGTTTTGGAGCCATGAGGTCATGTTGCAGTTGTACAAAACTCTGGTGCGGCTGCATTTGGAGTATTGCGTGCAGTTCTGGTCGCCACATTATAGGAAGGATGTGGAAGCATTGGAAAGGGTACAGAGGAGATTTACCAGAATGTTGCCTGGTATGGAGGGAAGATCATATGAGGAAAGGCTGAAGGACTTGAGGTTGTTTTCGTTAGAGAGAAGAAGGTTAAGAGGGGACTTAATTGAGGCATACAAGATGATCAGAGGATTAGATAGGGTGGACATCGAGAGCCTTTTTCCTCGGATGGTGATGTCCAGCACGAGGGGACATAGTTTTAAATTGAGGGGAGATAGATATAGGACAGATGTCAGAGGTAGGTTCTTTACTCAGAGAGTAGTAAGGGCGTGGAATGCCCTGCCTGCAACAGTAGTGGACTCGCCAACACTAAACACATTCAAATGGTCATTGGATAGGCATATGGACGATAAGGGAATAGTGTAGAGGGACTTTAGAAGGGTTTCACAGGACGGTGCAACATCGTGGGCCGAAGGGCCTGTACTGCACTGTAATGTTCTATGTTCTAATCCCTCAAAATGTTCCTTCAAACCTCCAAAAGACTTAACACCTTTAAACAGAAACACATCAGGTTAAAGACATTATTATTATGAGTTTAAATCACTCAAATGATTCAGAGATAGTCTTTCATGGCAGAGATCACCAAAACACTGCACAAATGGCTGAGCTAAAAACCCAGCTACCCCCACCCTCTGACATCACTTCAGTAATATGAGCTGCTTCATTTCTTAAAAGGTACATTGCTTAAACATCCATTTCTTAAAGGTACTCTCACATGACACAATGAAAATCAGTATGTACAGTAAAAATAATAAATGTGTAATTGTACCATAAGTATAAATAATTAGAGATAATTGGAAATGTCCCTGAATAATTGGCTGTGAAATACATCTAATTAATCTAACAGACAATTATTGCCTCAGAAGACTGTGATATGAATGTTTTAAGAACTTGTGTATCAACGTTTTATTCCTGTAACTATATTTCAATACCACAGTTAAACCAGATGCTTCAATGCGTTGTTATGCTTGATATTGAAAACTGTAATTTCCAGACCAGTATTTGTAAATTGGTTTCTTTAAATGCAGCTTCGTACTTTGGGGATAAATTTAGCCAGAGTTAGAAAGTACTATTGACAACATTGCCTTTGAAGCACCTATGGTGCTTTCTGTCGAATTGCTCCAAAACAAACCAATTTAAAATAGAAAGCATTTTAAGCATTCATGTAACTGTATAAATAAGTTATTTCTCCCCTTAAGTGATAACTCAGATTGGGGAGATATAATCAGCACAACTTAATAATAGTTTATTTAAAATCAGCTTTTGACAGAAAATGTAAAGTCAGACTTTTGTCATTTGCATTTCCACAGATCAAAGATGAGTCATTTTTGGAGGATGTCAACAACATCCTGAATTCAGGAGATGTTCCAAATTTATACATCTTTGATGAACAGGAGGAAATCTTCAATGCAATGAAACCTGTTGTTCAGGACCTGGGGCAGCAGCCAACCAAGGCCAATATGATGGCTGCATACACAAAACGAGTACGCAGTAATGTTCATACTGTATTGTGCATGAGGTACGTTTCCTGGTTTTTTCTTCCTAATCAGATTGTCCCCATCTCTGAGCTTTGAAAAATGCATGAGTCAAGTGACAATCAAGTTCATTCTTCCTGATTAATCCATTGTATTCTGTTTTCTGTTGTTGTGTCATGCACTGTACATTCACTTTTCCAGGGGATAGAAAAGCATTTGTTCTAATCTTGGCCCGAGTGGAAGCAGAATGCATTTTCAAAGGAATGATGCTTGGGTAGATATTGAACAACCCTCAATAGATGGTTATTGAGCTGTTTTGCTGAGAGCAATTTGCTATCTCAGTTGAAGAATAGAGTTTGGTGCTGGGAAGAGGACATGTTGTCCATTAGGGACTTGCTGCTGATGTAATTTGTTCAAGCGGTGTTCCTCCATTGGTTAACTGGTAAACTCATTAAGCAACTTCTGCATCCAACATCATGCTGAAAAAGTCTCAAAAGATCAGTCGTGTCACAAGGTTGACACAACCAAGTCATAGTTAATATTTTAAGACTTTATTGGTTATTAAACCGAGCCTGCGAATCAGGCTTTCAAGAAGTCAGAAGCCACATTTAATAAATCTTTGGATCCTTGTTAATTGGGATACAGAGACAAGTCTATGATGAGACAGTAAAATTAATATTTACTATTAAACATTAAGTAAAATAGGGGAAATGAAAGAATACAAACAATAAAAAATTATTCATAAACATGTGCAGAGTGCAAATAGAAAACTAAGATGGGATGCAAAAAAAATGATGATGAAAGAGAAGAGGCACAGCGGAAATAAAGGGTGTGATCTAACTGAATGGGAACAGAATCCTGAAACAACGTTATTTCGGACTATGCTCCACATTGGGTGGATGTGGTCCTGGAGAAGGAGCCGGCACAGAGGCTAGTGCGGAGGTTGTATGTAGGGCTGCTTGTAGACCTGAATTTTTGTGTAAAGGTGGGAAAGGTGATCGAGGACTATGTGGGGTTATGAAAATGCATTCTACACGAGTGTTACGTGTTTTATTGGAGTGTTTTAACACGCCTCCGTTTAAAGGCCGTGTGCTTAACACTACTACAGCTCTGTGTATGTAATTCAGCTCGGAGTCGCCAGGTGCCGTATTTAGACACCTCACAAGTATATCAAGGTCAGGTTCAAAGTAATAAATCCGTACACCGATTAGTAAGTTCAAACGATTGATATTTATTATAACCAATATAATAAATACACATGCATACGCTAAAGAGACTAAGTTACTTCTAAACTAAACGACTAAAATACTTATCTAAACAGGAACAGGCAAGGTCAGGGAGCGAGGCCTTCGTCCCGTTCTTGGTCTGCAACTCTCAGAGTATTAAAGGTCGTCAAAGTCTGGCTCACGTAGCGATCGTTGTGGTGAAACTTACAGTTCGATGGCTGGTGGCTCAACGGCTGGTGATGGAACTGGAGTCAGGATGCGATGTAACAGCAAAGCGATGAAAACAGCAGAGAGCCGGAGCCAAGACAACAGACCGGACCATGTGCGGGGTCTACTTTTATAGGTCCCCCCAAAATCCGTGCCTCTTCGGGGCGGTCTCTACCTGCTGTATATCGATTGGGTCTTCTCCCAATCGATATTTTCCAAACCCCCCAATCTGAGGGTCGCTTCTCGATGGGAGGGGCGGTCTCTATGGTGCTTTGTGATGGATACTTATGGTGCCGTTTCGTCTGGGCGTCTACTCAAAGTATCCATTCAAACCTAAATGTTTCTATTGTGTGGGCCTGGATCTAGATCACCTCATTACTATGCAAATCGTTGTTGCCATTTACACCTTTAGCTGAGATTCTGAACCTGGCCATAAACTGGTTTCTGTACGTGCAGAATGCTAATTAGCCTTCTGCAAACTGCTTGTCCTTGCTAAGACTGTTTTCTCCCTGCAGCCTTAGCAGTTCTCCATTTTGTAGCCCAGTGTCCATCTTAGGTGGCTACAGGACATGAACCCCAAGATCTCTCTGTTCCTCCACATTCCTCAGAACCCTGCATTTGACCCTGTAATCCGCATTCAAATTTTTTCTACCAAAATGAATCACCTCGCACTTATCAGGGTTAAACTCCATCTGCCATTTTTCGGCCCAGCTCTGCATCCTCTCAATGTCTCTTTGCAGCCTACAACAGCCCTCCACCTCATCCACTACTCCACCAATCTTGGTGTCATCAGCAGATTTACTGACCCACCCTTCAGCCCCCTCCTCCAAGTCATTTATAAAAATCATAAATAGCAGAGGACCCAGCAGTGATCCCTGTGGTACACCGCTGGTAACTGGTCTCCAGTCTGAAAAATTTCCATCCACCACCAGTGGCGGACTGGGTCTAAAAATATTGGTTGCCAGGAGACAAAGGGGGCCCACCCACAATTACAATGCTACCATTTAATTTTCATAACGAATAAATAAAGTTTTCAAAAAATACATATGGAAAAAAGGGTACAATTAAAATTTTGGGGGGAAAAAATGTGTATTTCTTAGTAATTACAGTGTACATGTCCTGGACATATTACTGGCAGTAGATACCAAATGTAAATACAGAATGTTATAATTTAATTTTATTTTTTTTTAAATTTTAAGTAATTGGTTGATATTTTTAAATAGTTTACTGCACAATTTACACATTAACAGATAGTTCAAAAGCACAATTGCATGCAGTCCACTATATTAAGAGCAATCGTTTGTGTTCGCTAGATGATTGTGCAAATATGCCAATAATTGCTTCTGCATCCAATTCATCTAACAATTTCTTTTCAATGGATAGCAACATGTATGATTCCAAATTCTCCTCAGACAGCGAATTTCTTAACCGTGTCGTTATGATCTTTAGCTTTGAAAATGTCCTATCACCTTGGACTTGAGTAACTGATAGTGTGCAGATGACTTTATAAAGTTCATAAAGGTTATCATATGCCTTGTCATTAGTCAGTTGGATGCCAGAATTTTTAGTACACACGATGGGCAAGTGCTGCAAATTTTACAATTGTTGCAACTGGAATCCATATTCTCACCATCATTAAGCAATAGCTTTAATACATCAAAGTTTGAAGCAAAAGAAAACAATTCCAATATTACTTGATCTTTGCTGATTTGTGGAAACAGCTTAATAATACCTTCCAATGCTTCATCTTCAAGGCCCTTCTCTGCAATAGTTTTAAACTTTGCTGGGTCCAAGCAGGACAAATCTTTATACAACTGTTTGTGTTGTACAAAGCGTGATTCTAGTGACTGGACAATGCGATCCATTA
The DNA here is from genome assembly GCF_902713615.1 of Scyliorhinus canicula. NCBI lineage: Eukaryota > Metazoa > Chordata > Chondrichthyes > Carcharhiniformes > Scyliorhinidae > Scyliorhinus > Scyliorhinus canicula. Next base: position 85,861,748 of record NC_052156.1, read on the forward strand.
TAAGGTTAAACACATTTACTCGAAAATCAGCTAGAGAATCTGAGGAATTTCTTTCATCATCAATAAGCTCATCTGCCATTCTTTTCTTCTTCCTCTGCCTCTTAACTGGCAATCCTGTTTCCAACGCATCAATTTCCAATGTTTGATTTTCATCCATATTCATCTGTGAAATCCTGTCATAATTGTCATTACATTTATTTACAAATTCCAAAGCCTTGCTGTGAACGTTATCAAATGTTCTTGTCTGTCCCTTCAACTTTGTTGTAGCTGAATCTACCAAACTCCATGCAGTAAACATATCTAAACCACTTGTCTGTAGATAACTTAATAACGGGGTTGTAGTTTCAAATATATACAAGTAAATGCTGTCAATATGGTTTCAAACTTTAGAAGACTTTGAAGTAAAACATTTGCTTCATGTTTTGTTTTTGCATCAAACTTTTCTGAATCTTGTATCATTGATAAGCATGTCAATAGATTTACGAAAGTACTGGCAGCGGCATCATCAAAACGTCCAAATATAGTTGTTGCTGCATTGGATTTTCCTGACCATCTGGTTTCACCAATTAGCTTTAATCATTTCATTTTTTCTTGTCCTAGATGTTTTCCAACAACTTCTATCCATACAGCCATTCTCTTGTATGATGCTTTCACAAAAGTTGCTATATTCTGGAGCAAATTGAAAAAAGAAACTGCAGGCACACAACATTTTGTTGTTTCAGTTATCACCAAATTCAAGACATGGGCATAGCACTATATATGAACATGTTGATCAGCCACATCAGCAATTTTACTTTGTAAACCATTATACTGGCCATGGTAGCTTGCAGCGCCACCTGTGCTATCAGATAAACATTTTTGGGGGTCAATTTTAAGATGCTGTAATGTTTCAATCAATAGATCAAAAAGTCCCTGTCCTGTACCATCATTACTTGGCACAACTGAAAATAGTCGCTCACAGATAATACCTTTAAGCACATACCGAATAATAATGCTAAACTGATCGATGGATGAATTATCTTGTGTTGAATCAGTCTGAATAGAATAATATTTTGCTTGAGAAACTTCATGACTAATTCTTTCTTGTATCATATTCTTCATAATTTTGATGAACATGTTTATAGTCGTTTTACTCAGGTATGTAACACGTCCACCACGGCCTTTGCTTTGAGCCTTTCCTTGTTGCTCTAATCGTTTGATTCTTTGTTTAGACTTGTTTTGCACTGCAGAAACGTGAGCTGCCATAATGGGGTCATATTTTGCCATCAACTGCACTGCAGCTAAAAGATTGCCATGATTCAGAACCTCATTATCTAGAGTGTAGGCCAATACATTTCTGTGACCTCGAAAAGGAAGTGCTTGCTTGCCTAACATCTTTATGATGTCTATAATCCTCATGACAATACTTCTCTGCTTCAATACTTCTTCTTTCCTTTTAATTAGTGATGCTGCAAAAAATGTATCTAAGGTGCCATCATTAACCACACTGATATATTGCTGAGCATTTCTGACATGTGTTGTTGTCGATTCATGTAAAGTCAAGCTCTGGCTAATACGCCTGTAGTCACTAAAGCCACGTACAAAGGGTGATGGATTACAAGTGTTGGGAAACTCAAAGGCTAAGCAGTATGAACAATATAAGCATCTATTTTCTTTGTTATATGTTAGCCATTTTCTTGGGACTAAGTCATTCATAATTTTCCTCTCATCAACAAGCATCAAATGGCAGATCATCAAGTGGCTGAAGTGGATGTTCAGCAAAAAACTGTTTTAGCTTTGCTCGTGATGGATATTGGAAGATTCCAGTAATTGATCTTTCATTTTCTTGCGTAGGTTCATTTACAGGATGTGCTTCAGAAACCAAGTCATTTATGCTTGAAGGAATATCTGATTCCCTGTCACTAGTTGAAGCTATGTGTTCAGATGTTGCAACTACAGGCAGTACAGATACCGGAACAAGGAAGCCAGAAGAAATATTGGGCCTGAGTTGATTAGGAATGGATGCATTTGTATTTGTCTCTACATTCAAAGTAGCTCTTCTCTGTTCTTGTAACTCGCATGTCATTGCATCATCACCATGAGCATTGTTTCTTGCTTCTTGATTATTTGCTGCAGAACTGGATATTGATGTGGATTGTGCTTGTGGTATTATAAACTCTGTAATAGGCCTGCATCGCTTGGCTGATTCCTTCCGTTCTGCTTCTTTTTGTTCTTTGCGTTTTAGTGACCCAGATTTATGCTTTTTCTTTTCCATGCTGGTAGGGGTAATATTCCTGAAATAAAAACATAATTAAAAATAGCCCACATTGGGAAAAATGAATATTGATGATTGCAAGAATAACTTGAAGGAACGGCAGATAAACCCCTACTTGATAAAAAATATAAAATAACTTACTTCAATAGGCTATGTTCATTAGTCAATACTACTGTGGCCTATGCAGCTTCAGAAGAGGAGACAATCCACTGTCCAGTGTTCACACCAGCAAGCAACTGAGACAACTGTTGAAACTTAGAAGTTTGGTCCGACTATAGTAAGACATTAAGAATGGTCCCACGACCAAAGTTAACATGTCCAGTTTGATACCAGTGTAGTGTTCCAAGTCACAACCCTTTGAGTTTACCGATCATGGCTTATCACTTCAATATCTTTGACCTCATGATTCACGGTCAAAGGTACCGCTTCTCCTTTTCGGTGACCTCACGACCCTCTGTATTGCTTGATATCCTTTCAAGTTGCCGACCATCTCAAATCACGAACTGTCACTTTATCTTTAAATGCACACATTCTTGCTGAAACCGTGGTTTTCCAACTATGTCCGACCCGGGTGAACCAGCACCCCCCCCCCCCCCCTCCTTTTCGCATCCGTTTAACACTGCTTCGTTCCTTCATACACTGAGTGTTCATTTGTTTGTTTCTTTATTGCATTTTTATTTGGTATTGCTCTTTTTAAAAACAATTATATTTTATTAAGTTAGAATACAAATCTCAGGAAAGAAGTTGGAGATTTATTTATCTAATTAATTATAATTTTTAAGGGCCCTTCAGAGATTCACGAGCCCCTTCTTGGCTCTCCGGGCCCCAGACCGATGTATCGGCTGAACCAAGACTACTACTTGATATCCTTTGGAGTTGCCGACCATTTCAAACACAAATTGTAACTTTATCTTTAAATTCACACAGTCTTGCTGAAAACATGGAATTTCCTTAATTATTCCCGACCCGGGCCCCCCTATTCCACATCCTTCCACTACCTCCCCTACTTTGTTCCTTTTCATGCACTGCTTATTTGTGTCCTGTTCTCTTTTTTTTCTTATTCCTTTTTATTACTAAAACAGTTGTCTGTGTTTGTTTCTTTATTGCATTTTTATTTGATATAGGGGGCCCACTTCATCAGGGGCCCACTTGCCATCGGGCAAGCTGACACCCTGGTCAGTCCGCCACTGTCCACCACCACCCTCTGTCTTCTATGTGATAGCCAGTTACTTATCCAATTTGCCAAATTTCCCTCTATCCCACACCTCCTTACTTTCTTCATGAGCCGACCATGGGGAATCTTATCAAACGCCTTACTAAAATCCATGTATATGACATCAATTGCTCCACCTTCATCTACACACTTAGTTACCTCCTCAAAGAATTCAATCAAATTTGTGAGGCAAGACTTACCCTTCACGAATCCATGTTGACTATCCCAGATTAAGCTGCATCTTTCCAAATGGTCATAAATCCTATCCTTCGGGACCTTTTCCATTAACTTATCGACAACCGAAGTAAGACTAACTGGCCTATAATTACCAGGGTCATTCCTATTCCCTTTGATGAACAGAGGAACAACATTCACCACTCTCCAGTCCTCTGGCACTATCCCCGTGGACAGTGAGGACCCAAAGATCAAAGCCAAAGGTTCTGCAATCTCATCCCTTGCCTCCCAAAGAATGCTTGGATATATCTCATCTGGCCCAAGGGACTTGTCGATCCTCAGGTTTTTCAAAATTGATTATACATCTTCACTCAGAACATCTACCTCCTCCAGCCTTACCGCCTGCATCACACTCTCATCCTCAAAAACTTGGCCCCTCTCCTTGGTGAACACTGAAGAAAAGTATTCATTCAACGCCTCTCCTATTTCTTCTGACTCCATGCACAAGTTCCCACTACTGTCCTTGACCGGCCCTATCCTCACCCTGGTCATTCTTTTATTTCTCACATAAGAGTAAAAAGCCTTGGGGTCTTCCTTGATCAGACCCGCCAATAACTTCTCATGCCTCCTCCTAGCTCTCCTAAAGCCCTTCTTATAGCTCATTCCTTGCTGCCTTGTGACCCTCAAGCGACCCAACTGAACCTTGTTTTCTCATCCATACATCCTCTTCCTTTTTCCGCTTGACAAGACATTCAACCTCTTTTGTGAACCATGGTTCCCTCACATGTCCATTTCCTCCCTGCCTGACAGGGCATACCTATCAAGGACACGCAGTATTTGTTCCTTGAACAAGCTCCACTTTTCATTTGTGCCTTTCCCTGACAGTTTCTGTTCCCATCTTATGCTCCCTAATTCTTGCCTAATCAGATCATAATTACCCCCCCCCCCCCAATTATAAACCTTGCCCTACTGTATGGCCCTATCCCACCCCATTGCAATAGTGAAAGACACCAAATTGTGGTCACTATTTCCAAAGTGCTCACCCACAAACAAATCTAACACTTGGCTCGGTTCATTACCCAGTACCAAATCCAATGTGGCCCCTCCCCTCTTGTCGGCCTATCCACATATTGTGTCAGGAAACCCTCCTGCACACACTGTACAAAAACTGCCCCATCCGAACTGTTCGACCTATAGAGGTTCCAATCAATATTTGGAAAGTTAGTCACCCATGACAACTACCCTGAGACCTCCACACCTATCCCTAATCTGTTTTACAATTTCGTCCTCCACATCTCTATTACTATTTGGGGGCCTATAGAAAATTCCTAACAACGTGGCCACTCCTTTCCTATTTCTAACTTTGGCCCATATTACCTCAATAGGCAGATCCCCTTTGAACTGCCTTTCCGCAGCCGTTAAACTATCCTTGATTGACAATGCTACTCCTCCACCTCTTTTACCACCTTCCCTACTCTTACTGAAACATCTATACCCCGGAACTTCCAACAACCATTCCTGTCCCTGTTCTAACCATGTCTCCGTAATGGCCACAACATCGTAGTCCCAAGTACCAATCCACGCTCCAAGTTCACCTACCTTATTCTGGATGCCTCTTGCATTGAAGTAGACACACTTCAACTCACCTTTCTGTCTGCCGGTACACTCCTGCGACCTTGATACCCTCCTCAGTACCTCACTACTCTCAACACTGGCTTCTGGACTACAGCTCGTTTTCCCAGTCCCCTGACAAATTAGTTTAAACCCCCCCGAAGAGCCCTAGCAAATTTCCCTCCCAGGATATTGGTGCCCCTCTGGTTCAGGTGCAAACCGTCCTGTCTGTACAGGTCCCACCTTCCCCAGAATGTGCTCCAATTATCCACATACCTGAAACCCTCCTTCCTACACCATCCCTGCCACGTGTTTATCTACACTCTCTCCCTGTTCCTCACCTCACTGGCACGTGACACCGGCAACAAACCAGAGATGACAACGTAATTTGTCCTGGCTCTCAGCTTCCACCCTAGCTCCCTAAATTCCTGTTTTAAATTCCCGTCCCTTCTCTTACCTATGTCGTTGGTACCGATGTGTTCCACAACTTGTGTCTGTTCCCCCTCCCCCTTAAGGATTCTGAAAACACGGTCCGAGACGTCACGGACCCTGGCACCCGGGAGGCAACATACCATCCGTGAATCTCTTTTGCTGCCACAGAACCGTCTATCTGTCCCTCTAACTATTAAGTTCCCAAAAACTATTGCTCTCCTGCTCTCCCTTCTTCCCTTTTGAGCCGCAGGGACGGACTCACTGCTGGAGATCCGTTCACTATGGCTATCCCTGGTAGGTCGTCCCCTCAACAGTACCCAAAACGGTATACTTGTTACTGAGGGGAACGACCATAGAGGATCCCTGCACTGACTGCTTCCCCCCAGCCCCAGTCCCCGTCACCCATCTATCTTAATTCTTCAGCGTAACTACATCCCTGAAACTACTATCTATGACCAACTCTGTTTCCTGAATGATCCGAAGTTCATCCAGCTCCAGTTCCCTAATGTGGTTTCTGAGGAGCTGGAGATGGGTGCACTTGCCACAGATGAAATCAGCAGGGACACTGACGGCGTCCCTCACCTCAAACATTCTGCAAGAGGAACATTGCACTGTCATTCGGGAAGATTTAAACTAGTATTGCAGGGGGTGTGAACCAGAGCTTTGCTTAGAAGATGTAATAACTGAAGTGGAAATAGAGAACAAAAATAAGAGAACAATAACATCACTCTCACTGCTCAAATTCAGTGGTCTGAAGAGTATTCCTTTCAACGCCAGAAGTACAGCAGCTAAGGCAGATGAACTTAGAGCATTGATTAGTTCTTGGAACTATGATGTTGTGGCTATCACAGAAACATGGTTAAAGGAAGGGCAGGATTGGCAGCTGACCGTTGGAGGATATAGATGCTTCAGGAGAGATAGAAGGGGATGTAAAAGGGTTGGGGGAGTAGGTTAAGGAAAATATTATAGCTGTACTGTAGGACACCTCGGAGGGCTCATATAATAAGTTAATCTGGGTCGAACTCAGGAACAGGAAGGGGGCAATCACAATGTTGGGGGTTTATTACAGGTCCCCCAACTGCCATTGAGAGATAGAGGAGCAGACAGGTAGAGAGATTTTTAACAAGTGCAAAAGTAACATGGTTATTGTGGAAGGAGATTGTAAATTCTCCTATATTGACTGGGACTCACTAGGCGCTTGGATGGGGCAGAGTTGATAAGGTGTATCCAGGAAGCCTTCTTGATGCAATATGTAGATAGTCCAATTAGGGAAGGGGCAGTACTGGACCTGATATTGGGGAATGAGCCTGGCTAGGTGGTTGAAGTTTCAGTAGGGGAACATTTTGGGAGTACTGACCACAATTCTGTAAGGTTTAGGGTACTTTTAGATAGGGATGAGGGTAACCTTCGCATTAAGCTGCTAAACTGGGGAAAGGCAAATTACGATAACATTAGACAGGAATTGAAGAATTTGATTTGGTGCAGGAGGGTAAATCAGCATCGGACATATGGGAGTCTTTCAAGTGATAGTTGATTAGATTCAGGGAAGTCACTTTTCTGAGAGAATGAAGGATAATTATGGGAAGTTTAGGGAGTCTTGGATAACGAGCGATATTGTGAACCTCGTCAAAAAGAAAAGGGAGGTTTTTGTATAGTCTAGAAGGAGGGGACAGTCGAAACCCCTGAGGAGTGTACAGAAAGTAGGAAGGTATTGAAGTGGGAAATTAGGAGGGCTGGGAGGGGTCATGAAAAATACTTGGCAAGTAAGATTAGTGTGAATCCCAAAGCTTTTTATTCATATGTAAAAAGCAAGAGGGTGGCTAGGGAAAGGGTTGGACCACTTAAGGACAGTGGGGGGAATCTATGTGTTGAGCCAGAAGAAATGGGCGAGGTATTAAATGAGTACTTTGCATCAGTGTTCACAAAAGAAAGGGACTTTGTGGAAGATGATTCTTGGGCAGGGTGTGTGGATAGTCTGGGTCATGTTGACATCAAAAAGTAGGAGCTATTGGGTGTTTTAAAAGATATTAAGATACATCTTTTCTGGGCTGGATGGGATTTACCCCAGAATATTGAGGGAAGCAAGGGAGGAAATTGTTGAGGCCTTGAACGACATCTTTGTATCCTCATTGGCTACAGGTGAGATCCTAGATGACTGGCGAATAGCTAATTTGGTACCGCTGTTTAAGAAAGGTAGCAGAGATAATCCAGAAAACTATAGGCCTGCGCCTGTGGGCCTCACGTCGATAGTAGGTAAATTATTGGAGAGAATTCTCAGGGACAGGATTTATACTTATTTGGAAACAAATAGACTCATCAGTGATAGCATGGCTTTGTGAAGGGGGAGTCGTGCCTCACTAACTTGATCGATTTTTTTGAGGGGGTGACAAAGATGATTGATGAGGACAAAAGGTGAAGTCGCACGGGATTAGAGGTGAAGTGGCAAGATGGATACAGAACTGGCTCGGTCACAGAAGGCAGAGGGTAGCAGTAGAGTATTTTTCTGAATCGAAGGTTGTGACTAGTAGTGTTCCATAGGGATCGGCGCTGGGGCCTCTGTTGTTTGTAATATTAAACGATTTGGAGGAAAATGTAGCTGGTCTATTTGGTAAGTTTGTGGATGACATCAAAGTTGGTGGAGTGGCCGATAGTGTTGACGATTGTCAGAGGATACAGCAGGCCATACATAGGTTGGAGACTTGGACAGAGAAATGGCAAATGGAGTTTAATCCGGACAAAGATGAGGTAATGCATTTTGATAGGTCTAACATAGAGGGGAAACATACAGTAAATGGCAAAACTCTTAGGAATATAGAAAGTCAAGAGATCTTGGTGTATAGGTCCACAGATCTTTGAAAGTGACAACACAAGTGGACAAGGTGGTCAAGAAAGCATATGGAATGCTTACCTTCATTGGACAGGGCATTGGGTATAAAAACTGGCATGTTATGCAGCAGTTGTATAGAACCTTGGTAGAATATTGCACACAATTCTGGTCGCCACACTACCAGAAGGATGTGGAGACTTTGGCGAAGGTGCAGAGGAGGTTTACCAGGATGCTGCCTGGTCTGGAGGGTGTTAGCGATGCGGAGAGACTGAATAGACTCGGACTGTTTTCATTAGAACAAAGGCGTTTGAGGGGTGACCTGATGGAGGTCAACAAGATTATGAAGGGCATGGATAGAGTGGAGGGGCAGGCACTCTTTCCCAGGGTGGAGGGGTCAGTCACTAGGGGGCAGAGGTTTAAGGTCCATGGGGCAATGTTTAGAGGAGATGTGCGAGGCAGGTTTTTTACACAGAGGGTGGTGAGAGCCTAGATCGCACTGCCTGTGGAGGTTGTGAAAGCAGATGCATTAATGGCGTTCAAAGGCATCTTGACAAATACATGGGTAGGGTGGGTATAGGAGGTGCTGAGGATTTTGGACAAGCATGGTATCATGACTGGTACAGGCTTGGAGGGATAACGGGCCTGTTCCTGTGCTGTATTGTTCTTTGTTTTTTGTACTTATATAATCTTTTATAATCTTTATTGTTACAAGTAGATTTACATTGCAATGAAGTTCCTGTGAAAAGCCCCTTTATTCTTTGTTCAAGTAACAATATTGGTGAAGAATTTTTTTAAATATAAATTTAGAGTGCCAGTTTATTTTTTCCAATTAAGAGGCAATTGAGTCTGGCCAATCCACCTACCCTGCACATCTTTGGTTTGTGGGGGCGAAACCCACGCAAACACGGGGAGATTGTGCAAACTCCACACGGACAGTGACCCAGAGCCGGGATCGAACTTGGGACTTCAGTGCCGTGAGACAGCAGTGCTACCCACTGCGCCATCGTGCTGCCCTTTGCTGATGAATTTTGAAGGTGAAAAACGTGAACTGAAATTTTCAAACTAAAATTCAGGAAAACAAAGACAATTCCTACAGATGTCTGTTACAGCTCATCAGATCCACTCGAAGTGGCCACGGCCAAGATATATCAGGATATTGGCCAGGGTATCCCAGACATGTTCACTGGGACTGGGTTTAGCCAGGGTATCCCAGACATGTTGACTGGGACTGGGTTTGGAGCTCAGGACTCTCTGAACTAGAGATGGCTTCCTATGCAATGTCAGGTTTAAAGTCTATTCACTAACTGTTGAATCCAGACATAGTGACCACAAGGAAGTGATGATGGAGGCAAAACAAAAAGGTTTAATTACACAGTATTTCTATCTACTACTCCACTCTCTGAAGCGTCTCACGCCCCTACCCACATCTGGGTTGGGGTTTTTATATCCGCTGGGCTCCCGTTGTTAATGGGAAGCCTAACCTCCCGCTACCGGGGAAGCTCATATTCATCCAAGGTCACGAGAACTTCACAGTCCACACCCCGTGACTCTGGTAACGGGAGGCTCAGGCATGTGTGGAGGCGCTGCTCCATTAGCAGCTCTGACGGCCAATACACGTGTTCCCCATAGAAGGATATTGTCCTTTATACTAAGTCCTGTGATCTTCGTCGTGAAGGAGCTGATGTGTTGGGTACTCTGGATCTGTGGAGACTGGGTTTACCTTAGCAGTAACTTTGAAAGGCCACCAACACTTGTAATAGTACAACTCTATTTTATTTACTTAAGAGCTGTTGAACATACTTGCACTGTGGGTCGACACTATGTTAGATTGATTGTAGACCTATGCCTAACCTGACCAGCCTAAACTGCTAGCACATGGTGGATGTTTGTGCTACTGACTGCGGGCTCTGTCTGCCTCAGAGGCTGCCACCTGAATGAGCGGGAAAACTAGTGCCCTCTGGTTTTATAGTGACCGTGCCCTAACTGGTGATTGGCTGCTGTGTTGTGTGTGTTGATTGGTCTTGCAGTGTGTCAGTGTGTGTCTCTGCACCATCATATACTGATGTGTATATTAGGACAGGAGCCAGGTGCGGTGCTAGGCACCATACAAAATGATGTCCAGACATGGATGAGCTAGGGGTCTATTTGGATCCAGGTGCAGCTTTGGGATGCAGTGATGGCTAACATGTCCATAAAATGTAGAGCCACGATTACCACATCTGCGCAAGCGGGCATCAGCCTGGTTGGCAGAGGAAACCAACTCAGGGTGTCCACATGAGGGATCTTCGTCCTGGGGCAGTGTTCCAACATATACTCATAAGCTGCCAACAGTAAAGCCCAAAGGTGAATTTGTGCGGATGCGACGAGAGGAATCGCCCTGTTCTCCTTGAATAGCCCCAGAAGGGTTTGTGATTCCGTGGTGGCATTCGCCATCATCCTGTAGCAGAAGAGGAAATGGGCCAGATATGTCTCCAGGGAACCTGTCATCTGCTTCACATCCCCCGCTTCAACATCTGGATCGCCCACTCGGCTAGGCCTTTTGATGCCGGGTGGTACGGTGCAATGCGAACATGGCAAATCCTGTTGGTCGTCAAGAAATCCCCAAATTCTGTGCTGGTGAACGCCATCCCACTTTCTGAGACAAGGACCTCTGGTATGCCATGGGTACTAAAGGAGTTTCTCGATCGTGGTCTTGGAGGTCAGTGAACATCCATCCATTTGGAGTGGGCGCGACCAGGATCAGGAACATCGATCCCTGGAAAGGCCCGGCAAAATCGATGTTTGGCTGAGACCAAAGTCGCCATGGCCGTTCCCATTATGTTCCTGGCATAGGCCACACTGTTGAGCAAGCTTCAAGCTGACCACCACATGTACCTGCAGGCCAGCATTTCCATTTTAGATACCCCAGGGTGACCGTTATGGAGATCCCTCAAAATTGGGCCAAGCCCTTTTGCTGGGACCAAGACATGCATTCCCCATAGGAGGATACCATCCTTTATACTGTGCAAAATCATGTGATGGACATGGGTGAGCTAAGGGTCCATCTGGATCCAGGCGCAGATTTGGGACGCAGTGATGGGGAACATGTCCATAAAATGTAGAGCCATGATTACCACAGCTGCGCAAGCGGGTGTCAGCTTGGTTGGCAGGGGAAGACGATTCAGGGCGACCACATGAGGGACATTTGTCCTGGGGCAGTGCGGACGAGAGGAATTGTCCTGTCTTCCTTCAATAGTCCACGAAGGGTTTGTGATCCGTTAATAACATAAAGCATCTCGTAGACAAACTGATGGAACTTTTTCACTGCAGATACCACGACCAACCCTTCTTCTCAATCTGGGCATAATTTCGCTTGCAACTCCTGTATGCCTTGTTCCGCGCTCTTGCGGGATAGAACGATTTCAATTGCCCTCAATTAATTAGATGAACCAAGTCCAACCGTGGTTCATCTAATAGTTTCCTCTGCATCACCACATTGCACATCCCGTAAACCAGCCTGTCTCCCAGCATCTCGGACAGTGACCCCCCGAATTCGCAGAATTCTGTGCGCTTCTGCAGGTGAGGCAGAAACTCCATCACAGACACCCCTGGGTCTAGACAGCAATATGGAAACAGAAATGTCTAATAGTAATGGGCGGCATGGGGTTAAAATGCTCACCCACCAAAGACCAAGTCTGCGAATGACCGTGTGTCCAGTGCCTCAGGGTACGTTAGGTTCTTGATCACGCTGAACGTGGCAGCCCTGTAAGCCATGAGGAGGATGATGTTTGTGCAAAATAAATATTGCATTCGCTCCACATATTGGGACTGGTCATCCATACCTGCATTTAAACTTTCCAACTTCCCTTTGTGTGACATATCTGCCACAGGTAAGGGCATCTTGAGGCCTATGAAAAGTGAGCCGAGTCTTGAGACGATGGTGCTGTCAGCAGCTCCACTTTATTTTCGTCACTAGTGTTGAATCCAGACAGTGACCACAAGGAAGTGATGATGGAGGCAAAGCGATAAATTTTAATTACACAGTACTGCTGTCGACAACTCCACTCTCCAAAGAGTCTCCCTTTATGTCCACTGGGCTCCCCTTGTTAAAGGAAGCCCCGCACCCCCATCAGGGAAGCTCGTATTTGTCCAAGGTCACGGGGAACCTCACAGTCCACACCCTGTACTCTCAGGAGGGTAATAACACTAACAATCAGCAGTTCCTGGGATTGCTTGCATTTTAGAATAGTTGCACAGTAATAATGTCACTAGAATAGTAATCTAAAAACTGGATTCATGTTCTGGAGATGAGTTCAAATCCCACATGGTTGCTGGAGGAGTTTAAACTCAATTCAATTAATTAATTGTCTGCGAACAGCTAGACTTAGTAATGACACCCATGAAACTACCAAATTGTCATTAAAAACCTGTCTGGTTCACTGATTTTCGTTAGAAAAGGAAATCCCACTACTTTGACAGACCCACAAGGGCAGGCAGCACAATGGTATACAGTCTGGAAAGAGTGGGCCTAGGAATCATCAACATTGATTCTGGACCCCATGGCATTAGGTCCAACAAGTGTTATGATCAGAAAGGATGCTTAATTTAAACTGCACTAATTTCTTCTCTCACCACCCGTCCATAAATAGAAAAGGGCCGGGATTCTCCAAAATCCCGGCCAAGTGTTAATGCTGGCGTAAAAACCGGAGTAGTGCAAACCGGCGTCAACGGGCCTCCTGGCCCAGTAATTCACCGGTGTTCAGGGGACTAGCACGGCGCCAGAACGTTGCGCGCTGCTCCGGCGCCGAAAGGCGGCCCTGCTTGGCTGGTGCGTCCATGCATCTGCGTGGTTGTCGTCTCCGCGTCGGTGCATGCGCGTCGTTGCTGTCTCCATGCCGCCACATGTGCGTAGTTTCTGTCTCCACGCCGGCGCGGAGCAACATGTCGGGGACGTTACAGCGGGCAGCGCGGAATGAGGTAGGCCCCCTCCAGATCGCGGCCGCCTGCCGATTGGAAGCCCCCGATAGCAGGCCTCAACCCCATGGAGGCCCCCTCGGAGTCAGATGCCCCCGCCCCCCCACTAGGACGTTCACCCTGGCCGCGGGTCCGAACTTCCGCCAGGTAGTACCAGGTTGGAACCACGGCGGTGGGACTCAGTGGGAGGTTGGCCGGTCGCCTGCAGAGAATCGCTGCGGGGACCTATTTCAGCAGCCCCCGACCAGCGCCGCGGCGACCACATGGGCACAATTGACGCCGATTCTCCAGTCGCCGGAGAATCGCGGCGTGGTGGGAATTCCCCGTGCACCCAGCGATTCTCCGACCTGGCGCGGGCTCGGTGAATCCCACCCAAGGTGTTTTGATTTGCTTCCTCCTCGATTTTGGTGTGATCCAATTCCTATTAATAATTCCACAAAAAAATTGACGAAGAACCCAAAGCAATGGGTGTGGGGGGAGGTTGGAGTTCACAGCATTGCCCCTTTTGCATTCCCAAAGTAAAAGAGGGATAGAAAAAAGGAAGAATAACATAGCAGAGAAAATAAAAGGTGTTCCGCATGGGTTCCAGAGTCCAGAATCAAAATCCAATGAGGTTTTCTTTACAAATGTCAGCAGGTTGGAAACCAATGCTGTATAATTCACTTTTCCAGTAGAGCTGACTTCAATGAAGAGAATCAATCTTGTAGGTGATGGGACAGAGGTTTCAGCAGAAGCAGTGTAGATGTGGCCAGGTATTCAACCTGGGCTGAGCTTCTTTTGTGTTGCTGCAGGCTGGATGAGAAAATAGACTGGAGTTTTGCAAAATATCCAGCTCGCAGTCCATTCACATGTCTCCAACCCCCTCCATCTGGGTCCACTAAATGGTTAACTGTCTCAACCATTAAGAATTGAGAGGAAAGTGGCGCGGGCTCCTTGTCTTAGCAGACGATCAGACTATAGTTGGCCAACCTGGGTTATGAAATGCAGATTGCCTTTGTATAGCTATCTTTGAATTTACTCGGGCGGCACGTGGCACAGTGGTTAGCATTGCTGCCTACGGCGCTGAGGACCCGGGTTCGAATCCCGGCCCTGGGTCACTGTCCGTGTGGAGTTTGCACATTCTCCCCGTGTCTGCGTGGGTTTTACCGAATCTCCGCCCCCTCCCCCCACATGATAAAGTCCATTTACATTGGCGTGAGGGCAGAACGGCGTGAATCCTGAATGTTCTCCGAAGTCATGCGCCTGGCAAGCAGACATCTCCGAGGAGCTGAAGTGATCTCGGAGTACGGGTCATGCTTGGGCCAAGGGGCAGTGCCAAGGTGGTTCCAAGTGAATTATTGTGCGCTAGGGCAGCCTTAAAAATGGTGCCCCAATCTTCGAGGGACTAAGTTGCTGGTGAGGTGGGCTACGATTGAGTCCACATCATCTCATTGGTCCTGCCGTTTTAAGTTTTTCACACAAGTCTGGGGGCGCCTTGGTGGCTAAAACACTGCTTTTCACATTCACTACCAGCCTTTGCCATTATCCAGTAAAATCTGCCCCGTATCTATTTTATTAAAAGTATAGAAGGTGAGGTGTTAGCCCCTTCACACAAGGAAATCATTTACTGCTTTCCTTCTATTATCGAATCAGTATTCCTCCATATTGAATATCACATGGAAGAAGCACTGAAGGTAATAATGTATTCTGCATGAGGGCATTCAATGCCCATCACCACAAATGTCCATCACCACCACTAACTGGGTAGCCGAATTCCAAAGAATATATGTGTCAAACTGGGTCAATGGTAAATGGTTTGAGACCAATATGAGGAAAAATCAATGGAATTGTCATTAAGTGATTGGTATTGGCAATTAACAATTTAATGAATAGGATAGTGACAGATTCCTCTCTTTTCCTTTAAATTAAAACTTTTGTAAATCATTGGACAAGTTTTAAAATTAAACAAAGGAAACAAAATCATGGCCACAATTACATAGATATAGAATTTACAGTGCAGAAGGAGGCCATTCGGCCCATCGAGTCTGCACCGGCTCTTGGAAAGAGCACCCTACCCCCTACCCAAGGTCAACACCTCCACCCTATCCCCATAACTCAGTAACCCCACCCAACACTAAGGGCAATTTTGGACACTAAGGGTAATTTATCATGGCCAATCCACCTAACTCGCACATCTTTGGACTGTGGGAGGAAACCGGAGCACCCGGAGGAAACCCACACACAGGGGGAGGATGTGCAGACTCCGCACAGACAGTGACCCAAGCCGGAATTGAACCTGGGACCCTGGAGCTGTGAAGCGATTGTGCTATCCACAATGCTACCGTGCTGCCCACATTCTTCAACCCTTTGCTGGCATCGAGCTTCTTTGGTCCAGCCGGCAGTGAAGGGTGGCATCAATGGGAATTTCCATTGACGACGGCAGCAACTGAGAATCTTGCCGCCAGTGAACGTTGCGCAGCCATTTGCTGCCAAGAAACACGCAGCTGGGGAACAGGAGGATCCCACCCAGGTATTTTTACCACTTTCTATGCCTCAATTATATTATAACCAGCCATTCATCAATCACACATTTCTGCCTTTAAACTTTTACTTTACCGTATATAAATAATAACAATGCAAAAAAAATCCATTTTATGTATTACCATTATAGCATCAGATCAGGGGCTGGATTGTCTGCCGTCGGGATGCTCCATTTTGCCGGCATGCTGAAACAGAAATCTGGCGCAGCGGGACGGAGAATCCAGCCCTAGAATTCTCTCTTTCAGTACATCTAATTCTTAGAGCAGACATTCTGTTTTGTAAAACAGACCGATAATTGGTGACTTGCGATGATCCAGCATTATCTTGAGATATCTCTAACATTTCTATTATGCGAGCAAGGTCTATTTATTTTTTTTTAGCAAACAATTTAATTGAGGTATTTTTTGGCATTGTAAATTGTTACAGATAACAGAAATATGCAAACATCAACGTAAAACCAATACTTCAAGGCAAACTTAATTTTTTCCATACCCAGAAAACTTGACATGTCCGAAAGCCATAGTTCGGTCTTCGGGGGTTTTGAGTCGCTCTATGCCAGCAGTATTCGCCGCCGGGCTATTAGGGAAGCAAAGGCCAGAACATCAGCCTCTCTCTCCCCCTGGACTCCCGGGTCTTCCGAAACCCCGAAAATTGCCACCCCTGGACTCATCACCACCCTTGTTTTCAGCACCCGGAACATGACCCCCGCAAATCCCACCCAGTACCCCCTAAGCTTAGGACATGCTCAAAACATGTGAACGTGGCTCGCTGGTCCTCCTGCGCACCTAGCGCACTTATCCTCTACCGCAAAGAATTTGCTCATCCGAGCTACCGTCATGTGGGCCCAGTGAATGACAAATTTAATCAGGCCGAGCCTGGCACATGTTGCGGTTGAATTTACCCTACTCAGGGCTTCTGCCCACAGCCCGTCCTCCATCTCCCTGCCAAGCTCCTCCTCCCATTTGAGTTTCAGTTCCTCCGTCTGGGACTCTTCCCCCTTCATGAGCACCTTGTAAATATCCGAAACTCTACCCCCTCCTCCTTCTCCTCTAGAGACTAGTCTGTCCTGGATTCCTATTGGCGGGAGGCGTGGGAAGGATGGGACCTGTCTGCGTACAAAGTCCCGCATCTGTAAGTACCTAAAGTCATTTCCCCTTACCAGCCCAAATTTCTCCTCCAAGCCCCTCAGACTCTCAAAGCTCCCCTCCAGGAACATATCGCCCACCCTCCTCACCCCCGCCCGCTGCCATGTTCGAAACCCTCCATCCATGTTCCCGGGGGCAAACCGATGGTTGTCGCAGATTGGCGCCCAGACAAACGCACCCACCTCCCCTACATGCCTCCTCCACTGGCCCCATATCCGCAGGGCCGCCCCCACTACCGGGCTGGTGGAGTACCTGGCCGGCGACAGCGGTAGGGGAGCCGTGACCAGGGCTGCCAAACTGGTGCCCCTGCACGAAGCCGCCTCCACTCGCTCCCAGATAGACCCTGTACCCACCATCCCCTTCCTTATCATGGCTATGTTAGCCGCCCAGTAGTAGTTGATCAGACTCGGCAATGCCAGCCCTCCCTCGCTGCGGTTCCTCTCCAGCATCGCCTTCTTCACCCGCGGGGATTTTCCCGCCCAGACAAAGCTCATGATGATTTTGCCGGTCCTTTTGGAGATGGACCGTGGGATAAAGATCGGGAGGCACTGGAAGATGAACAGAAATCTAGGAAGGATTGTCATCGTTACAGTCTGCACCCTCCCCGCCAGTGACAGCGGGAGTGCATCCCATCTCCGAAACTCCCTCTTCATTTGTTCCACCACTCTAGTCAAATCTAACTTATGCAACCTGCCCTAGTCTCGTGCCACCTGTATCCCCAAGTACCTGAAACTTTCCTCAACCAGCCTAAATGGCAGCTCTTTCAGTCTATTCTCCTGGCCCCTTCCCTGCACCACAAACATCTCACTCTTGGCCATATTTAATTTGTACCCTGAGAACCGGCCGAACTTCCTCAATGTTTCCAGTATATTTTCCATCCCGGCCAGTGGGTCCAACACATACAGGAGCAGGTTTTCCGCATAGAGAGAGACCCTGTGTTCCACACCCCCCCCCCCCCCCCCCCCCCCCCAGTCATTCCCTTCCACCCCTTCGCAGCTCTCAACGCAATCGCCAACGGCTCTATGGCCAGCGCGAACAGCAACGGGGAGAGTTGGCATCCCTGTCTGGTCCCGCGATGTAGTCTGAAATAATCTGACATTATCCTGTTCATCCTAATGCTAGCTTTTGGGGCCTGGTACAGTAGTCTGACCCAATTCACCAGTCCCTCCCCGAACCCAAACCGTCCAAGCACCTCCGACAGATAGCCCCATCCACCCGATTGAAGGCCTTCTCAGCGTCCATTGCCACCACTACCTCCACCTCCTTGCCCGTTGGGGGCATCAGGATCACATTAAGTAATCTTCTCAAGTTAGCTGTCAGCTGCCTGTCTTTCACAAACCCTGTCTGATCTTCCCCAATCACCTCTGGTACACAGTCCTCAATTCTAATCGCCAGGACCTTGGCCAGGAGTTTGGCAACCACATTGATCAGGGAGATTGGCCTGTATGACCCGCAGAATTCCGGGTCCTTGTCCCATTTCAATATCAGCGAGATGGTGGCTTGCGACATCGGCGGCGGCAGGGTCCCTCCGTCATTAAAAACTCATTAAAAACCCTAGTCAGGACCGGTCCCACTATCTCCGAGAACTTCTTGTAAAACTCCACTGGGTATCCATCCGGCCTCGAGGCTTTCCCCGACTGCATGGCCTTTAAGCCCCCCAATACCTCCTCCACTCTAATCAGGGCCCCCAGCCCGTCCACTAGTCCCTCGTCTACTTTTGGGAAGGTTAGTCCTCCCAGGAACCTTTTCATCTCCTCCGGCTGTACAGCTTACTATAGAAGTCCCGAAATACCTTATTCAGTCCTGCCGGGTCCTCCACTCTGCTCCCCTCCCCATCAACCACTCTACTTATTTCCCCGGCCGCCTCCCTCTTCCTGAGTTGCTGCGCTAGCAATCTGCTGGCCTTCTCCCCATGCTCATGCACCACTCCCCTCGCCTTCCTATGTTGTTCCACGGCCCTACTCGTGGATAGCACCCCCAGTTCTGCCTGCAATCTCCGTCTCTCCCTGAGTAGGTCCTCCCCCGGGGACCCCGCATGCTCCTCGTCTATCCAGTAAATCTCCCTAACCAATATGTACATTTCTGCTCTGTCCGCCCTGACCCTGCGAGCCCAAGATCAGCTCCCCCTCACTACTGCCTTCAGCGCCTCCCACAGGGTCGCTGCTGAAACCTCCCCCGTATCGTTCACCTGCAAGTAATTTTGCATACACTTCCGAAGTCTCTCACATATCCCCTCCTCCGACAACAATCCTACGTCTAACCTCCATTGCGGGCATTGGTAATTCGCCCCCCGACCTGCAGGTCCACCCAATGTGGGGCATGGTCCGAGATAGCGATTGCCGAATATTCCGTATTCTTTACCTCCCCTGCACAATCCCTGCTCAAGATAAAAAAATAAATCCTAGAATATACTTTATGAACATGAGAGTAAAATGAGTAGCCCGTTCCCGAGGGCTGTCTGGATCTCCATGGGTCCACTGCCCCCATTTGCTCCATGAACCCTTTCAGCTCCCTTGCCATTGCTGGTAGTCTACCCATTCTGGGACATGACCGGTCCAGCCCCGGGTCAAGGACCGTATTAACGTCCCCCCCCCCATTATCAGCTTACGTGAGTCTAGTTCCGGGATTTTCCCCAGCACTCTTTTGATAAAGTCAATGTCGTCCCAGTTCGGAGCACATATATTCACCAGCAGCACTCTTCTCCCCTCCAGTTTGCCCCTTATCATAAGGAATCTGCCCCCGCCGTCTGCAACTACGCCCTCCGCCTCAAATTGAACCCGCTTATTGATCATAATTGCTACCCACCTGGACTTAGAATCCAAGTCCAAGTGGAAGACCTGGCTGATCTAGCCCTTCCTTAGCCTAGTCTGGTCAGACACTTTCAGATGTGTCTCCTGCAACATAATTACGTCTGCCTTTAGAGCCCACAAATGCGCGAATACACGTGCCCTTTTAACTGGCCCATTTAGTCCCCTGACATTCCAGGTGGTCAGTCTGGTTGGGGGGCACAACCCCCCCCCCCCCATGCCAGTCAGGCATAACCTTTCTTGGGCCCGCCCCCGGCCCATGCGCTACGCCATTCTTAGCTCGCCTCTTGGCCGCCTCCACCCCGACCTCCTCTCCATTACCTATTTCAAATCCCCCCCACGTCAGCAGAATAACTCCCTCCCCTCCACCCGAGCAACATCCCCCGATAACCCCACCCCTGCCATCTACTGGCTGTATTCTCTCCCCCCCCCCCCCACCTGATTCCCTGGACTAGCCAATCTGCTAGCCCGGTGACTCATCGCTCCGGCGCCCACTTGTCTCACTCCCATTGTTTCCCCGACCTCATCTCCCCACTCCCCAGCACACCATCCCCCACTCCGGCCCACTGGAGCAATCTCATTAAAATGGGAAGATCAAACAAGATGTAAACATCAAACAGCACCGCGAGGCTGCTCCAGGTACAATACAGTTCCAGCTGTGTAGACAGAAGTGTTAGCCCACGTCCCTTCCTGAGCATTATTAAAATAACACAGCAATATCCCAGTACCCGTACATCACCCAACCGAAACAAAAATAAAAACCATAGACATAAATAAAACGAAAGCCCCCAACCAACATCTTTAATCCCCATTGCTGACCGGCCACCCTTTTGTTACAATACAGGCTCCAGTGCACCCAGAGAGCACAACAAAAGGTACCCACCACAGCAGGAAAAAAAAGAGAAAAAAAGCAACAAACAAGGAAAAAGACCATACGAGAGAGGGGGGTGGGGGTGGGGTGGGGGGGGGGGGGGATCCCCCCCACCCCCCACAGGCAAAAGCTGCCCAAAAAAATACACCACATGGCACCTTTAAAGCAGTAAACAGTCGACCAGCAGTCCAGGCACAGTAGGCATCCCCTCAAACGGTAATTCTCAGACCCTAACCTGCGTACGTGGATCCTTTTTACAAGACCAGCCCCTGATCCCTCGCGAAGTCCATCGCTTCTTCGGGCTTGGAGAAGTAGTGGTGTCGGCCCTGATGCGTAACCTAAAGACAGGCCAGGAAGAGCAGACCAAACTTCACGTGCTTTTTGAATAACACCTCCTTAACTTGTTTAAAGTCTGCTCGCCGCCTAGCCACCTCCTGGCTTAGGTCCTGGTAAATGCGAAGAACACAGTTATTCCACATGCTCCTCTTGGCGCTCTTTGCCCACTGCAGCACCCACTCCTTCTCCACAAACTTGTAAACCTAATCACCATAGGACGGGGGGGACCCCCATGATGCATCTGTCTCGCCTGTACTCTGTGTGCTCCCTCCAGCTCCGGCGGTCGCGGAAAGGCTTCAGTCCCCATCAGCTGCATCAACAGGTCCGCCACAAACACTGTGGCATCAGCTCCCTCAGCCCCCTCCGGCCTCCGGGAGGCCGATGATCCTCAGATTTTGTCTACGGGCTCTATTTTCCAGCTCCTCTATTCTGTCCAGCAGTCTTCTCCGTCTCTCCTTCAACCGATCGACTTCTAGCGCAGCAATCATCTGCGCGTCCGCCTGCTCCTCCACCGCCTCTCCCAGCTCCTTAACTTTTTCATCCTGGGCATCGAGTCTCTGGTTCAACTGACCCACTGCCTTCTGAAGTGGGTCCAAGTTATCCCGCTTCAACGACTTAAAACTGCTTTTAATTACCTGCAGCATGTTTTCCAGCGCTTGCTGGATCGCCGGGACCGAGGTCCGTAGGTCCGGGATCTTTGCTTCTGGGTTAGCGTCCCCTACGCCTTGCCTTTGTCCCTTCCTCTCCCATTTTCGCTGCTTTCTGCTCTCCCGCGGTTCCATCCAGCTCTGCTCGCTCCTCAGCACCTCCGTGGCCGTCCTTTCAGCACTCCACAGTCCCGCAAAACCAGGGAACCAGGTCCTCAAATCCTGCCGGAGTGAGAGCCCTGAATGTGCGGCTCACTCACTCATTGCCACCACTGGAAGTCAGCAAGGTCTTTTCTTAACCTTTCTTCTGTGACACCTTTCGTTGAATGAAATTGTGCCAAAGAGACTGGTTATCAACATAACATCTCACTGTAATAAAGCCTCTCTTGTACTTCACTCGAGTCTTTGTGTACAATTGTTAGCGCCACACATTCTATGCACAAACCGTTCTCAGATTGCCCCTGGTATAGTATTTCTGTCAATATACTGGACAAGTAGACCCGCATATTGCTTTTTCCAAGGCATGCGTTTCAGCAACTAAGATGCTTTAAAGTAGCCTTTTTATTTTCTTTACTTCCCGAGCCAATGGGCAACTTTATTATTCTGCTGTGTGAGAATATCCATCTGGAAAATTGACATGCGAAGCATCGCTAAAAACGACTAATCTCATACCTTCATCACCAAGACAGGAAACTTAAGTGTGCATTTCTCCGCGTTTATTAATTTAATGTTTTATTTGTGCTCAGAATGTCTCAACTGTAGTTTATTTCATCATAGTACTCAGTTCCAATAAATCATAACGATCATCAAGTCTAGTCTGAGTGTACAACCAGTTCAACTGTCCAGTCAAACTTCTTAATTGGTCTATTTCTTCCTTTGATGCAAGATTCTCATTTTGTGAGGACCTGGCCTGATTTATTAGTATACAATTGACGTTTTATAAATAAGACTGTTGATTCAATGTCACTCCTAACTTGTTCTGCTTAATGTTTACCCCTAGGTATTTAAACGCTCCCAAAACCTGACATCTAACCTTTAATTACATCTTTATTTTTTCGATCACCTATTGCTAAAATTGTACAGAACCTCCCCATGGAAATTTATTACCATACATGACAAAGACACCTGCTAGTTTCTCCTTATAATACCAATAAAACATTGCTTGATCTGCCTTGAGAGGAATACAATTTGTTTTTAACAAGACAAATCTCACTGAGAAATACCATAACCTTGACACATCATTCAGCCCATAAGCTCAATTTCCACAGTTTCCCTTCTATATCACCAGCTTCTTTAGGTGGTTTCAAAATATTTCCCATTGAAATTCCTCAGTCTGTAGGGGGACCATCCTGCCATCTTGTCCCCTTTGATTTTCTTCAAAACCTCAAGCTACTAGTTTGGCTTTAGCGGTCAGGTGCATCTTTTCCCTGCATAGCCCTCCCGCTATTCTCCGAACCCTGCACAAACTACACGTCGGGATTCCCGGCAAAGGCCTCGAACGCGCCCCCGACACGACCAGAATCGCTACTTATTGGCCCCCCGCTATTCCCCTGCCCCGATGGGCCGAAGTCCCGACGTCATCACGCGCTGTTTTCACGCCGGCCAACACACCTGCTTTTCAAGTTCGTCAACCAGTCATGCTGGCTGACGAGAGCTTCGATTAGGTGAGCGCACCGCTCAGCGCACTGCTGGAGTCTGGCCACAACGGTGAAGGCATCCCCGAGAACGGGAGGGGGGTCCAGAGCGGGGGGAGTGGGGGAGACTGAGGGGGGGAGTGGGGGAGACTGAGGGGGGGAGTGGGGGAGACTGAGGGGGGGGAGTGGGGGAGACTGAGGGGGGGAGTGGGGGAGACTGAGGGGGGGAGTGGGGGAGACTGAGTGAGGGAGACTGAGGGGGGAGTGGGGGAGACTGAGGGGGGGGAGTGGGGGAGACTGAGGGGGGGAGTGGGGGAGACTGAGGGGGGGAGTGGGGGAGACTGAGGGGGGAGTGGGGGAGACTGAGGGGGGAGTGGGGGAGACTGAGGGGGGAGTGGGGGAGACTGAGGGGGGAGTGGGGGAGACTGAGGGGGGAGTGGGGGAGACTGAGGGGGGAGTGGGGGAGACTGAGGGAGGGAGTGGGGGAGACTGAGGGAGGGAGTGGGGGAGACTGAGGGAGGGAGTGGGGGGAGGACTGAGGGAGTGGGGGAGACTGAGGGGGGAGTGGGGGAGACTGAGGGGGGAGTGGGGGAGAATGAGGGGGGAGTGGGGGAGAATGAGGGGGAGTGGGGGAGACTGAGGGGGGAGTGGGGGAGACTGAGGGGGGAGTGGGGGAGACTGAGGGGGAGTGGGGGAGACTGAGGGGGGGAGTGGGGTAGACTGAGGGAGGGAGTGGGGGAGACTGAGGGGGAGTGGGGGAGACTGAGGGAGGGAGTGGGGGAGACTGAGGGGGGAGTAGGGGAGACGGGGGGGGGAGTGGGAGTGGGGGTGGTAGGGAGAGAGTGAGCGAGTGACCCGTCCAACCCCGTTACAAAATGTCTGCCACCATGCCATGGCGTGCCGGTCACGAGGACAAGGCCGCTGGTTCCCCTGTGGCTTACGGCCACAGGCCACTGACGCACCGGTGAAGAGGACGTAGTTAACTGCCCGTTGGATGCAGAAAGTGACCAGGGGTTAGGCTGCCCGCGTGTCAGCAGCGCGACCAGGCCACCAGGACACACAGGTATCCCGTGGCAGGCGGCTGCCGAGGTGTCGACTAACCTCCGTCTAACATGTCCCGTTTCTCTGCCCCCTACCACCCTTCTGTAGGTTAGCACAATGTCTGCGAACAGAACGGTTATGTTCTGCGCAGTGGTTGGGGCCGCTGCACTGCATTTGGCGATGCAGCAGCATCCACAGCCACAACCCGCAGTGGATGCAGGGCCAGCTGCAGCAGCAGAGGGAAGGGCCGAGGAGTTGCCAGTCGTCGAGCAGCATGGGGGGGAGGAGGAGGAGGGGGAGGAGGAGAGAGTGAGGGTGCAGCCACGGCGCCAGAGGCGACGACCAAGGCAGAGGGTGTCCCGCGCCCGGATCTCTTTCCTAACAATGACAGACATCACCTGCAGGAGGAGACTCCGGCTGAGTAGGCGGACGGTGATACATATCTGTCACCTCGTGGCGCACCTCGCCCCACGTGGAACGGGGGGAGGACACGCGATCCCAGTTGCCATCAAGGGGACGGTCGCTCTTAACTTCTATGCGACCGGCTCCTTCCAGTTTTCGAGCGGGGACCTCTCCGGGATCTCCCAGTCATCGGTGCACAGGTGTATCCGGGATGTGACCGACGCCCTCTATGCCATCGCCGATCGCTACATCACCTTTCCCGAGGACTGAGCAACTCAAGACTCACGAGCTTGTGGATTTGCCAGCGTGGCCGGGATACCGATGGTGCAGGGGGCAATCGATTGTGTTCACGTCCCCATGCGCCCGCCTGCAGGGGACAGGGACGTGTTCACAAACAGGAGGGGGACATACTCCATGAATATCCAGGTGGTATGCGACCCCCACATGAGGATCATGAACGTCTGTGCAAGGTTCCCAGGGAGTGTGCATGACTCCTACATACTGGCGCAGTCGTTCATCCCTGCCATGTTTGAGGGACGTCCCCCCGGCTGAGGGGCTGGTTGCTAGGCGACAGGGGTGATCCGCTGAGGTCTTGGCTGATGACGCCTATACGGAGGCCTCAGACCAATGCGGAAACCCGATACAACGATGCCCATGCAGCAACCAGGGGTGTGGTGGAGCGCTGCCTTGGCCTCCTGAAGATGAGATTCAGGTGCCTGGACCGCTCCGGAGGGGCCCTGCAGTACCAACCCGACAGGGTCGCTCGCATTGTTGTGGTCTGCTGTGCGCTGCACAACATCGCGATGCAGAGGGGAGATGACCTGCTGCAGGAGGCGGAGGGAGAAGCAAGTGGCAGTGGTGCCAGCACAGAGGAGGAGGAGGAGGAGAGGGAGGAGGAGGAGGCTGGCGGAGTGGCGGGCGCAGCACGCAGACACGACCCTGGTGCTGGTGATGTCCAGGAAGCGGCACGACAGACCCGGCGAGGACGGCGGGCACGCAACGTTTTGGTGGCAGCACGGTTCACGCGTCGTATGCGACGTCCCCGCTGAACACCAAACCACCACCTGCATCGCTAGTCGTGCAGAGGGTCAACACATAACTGCCACCACCACAACCCCCCCCCCCACCCCCTCTCAGTGTACACTGCTCCACTTCGACATCACCCTTACCACTGGGTCCAGACGGTATGGCACAACATTGGTGGCTGTGTCAGCGGGTGTGATCAGTGCCATGTGGAATGGTGACAGGCCGCTCTGTGAAGATCTGTGAGCTCAGAATCGTTAGAGAGAGTCTGGCCCAATGCAATAGCTGAACCATCCACCTTGGTGGCCGCTGAGATCGTCACGGACACTCCATCATGTGCCCGCGTGGGCTAGCTGTGGGAGGGGGTGGGGGAACCCCCTCCAGTCTTGTTCCGCTCACGGGTGTTGTGAGCGGTCTTGTCCTGTTGGGGGAGGGGGCATAGGTATATCATTACAATACGGCAGGTAGCAGCAGGCCGTTCTGATACTGGCACAGTTTGGGGGTCAAGCTGTAATAAGACCATTGCATCTCTCCACGGAGGCCAGAGCGCTGGGTCTGTGACTACTTTGTGAACCACCCTCAACTCACTCTGCCCCAATCCCCCTCCACCCCCCGTGCCGGAGGGGGGGGGTTAGGTGGGTGATTAAGTTAAGGGGGGAGGGATGGTTGTCACCCGGGGGCACCCTCTTGGCACTTACCCTGGCAGCCCTGGTGAGGTTGTGCATCTTCTTCCGACATTGGTCTGCAGAGAGAGGGGTCTACCCCACAGCACTAACGACACCAGCCACCTCACGCCAGGCCTGGCGCACCGCGCTGGCAGGGTGGTGATGCCCTCTACGCGGGCAAATGATGCCCCTCCTTTGCTCGATTGATTCGAGCAGCATCTCCACATCAGCCTCAATGAATCGCGGGGCTGCTCTCCTGAGCTCCGACATCCTGGCTTAGTTTCTGTGCTCGCCCGCGCCCTTTTACAGCATCGGGCGGCATCACGTGGGCGTGTTCGTAGCGTCGCCGCGTTCCGGCGTCATCGCGCACGTGATTGGCGCGGCCCCGATCCTAGCCCATTTCCCGGATGTGAATACCTCGGGAAATGGGCCGTGTCGGGCCGTCGCAAAAGTCGGCCGTTTTCACGGCCAACTTCGCGATTTTCCGTGGGTGCGGAGAATCGCGCCCCATAGCTTTACCTGATTTTGCCAATCCATGGGTCTTATCATACATTCCCCATTCTGCATATTCAGCCAATGTTTGTATTTCCCAGTGGCTTTTCCTGTAATGATTTTGTCCCTCCCCATACGTTACTCTCGTTTCTACTTTGGGTAATTGTCTTTTTGGATGAGTAGCTTTATCCTGTGCTTCAGCGGTACTTATTCATATTCAATCATCCCTCTATCTGCAGAAATCTGCTACCCAAAACTATACAACACATGTGCATATAAAATGCTTAGCACCTCTTTGCTTTCTATGTCCTGTTCTGAATCTGTAATGTTATAATCAGTGTCAATCAGCCTAGAGGAATGCACTCTTGGAACAGCTTGATTCCCATGTTGTACAATCACTGTTTTTCTAGCAATGCCTATAACCTTCCCATTTGTTCTGACCTTCTCTTGTGGAGCATATCATGTCCCGTTGATTAAACTATACTCCCAATGGCCTTGTGCGGTGCCATAAGGCTCGCCAAATTTTCTCTGAAACTTTAATTAAAGCTTTCCTGCCTGCATGCAAAGCATTCAAGTGAGCAGAAAATGTAAGGTTAATGGTAGTTCCTTCAAGAGCAGAGGCAAGGGCAGCATCCAATAACACCAAAGGCAACTTTGGTGCCCTTTGGTACACTAACTGGTACGGACTGTCCCCCTCAACCATTTCCAAAGAATTCTTTGCATGTACCATTCATGTCAGCACCATTTGCAACTTGCAATCCAGTTAATTGGCCAGTATCTTATGTAACATGTCATCGATCGCTGCATGATTCCTCTTGTACAAACCATTGCTGAACGGGCTCTCAGCATAATATGATATTCAAATTTTTGCACATGCTCTGAAATTCCTCATTCACAAATTCAGGAATGATCAGTTATTAGTCAGAAATTTTGTTGTTGTTCCTAATCCAATACCCATCCATTTCTCCATTATCTTATCAACAACAGCCCATTTGTCCTTACCATGTATTACGGTAGGTAGGCCAAATCCAGTCACCATATCCACAAAGCGTAGCATATATTTTTAAAAAATCCTTGTCCCATACTTAGAAGTCCATTGCCACTGTATCATTAAATTTCCTGGCTGATGGCAGACTCACAGCACGACATGGTGGTGTCCTTCATATTTAACGCAAATGTCATATTGTTCCATAAGGTTGTCATATTCTTTATCAGCCATCCCTGCATCCCACAGATGAGCTTTACGTTTTTGAGTTGCTTGATGTGAAAATTGTTTGTTCAACTACCAAGCAATATTCTTTTTGTCTACCAAACGTGTTTCCCCAGAAGTTGCCAAGATCGCTTGAACTTTTTAATGAGAAATGTCTGGCTTCCTTCACGGCAGGCAGTAATGATCTGACCAAATAAAATGTAGATCCACAGTTTTCCAGAACACAATCGCTCTGTCATTCTCCGTGTCTAGCTTCATCTGTGCTTGTTTTCATTGAAGATCTGCTCAACAAAAGAGACATCTTGTTAGAGACCACATCAATACTGATGAAGAGACCAATCCCAGCTCTCATGCAAGGGATAAATATTCTTTTGGAAGAAGTTAGCATATTATCTCCAAACCTGAAGCAGTTGAAGCTTCCATACTCCTTAACCTTCCGTCGATCTGCTCATTGACTCAGGAAGCAGTTAAACCAGTCCAGTCTGTGGCAATATGCATCACTGTAAATACACAAGGGGTTAATGTAAGTACACGCAGACTAGCTAGACACTAGAGGGAGCACCAGAGACATGACACACAGACATTCAACCAATAGGCCAGTAAGATAGGACACGACCAATGGGCATTCACGACACACACAGAGGTGACACTACCACAGGAGGGCATTACACCAACCCATATAAAAGGATACAGCACACATGCTCAGTCTCTTTCCAGTGGAGACACTTAGTGAGTACACAGGGTTGATCGAAACACATCACACACACCACTTGGATTGTGGCAGACTGGTTTGTCAGTCTGAGTAGCTATAGCAGGATTAACAGGAGAGTAGAATCCAAGTAGGAGAATTGTTAACAGTTTAATAAATGTGTTAAAGCTATCTCCAAGTCTGAACCTTCCTTTGTCAGAGAGCGCATCAAGGAAGCAGCTTATGCTACGTCAAGAGCATAACAAAACACAGTCCACACACTTTGGAAGTACAACTGCTGTCTAAAATTGCATAGGGATTGGAGCCATCAAAATCCAATTATTGGATTCAAACAATCAGTGGCCAATGTAATTCCTCCACTGCAATCACCATTATCATTTTCTGTCTCGGAAGTATCTGTTTCATGCATTACTTCAAAAACACAATTCTTTCACTGTGGGCAGTTCATTGAGTAATAATACCTAAAATCACGCTGATAAATTCTCAGATTCAAGTGCCTATGGCCACCGTCACTGATGCACTCTTAGTCTCAACTCTCAAATTGGCTAAAAGTACGACCACCTTCAGACCAGCTATCAGTAACCATGTCCTTGGATTGGAATCTGCGTCTAATATTTTGTCAATCTCGGAAACCAGTCACCATGAAATCCTCCATCTATTACTTCACCACAGAATTTTCTGTATTTGATTGGAAACTGACTGGAAATGACTGTTTCCCACAAAATGTTTTAAGGCAGCAGCTATTTCATCTTTGCCATGAAATTGAACCGCTGTCAAAAGCAAAAGTCTAGTCACATGAGAAATGCATGCACAATCCAATCATTTGAAAACTTGTAGTCTCTGGAATTTCAAGACTAACTGTTTCAGACTCTTCGGCCACTCATCTATGTCCATTACTCCTCCGCAGGCTATCTGTTTTGTTAAATCTACCAAAACCTGCTCATGCCTCATATACTTCCAACAACTCACCTTTTTTGTAAAACCTATCAAATAAATTGTAAGAGAAGGGCGAATTCTGCTTCAGGGCGCAATTCTCCAGAAACATTTCTAAGTGTGGTAGCAAGTGGGAATTGCCGCGTGCTTCCCATCGCTCAGCCTAGCAAGGATGGCAACGCAATTCAACGTTAATTGGTCCACTTAATGAGGCTCACGGGCTTCTCGCCACAAATAACGGCTCGCCAGCTGATATCGCCGCCACCACGCTCGCCAACTCCCGCTAACAAGATCGAGCAGCAGTTAAACTGCACTTGCTCAGCCAGCACCAGCCAGCTCGCAACGATGGCGCCCAGGAGACCAGCCCCAAGATTCAGGGACGCTGGCCTGGGGAGGCTCCTGAATGAGGTGGAGGCCAGGAGGGATGTCCTGTTCAGAGGGTCCTGGAGGATTGCCACAAGGCAGCCAGTGCTGCCTGGGATGAGGTAGCGGCTGCAAGCTCGAGTAGTATGACCAAGAGGACTGGCCAGCAGTGCATGAAGAACAACAAACAAAGAAAATTACAGCACAGGAACAGGCCCTTCGGCCCTCCCAGCCTGCGCCGATCCAGATCCTTTATCTAAACCCGTTGCCTATTTTCCAAGGTCTACTTCTCTCTGTTCCCCACCCGTTCATATATCTGTCCAGATGTATATTAAATGATGCTATCGTACCCGCCTCTACCACCTCCGCTGGCAAAGCATTCCAGGCACCCACCACCCTCTGCGTAAAAAACTTTCCACGCACATCTCCCTTAAACTTTTCCCCTCTCACCTTGAAATCGTGACCCTTTGTAATTGACACCCCCACTCTTGGAAAAAGCATGTTGCTATCCACCCTGTCCATACCTCTCATAATTTTGTAGACCTCAATCAGGTCTCCCCTCAACCTCCGTCTTTCCAATGAAAACAATCCTAATCTACTTAACCTTTCTTCATAGCTAGCACCCTCCATACCAAGCAACATCCTGGTGAACCTCCTCTGCACCCTCTCTAAAGCATCCACATCCTTCTGGTAATTTGGCGACCAGAACTGCACGCAGTATTCCAAATGTGGCCTAACCAAAGTCCGATACAACTGTAACATGACCTGCCGACTCTTGTACTCAATACCCCGTCCGATGAAGGCAAGCATGCTGTATGCCTTCTTGACCACTCTATCAACCTGCGTTACCATCTTCAGGGTACAATGGACCTGAACTCAAGAAGGTCAATTACCTACACTGGGCAGCACGAGTGAGTAGACACCAACCCCCCTCCCTCCCCCCCACCTCTACAAGGGAGCATCCACCCACCCCCCAAACCCCATGCAACCTTCAGCCCCCCCCCTCCCCTCCCCCCACAAACTCCCCTTTAACACTGCCTTGACACTCCTCCCCCCCACTGTGAACCACACATGTGGCTAACAATGCCCTCTCTGTGTTCCCGCAAGAAAAGCTCTCCCACAAGTGAGGTCCCTGACTGGCAGTGGGGTGCCAGACACAAGGAGGTGACCGGGGATATATCGGTTACCCATGCAGAGGCTGGTGGACGCCGCAGAGGTGAGGAACCACTGGGCTCCAACCGTGGACCAACTTGAATTGTATCAGGCTAAGCCTGGCACACGATGAGGTTGCATTGACTCTACTCAGGGCATCCTCCCACAACCTTCTAACTCCTTGCCTAATTCTTCCTCCCAATTTCGCTTCACTTCCCCTATCGGGGCTCCGGGGCTCCCTCCCATTCTCATGCTTATGATAGATTTCCGAGACCTTCTCCTCCCCCACTTCCATTTTCGACACTACCTTGTCCTGTATCCCCTGGGGCAGTAGGTGCAGAAAGGTTGAGACCTGCCTCCGCGCAAAGTCCCTCACCTGCAGGCTTCAGAACCCATCCCCCCCCCCCCCCCCCGGCGCAAACCGGTGGTTGCCACATATAGGTGTCCTAATTTCTCCCGTATTTTTACATTGCTGATATAGTTCAGATTCAGAAATAAATTTGGTGGATAGTCAAAGCTTGAGATTTGAAATGTCCTGCCACTCTGTAACTAAAATTGTCAGCAGCAGTGTACTTCTTTTTCTCTCAGAAGATAGAAACAAAACATATTATTCAGCAACCAATCAGCAAAACGTAATGTTCGTCCTCTGCTACATGGGTGCTAATAATTGCATGTTGGAAGAATGGGTCTGAAGCAAGCCTGTACCTTAAAACAGGTTTATTTCCAGGACAGGACAACAAAACAAAGTCACAGACTTCCCCAGTTCCTCCTCCTCAGTGTTCCAGCTGTCCCCATATATAGGTTCACCAATACCATCACCTGTTTAACAATGCAATTGCTTTAATCATGTAATTGCTATTAAACCTTTACAATCCAATTTTTATTGAAAAAAGTGACACCATTGCTCCGTAACAGTATGGTTTAAAAAGTATTGACAAATACAACAAAGGCTATGGGTCTTTAAGACATTCTGGCTGTAGTACTGAACACTTGTACCCCAGAGCTAGCCATGCCCCTAGTCAAATTATCCCAGTGCAGTTACAACACTGGCAACTATCCAACAATGTGCAATATGGTTAACAAAATGCAAAATAAATCCCATCCAGTTAATTAATGTCTTATTCATCTTCTCTCAATGGTCAGAAAGGTAATGGAAAACAGTGTTATCAAGTGCCACTTACTCACCAAAACCTGCTCACTGATGTTCAGTTTGGGTTCCGCGAGGGTGAGTCAGCTCCAGACTTTAGTTCAGCCTTGTTCCAAACATGGACCAAAGTGCTGAATTCCAATCGTGAGATGGGAGTGACTGCCCTTGACATCAGGTACCATTTGGCCGAGAGTGGCATCAAGGACCCCAAGCAAAATTGAAATTAATGGGAATCAGAGAATACTCTCAACTTGTTGTAGTCAGTTATTTGAGACCAATCAACTCAGCCCCAGGATATCACTGCAGGAATTCCTCAGGGCAGTGTTCTCCTAGCCCAACCATATTTTCCTTTATCATAAGATCAGAATTGGGGAGTTAATTGATGATTGCACAATGTTCACTTCCATTTACAACTACTCAGATAATGGAGCAGACCATGTTGTTACAGCATTCTGGGCAGGTGCGCGGTCAGTTCCAGTTCCACAGATCCTGGAGTCCCAACATAAGTAAATTAACCAATAATTTGTTTGTTTTCCTAAGGTCTTTCACCATTGACTGCTCCAATGAGTTACAGGCACCACATTTATAAGTAAAGCATTAACAAACCACTTATTTGTAAAACGAATAAAAGATGAACAAATAAAGGAAATAATGAAATGAAATGAAAATGAAAATCGCTTATTGTCACGAGTAGGCTTCAATGAAGTTACTGTGAAAAGCCCCTAGTCGCCACATTCCGGCGCCTGTTCGGGGAGGCTGGTACGGGAATTGAACCATGCTGCTGGCCTGCCTTGGTCTGCTTTCAAAGCTAGCGATTTAGCCCAGTGTGCTAAACCAGCCCCAACTATGGAACTATGGTCTCCTAGCCTGCCTATTCCCCAAACCCCGTTCTACCCTCCATCCAGACACACACAAGTCAGATTCACAGTAAGGGGGTAGGGGAAGAATTAAAATAACGGCAACTGAAGGAAAAGGTTCGAGATTAATCTTCGCTGCTGTGGTTGTGGCTTCTCGGTGCCGATCTTCTACGCATGCGACCCTCTGGTGAATGGATTTATACAAGAGATTTAGATCAGTTCAATTCTGTTCTTCGACTCCTCTCACTGGTGCATAAGGTCTTCTCACAGATGAACTTTTTTATAATGGGGAAGGCTCTGCTGCCGGGGAAAGGAAAGCTGAGTACTCTGCGATTGTAATTTCCGACCATGCAACTGACAGATGTGGGTTTGGAGATGGGGCCAGCTCGACAGCTGCCATGGAGTTTGGATGTGGGGCTGTTAATGGACCTTTGGTTTTGTGTAAAGATGGCTAAGGCGTTGGATGATTATGTAGAGAGGTTCAACAGGAATGGGGAGGTTTCTCCCTTGGTGTTATGGGAAGCCCTGA
Organism: Scyliorhinus canicula; assembly: GCF_902713615.1. Lineage (NCBI taxonomy): Eukaryota > Metazoa > Chordata > Chondrichthyes > Carcharhiniformes > Scyliorhinidae > Scyliorhinus > Scyliorhinus canicula. The sequence continues at coordinate 85,895,695 of NC_052156.1, forward strand.
GGGTGGTGGTGAGAGGGGGCGATTGCATATAAGGCGCAGGTGGGTAGGGAAGTAAGAGAGGAAAGCCAGTGGTTGGTGGATGATATAAAGAAAGTGAATGGGAAGTGTCTGGAGGACCCTATCCCAGAGCTTTTGGCGAACAGGAAGCTGTAGCAGGCACAGTTTGACCTGGTGTCCACGGATAAGGCAGCACAGCAGATGAGACAGGTGAGAGTTGCACACTAAGCCAACATTTATTGCTTATCTCTCATTGCCCTTGAGATGGTGATGGTGAGCTGCCTCCTTGAACCATTAGAGTTTATTGGTATAAAAACAGAAAATACTGGAAAAATTCAACAGGTCTGGCAACATCTTTGGAACAGAGTTAAGGTTTCAAGTCCTCAGTATTTTGCTTTTATTTTCCAGTTGCAGGTGGCATGGTGGCATAATGGTTAGCACTGCTGCTTCACAGCGCCAAGGACCTGGGTTCAATTTCGGCCTTGAGTGATTGTCTCCACAGAGAATTTGTATGTTCTGCCTTTATCTGCGTGGGTTTCCAACAGGTGCTCCGGATTACTCCCACGGTCTAAAGATGTTCAGGTTAGGTAGTTTGAACACACTCTATTGCCCCTTTGTGTCCAAAGATGTGCATGTTGGAAAGGGTGTGGGATGAGATGGGGGAGTGGGCCTGAGTATGGTTCTGTTTTGGAGGGTCGATGCAGACTCGATGGGCCAAATGGCCTTCTGCACTGTAGAGATTTAGTGAGTTCATCTGGTGTAGGTTCACCTACAGTGCTGTTAGGAATGTTTCTATATTATATCAACTTGTGATCGAGTTTTAGCATTTGTTACTTATTAAATTCATAAATATTTTGTTTTCTTATCTGGAACACCAGGATGTAAGTCACCCATCAAAGTGGCCTTTTGACTGTTTTTGGCCATCTGGTTTTTGGTAAATCCCACTACTCGATATGTAATTAACTGAACATTGTATGACAAATGGTGATCTTTTATGTAAGTCACTTGGATCAGAATCTGTGTTTTCTTTCCCCCAGTCCAATTGGAGAAGTGTTCAGAGCTCGTCTGCGCCAGTTCCCATCTCTTGTGACATGCTGTACCATTGACTGGTTTAATGAATGGCCAACCGAAGCACTCATGTCTGTTGCTGAAACCTACCTAGGGGAGCTGCCGGAGCTCGATGGCAGGCCAGATGTCCTGTCTGCACTGGTGAGTCTTCAATTGTTGGGATCGTCAACTTCAACTGGCTCTGCATAGTCATAAAGCTTTTGTAGAATGGAAAGAGACCCTTCAGCCCATTGTGTCCACACCGGCTATCATGCACCTATCTACTCCAGGCCCACTTTCCGAACTTGGTCCATAGCCTTGTTTGCCAGGGCATTTCAAGTGCTCATCTAAATACTTCTTAAATATTGTGAGGGTTCCCCCCTCCATCACCCTTTCAGGCAGCGAGTTCCAGATTCCAATCACCCTCTGGGTGAATTTTGTTTGCCTCACAGCACACCTAAACCCCCCTACCCATTACCTTAAATCTATGTCCCCTGGTTATTGGCCTCATTGCTTAGGGGAAAGGTTCCTTCCTATCCACCCTATTCATGCCTCTCGTAATTGAATACACTTTAATCAGGTGAGCCTTCTCTGCTCCAAGGAAAATGACCTCAGCTAAACCAGCTTTTCTTCATAGGTGAAATGCTTCAGCCTAGGCAACATTCTGGTGAATTTCTTTTGAACCCTCTGCAGTGCAATCACTCCCTTCCTATAGTGTGGCAACCAGACTGCACACAGTACTCCATATGTGTCCTAACCACCATTTTATACAGTGCCATCATAACTTCTCTGATCTTACATTCCATGCCTCATCTAATAAAGGCAAGTATCCCATATTCCTTCTTAACCATCTTATCTACATATCCTGCTGTCTTCAGAAATCTATGGACATGTACATCTTAGGTCCTTCTGATCCTCTGTTCTTCCTAGTGTCTTACCACTAATTGTATATTCTCTTGTCTTGTTAGCCCTCACAAAATGAATTACCACACACTTTTTAGGGTTAAATTCCATTTGCCACTGTTCTGCACATCTAACCAGCCCATTTATATCGTCCTGTAATCTGAAGCTTTCCTCCTCACTATTTACTACACCACCAATTTCTGTGTCATGTGCAAACTTACAGATCATGGGTTGAATTTTCCGTTCCGCCGCACCACTTTTCTGGTGCCACCCCCTCCCCTCCCCCCCCGCCGGCAGTGGGATTCTCCATCCCGCCAACCGGCCAATGGAATTCCCATTGTGAGCAGCCCCACGCTGTCTGGAAATCCCCAGGCATGGGTGCGCTGTCGGTGCAACGGAGAATCCCAACAGCGGAGAATCCAGCTCCATATCTCCAACATTCATATCCAGATCATTAATGAACACTACAAACAGCAAGGGACCCAGCACCTATCACTGCAGAACACCACTGGACACAGGCTTCCACCTTCGATTATCACTCTGCCCCTTCCACTAAGCAAATTTTGTATCCAATTTTCCAAATTGCCCTGGATCCCATGGGCTCTCACCTTTTCTAAAAATATTTTTATTCCAGGCATTTTACGTATGAACATAAAAATATCAGAAGACCAATACATCAACATGAACAAAAACCACAAGTCCCCAACTTTCCACGATACCAACACCCCAACACACCCCACCTTCCTTATTTTTGCCTCTTCATCGGCCGCCCCCCGCACACCCCCAATTCCATCCCCCCGACCCATCAATTCATCTTGAAGAAATCAGTGAACGGTTTCCATCTCCAGGTGAACCCCTCTTTCGACCCCCGCAAAGCGAACTTGACCTTGTCCAAATGCAGAAATTCTGCCAGGTCACTCACCCATCCCCAGCCTTCGGCGGCTCCGTGTCCCGCCTGGACTCCCGGATCTTCCGACACACCGAATATCACCACCTCCGGACTCAGTGCCACTCCTACAACTAGAATTTCGGACATGACATCCGAGAACCCCTGCCAGAACCCTCTCAGCTTTGGACACTCCCAAAACAGGTGGACGTGATTCGCAGGCACACCGCCCACACCGATTCTTCACCCCTGTTCATCCTCGCAACCGTCATTAGGACCCTATACACCACCTTAAACTGGACGAAGCTTAACCTCACACACAATAAGGACACATTCTGCAGGGCCTCTTTCCACGTTCCGGCCCGTACCTTCCTCCTCCCATTTACACTTAATCTCCTCCACCCACTCCCATCAACGTACTGTATATATCCAACATTCCCCCCCCCCCCCCCCCCCCCCCCCCCCCCAATATCATCCTCCGACAACATCTTAATAATAATCTTTATTGCTACAAATAGGCTTACATTAACACGGCAATGAAGTTACTGTGAAAATCCCCGAGTCACCACATTCCAGCACCTGTTCGGGTACAGAGGGAAAATTCAGAATGTCCAAATTACCTAACAGCACATCTTTCGGGACTTGTGGGAGAAACTGGAGCACCCGGAGGAAACCCACACAGAGACGGGGAGAACGTGCAGACTCCACACAGACAGTGACCCAAGCGGAAATCAAACCTGGGACCTGGCACAGTGCAGCAACAGTGCTAACCATTGTGCTACCGTGCCACCCTTATCCTGCAACAAGGGCGGCACGGTGGCAAGCACTGCTGCCTCATGGCGCTGAGGACCTGGGTTCGATCTCAGCCCCAGTTCACTGTCCATGTGGCATTTGCATATTCTCCCTGTGTCTGCATGGGTCTCATCCCCACAACCCAAAAAGATGTGCAGGGATGGTGGATTGGCCACTACTAAATTGTCCCTTAATTGGGAAAAAGAATTGGAAACTCTAGGTTTTAGGGCAGCACAGTGGCACAGTGGTTAGCACTGCTGCCTCACAGTTCTGAGGACCCGGGTTCGTTCTTGGCCCGGGGTCACTGTCTGTGGGGAGTTTGCACATTTCTTCCCATGTCTGTGTTATGTTTCTTAAATGAATGCTAGAAGTCGTTCAGCAGTTGAAGGATGGTTTATTGTGCTCCACAATAAATGACTTTGTTAGCTTTTACTTACAGAATAGCACTTGTAAAGATACTGCTTTTCTATGCTCTGCAACTAGGCCTGACCACACTCGAAGCCCTGAGCTCAACTTCCGTCCCTGTCCTGCTCCACCGTCTCTCCAGCCAAAGTGAGCAAGGGCGGGCCTTCAACGTCACTCTTATATGTCCCCGTGCTGCCCCCTGGTGGTACTTCCATTTCCCATCAGCCCCTTCTGTACACACTCAGGCGAGGATCACTACATCCCCCTTTTTCACTTTTTTTTTCTTAGTTGCAGAGCTGTAACTAAACACAAATTCAAACACAGTTAGGTTTATATACAAAGACAAGGTAGAGCAATGATAGTGTCAGTCCATGTTCATAAGTTCAGACGGTTGGGTGCACGTCTGATCCGGGTAGACCTCCTGAGTGGGCATGGAGATCCAGAGTCTTTTACGTCCATTTGGCCACCTGCTGCTGGAGTTCCAGGATGTTGCATGACAGAGTCCCGCAGATCTAGTGTTGGAAATACCTGTCGACGAGGTGTAACTTTTAGAAGGTCTCGCCGATTTCGTCGAAACAGTGTTCCATAGTCAGACTGCACAACGCAGGATCGTGGTGATATTTGGCGGAGAACCGTCGCCATGTTAGACCAGCGGTTGCGTTGGTTCTTTCTTTTCAAAGAAGCCACTCCTGAACCATGTTATGTTTCTTAAATGAATGCTAGAAGTCGTTCAGCAGTTGATGGATGGTTTATTGTGCTCCACAATAAATGACTTTGTTAGCTTTTACTTACAGAATAGCACATGTAAAGATACTGCTTTTCTATGCTCTGCAACTAGGCCTGACCACACTCGCAGCCCTGAGCTCAACTTCCGTCCCTGTCCTGCTCCACCGTCTCTCCAGCCAAAGTGAGCGAGGGCGGGCCTTCAACGTCACTCTTATATGTCCCCGTGCTGCCTCCTGGTGGTACTTCCATTTCCCATCAGCCCCTTCTGTACACACGCAGGTGAGGATCACTACAGTCTGCATGGGTCTCACCCCCACAACGCTAAAGGAGGTGCAGGGTAGGTGAATTGGCCATGCTAAATTGCCCCTTAATTGGAAAATAAGGGGCGTGATTCTCCGACCCCCACGCCGGGTGGGAGAATCGTGTGCGGGTGCCAGGGCGCGTGCGGATGCCAGGGCGGCGTGGCGGGAATCGCCCGCCACTCACGCGATTCTCCCACCCCCTCCAAAACAGCTTGCCGAGTTTTACGACAGGCCGCTCGGAGAATCGCCGCTCGCCGTTTCTAACGGTTGAGCGGCAATTCTCCGGCCCGCATGGGCCGAGCGGCCTGCCCAATCCGACCGGTTCACGCCGGCGCCAACCACACCTGGTCGCTGCCGGTGTGAACAGCGCGCAAACGCTGCGTGTGCGGCCTGTGGGAGGGGGGGTGGAAGGGAGGATCGAGCACCAGGGGGGTGCTCAGGAGGGGTCTGGCCCGCGATCGGTGCCCACCGATCGGTGGGCCGGCGTCTCTAAAGGACGCACTCTTTTTCCTCTGCCGCCCCGCAAGATCAATACTCCATGTCTTGCGGGGCACCCGCGGGTGACGTCATTTAAGCGCCGTCGGCTGCGTCATTTATGCAGCGGCGCTTTGACGCGGGCGCCAAGGCCCGGCGTGCAAAATTGATGCGGCGCCGCTCCTAGACCCCTGGGAGTGGGAGAATAGGAGGCGAGGAGTGGCCTCAGACGTCGGAGTGAAACACTCCGGTTTTCACTCCGGCGTCGGCACTTAGTCTCCCGTTGGGGGAATCACGCCCAAGAATTGGGCACTCTAAATTTATTTTTAAAAATAAAAATAATCCTTCTCCTGCAACACCGGAGGCGGCAGCCCCGGGAATGACGGCTACTCTCTCCTCACAAAATTCATCGCCTGCAGGTACCTAAAACCATTCCCTTTTGGCAACTCATCCATCTCCTCCAGAGCTGCAAATTTACCCCCTATAAGCAAGTCCCTAAAGTACACAACCTTCACCTGCTGCCATTCCCGGAAGCCTGCATCCAGGCCTGCTGGCACAAACTCAAGATTATCACATATCGGCACCCACTACGACAATGCCTCGAACCCAAAATGTTGCCTACACTGGCTCCACAACTGCAACGCCGAAACCACCACTGGGCTCACAGAGTACCTGACCAACGAGAATGGAAAGGGTACCAACAACAGTGCCCTCAAACTCGCCCCCCCTACACGTTGCCGCCTCCATTGGCCCTCATGCCGACCCCTCCTTCTCCGCACATTTCCTCACCATTCCAATGTTCGCCGCCCAATAATAAGTCATCGAACTTGGCAACGCCAGCCCTCCTGCCACCTCTCCAAAAACACCCTCCGCACTCGCAGGATTTTTGTCGCTCACAAAAACCCCTAAATTATTCCGTTCACTTTCCTGAAAAGGGAGTTGGGAACAAAGATGGGGAGGTTCTGGAACACGAACAAGAACCTGGCCGGCACCATCATTTTAATCGCCTGCACGTGCTCAGCCAGTGACAGCGGCAACACATCCCACCTCTTGAAATCCACCTTCATTGCCTCCACCAGTCGTGCCAAGTTCAATTTATGTAGCTGCGCCCAACTCCATGACACCTCGATTCCTAGATACCGAAAACTCACCCCCATCACCCGAAACGGCAACTCCGCTAACCTCCTCTCCTGTCCCCTAGCATTGATCAGGAACACCTCGCTCTTCCCTATGTTCAATTTGTATCCCGAAAACAGGCCAAATTCCCTCAAGATCTCCATGATCCTTTCAAAGCTGCCCGCTGGGTCCAGAATATATGGCAACAAAGTGTCCGCATACAGCGGGACTCTGTGCTCAGCTATTCCCCCCCCCCCCCCCCCCCCCCCCCACACATACACACACACAAACACACAATCCCTTTCCAACCCCTCGACACCCTAAGCGCCATCGACAACAGCTCTACCACCAAGGTGGAATGCGGGCAACACTGCCTCGTCCCCGATGTAGCCAGAAGTATCCCAAACTCGTGTTGTTTGTCTGGACACTCGCCATTGGCGCCTTGTACAGCAGCCGAACATAATGCACGAACCCTTGGCCAAACATGAACTGACTCAGCACCTCCAACAAATATACCCACTCCACCGAATCAAAGGCCTTCTCCGCATCCATTGCCAATACTACCTGTACCTCCAGCCCCTCCGAGAGCATCTCAATAACATTAAGCAACCTGCGCACATTCGCCAACAACTGCCACCCATTCGCAAACCCCATCAAGTGCTTCCTTATCACTCCCGGCATACAATCCTCTATCCGAGGCGCCAACAGCTTCACATCAACATTGAGCAGCGATATCACACGGTACAACCTACACTGCTCCGGATCCATATTCTGCTTCAAAATCAGGGAAATGGATGCCTGCAACAATGTTAGGTGGAGTTCCCCCCTACACCTCACTTCGTTATACATCCTGACTAGCAGCTGCCCCAGCTCCGCACCAAACTTCTTATAAAATTCCACTGGGAACCGGTCCAGCCCCAGGACCTTCCCTGCCTGCATCGCACCCACGCTGTCCGTCACCTCCCTCAACCCGATTGGGGCCACCAATCCCTGCACCCTCCCCTCCTCCATCTGAGGGAGCTTCAACCCATTCAGGAACCATCTCATCCCCTCCTCCTCGGGCGGCGGCACCGATCCTATAGAAGGCCTAAGATACTCCATTTACCCCCTATGGGTTTGCCATTTACCTATCCCTCTCATCCCTCATCCTACCAATCTCCCTCGCCACTGCCTGCTTCCTCAGCTGGTGGCCAGCGTTCTACTCACATGTTCCCCGTACTCACACATTGCCTCCTGGCCCTCCAGGACTGCTCTACCACCTTCCCCGTGGACACTAACCTGAACTCCATCTGGAGCCTCTACCTCTCCTTTAACAACGCCTCGTCTGGCATCACCGAGTACTTCTGATCCACCCTCAGAATCTCATCTATCAGCCATGCTCTCTCCTCTCGTTCCACCCTCTCCCTATGTGCCCGGATCAAATAAATTTGCTCCACATAGAAAAGAAATAGAAATAGAAAATCGCTTATTGTCACGAGTAGGCTTCAATGAAGTTACTGTGAAAAGCCCCTAGTCGCCACATTCCGGCGCCTGTCCGGGGAGGCTGGTACGGGCCTTCCACAGTGCCTTCCACAGTGTGGCCGTGACCTTCCCGGTTTCATTCAGTTCCACATAGCCCCAGATGGCAGCCCTCGCCCTCTTCCACACCCCGTTATCTGCCAACTGATGTGTTTTCTGTGTTGGTCTAACATCGACTGCAACTGGATGCAGTAAAACGAGAAACAGGCTTCCGACACAGGAAATGGTCCAACACTGTTTTATTGAACCTGGTGATTTCTGTACATAATCTGCTGTGGATTGACACTCGATTAACCTAACTGATAACCTCCTACTGGCTTGACCAGACTAGCTCTCTATTACATGGTGATGATGTTCATTGGCCTGTAAATTACAAATATCTCCCTAGCTGTGTCCTGTGAGAGGGAGAGCCTTAATACCCTGTGGGTTTATAATGATGGTGTCCTGTCTGGTGATTGGTTGTTCTGTGTCATGTGTGTTCATTGGTTATCCTGTGTGTCAATCACTGCCTGTCTGCATCTCATGATATACATGAGTGGATATTATGACACGAACAACCCCACATTCAAACTCCACTGCGGCTGTTGGGTCTCCCCTGCACCATCCACAAATCCACCCAGTGCGGCGCCTGTTCGTAAAACACGATCGCCGAATACTCCAGTCGGTGACCCCCGCCAGCAGCATCTTATCCATCACAAAGAAATCAGTCAGAGAGTACACCCAATGCACATGTAAGAAGAAAACTCCTCAGGAATGTCAGACCAATCTGAAATGAGGAATCAAGAGGGCTAAAAGGGGCCAGGAAATATCTTTAGCAAACAGGGTTAAGGAAAATCCCAAAGCCTTTTACTCATATATGAGGACCAAGAGGGTAACTAGAGAAAGGGTTGGCCCACTCAAGGACAAAGGAGGAAAGTTATGCGTGGAGTCAGAGAAAATGGGTGAGATTCTTAACGAGTACTTTGCATCGGTATTCACCGAGGAGAGGGACATGACGGATATTGAGGTTAGGGACAGATGTTTGATTACTCTAGGTCAAGTCGGCATAAGGAGGGAGGATGTGTTGGGTATTCTAAAAGGCATTAAGGTAGACAAGTCCCCAGGTCCGGATGGGATCTATCCCAGGTTACTGAGGGAAGTATTCAGCCTGGAGCCCAGTTACCAGTGGTGTACCGCAGGGATCAGTTCTGGGTCCTCTGTTGTTTGTGATTATCATCAATGACTTGGATGAGGGAGTTGAAGGGTGGGTCAGTAAATTTGCAGACGATACGAAGATTGGTGGAGTTGTGGATAGTGAGGAGGGCTGTTGTCGGCTGCAAAGAGACATAGATAGGATGCAGAGCTGGGCTGTGAAGTGGCAGATAGAGTTTAACCCTGAAAAGTGTGAGGTTGTCCATTTTGGAAGGACAAATATGAATGTGGAATACAGGGTTAACGGTAGGGTTCTTGGCAATGTGGAGGAGCAGTGAGATCTTGGGGTCTATGTTCATAGATCTTTGAAAGTTGCCACTCAAGTGGATAGAGCTATGAAGAAGGCCTGTGGTGTGCTAGCGTTCATTAGCAGAGGGATTGAATTTAAGAGCCGTGAAGTGATGATGCAGCTGTACAAAACCTTGGTAAGGCCACATTTGGAGTACTGTGTGCAGTTCTGGTCGCCTCATTTTAGGAAGGATGTGGAAGCTTTGGAAAAGGTGCAAAGGAGATTTACCAGGATGTTGCCTGGAATGGAACTTACGAGGAAAGGTTGAGGGTGCTCGGCCTTTTCTCATTAGAACGGAGAAGGATGAGGGGCGACTTGATTGAGGTTTATAAGATGATCAGGGGAATAGATAGAGTAGACAGTCAGAGACTTTTCCCCGGGTGGAACAAACCATTACAAGGAGACATAAATTTAAGGTGAATGGTGGAAGATATAGGGGGGATGTCAGAGGTAGGTTCTTTACCCAGAGAGTAGTGGGGGCATGGAATGCACTGCCTGTGGAAGTAGTTGAGTCAGAAACATTAGGGACCTTCAGCGGCTATTGGATAGGTACATGGATTACAGTAGAATGATGGGGTGTAGCTAAACTTGTTCTTAATCTAGCACAAAAGTTCAGCACAACATCGTGGGCCAAAGGGCCTGTTCTGTGCTGTGTTTTCTATGTTCCTTTGCCCTCAGCCTCCCAAACTTCCATGGGTTCCCCCCCTCCTCCCCCCCCCCCCCCCCCCCCCACCATCCCATAGAATCTCTGAACCCCCTCAGCTCTCTAGCCACCACCAACACCTTTGACGACTTAGGACTCATCCGGTCCAACCTCATATCTAGAACTGTATTAAAGTCGGCCCCCATTATCAGCCGATTGTGTCCAAGAATGGGATCCTCCCTAACACCCGCCTCATAATGTCCACGTTGTCCCAATAGAGGCATAAACGTTCATCAGGACTACCGCCATCCCCTCAAGCTTCCCATCTGACCATCACATATCTACCCCCCAGATAGGCCACAATGCTCCTCACCTCAAATGCCACTTTCTTATTGACCAGCACTGCCAGCCCTCTAGTCTTCATCTCCAACCCTGGGTGGAACACCTGCCCCATCCATCCCTTCCTCAGCCTCGCCTGGTCCTCCAACTTCAGGTGTGTCACCTGGAGGAACACAACGTCTGCCTTCAAACTCCTCAAGTGCTTGAAAACAAGCGACTGCTTAATCGGCCGATTCAACCCTCACACATTCCACATAACCAGCCTTGTCGGGGATGGCTCCCCACCCCCTGCCAGTCCCCAACCCCGGCCTGCATCACACATACCACCGGACACTGCTCCAAGGTGGCCGCCGCCATTTCTCCCTTCCCAATTGCGCCCCACCAACCACATCCATGTCAGCATCCCACCTCCCACCCCCAAACAATGATCCAACCCATTTACCCCTCCCCCACACCTTCCTCCTGACAACCCCCCACTTCACTCCCATTAACTAGCCCACACAGCTAGCATGGTGGCTCCTGCCTCACCCTCCCAATCTACCCCTCCCAGCTACCAGCAAACAAAAAAAAACAAGGCTCACACACCATCACCCCTCCTCCGTCGTAACCTGCCCCAATCCACCCAACCAATGTGCCCCACAATTTGCACAGAACTCCTCTCTAAATTTTATCGCACTTCTCCCAGTCCATAGGGCGCTATTCTCTGCTCCCCACGCCGGGTGGGAGAATCGCGGGAGGGCCTCCCAACTAATTTCATGACCCTATGGCGCCACCCGCGATTCTCCCACCCCCCGCTCGGAAGATTCTCCGACCCGGATGGGCCGAGCGGCCTGCCGTTCGCGACCGTTTCACGACGGCGGCAACCACACCTGGTCGCTGCCGTCGTGAAATCGCCGTGAGATGCCCATTTTGAGGCTTGTAGGGGGCCTGGTGGTGGGGAATGAGCACCACGGCTGTGCTCGGGAGGGCACAGGCCTGAGATCGGTGCCCACCGATCGTCGGGTCGGCGTCTCAATCGGACGCACTATTTCTCCTCCGCCACCCCGCAAAATCAAGCCGCCACGTCTTGCGGGGTGGCCGAGGGAAAAGACGGCCACCACACATGCACGGGTTCGAGCTGTCAGCCGTCGTGACGTCAGCCGCGCATGCGAGGGTTCGAGCCGGCCAACCTGCGCATGCGCGGCTGACGTCACATAGGCACCGCCGTCGCGTCATTCTCGGCGCGCCGCCTTGACGCAAGCGTCAAGGCCCGGCGGCCGAGAATAACGGAGCTCCGCTCCTAGCCCTAGGTGGGGGTGAATTTGGTGAGAGGAGCGGGCTCAGAGGCTGTCGTGAAACTCGGCCGAGTTCACGACGGCCTTCACGATTTTTCCCGGGAGAAGAGAATCGCGCCCATAGTCTCTCATAAAGTCAATCGCCTCCTCCAGCGAGTCAAAATTCAATTCATGCCTTTGATGCGTCACCCACAAGCAGGCAGGCCACGAAATCGCAAACATCATCCCTTCTTATAGAAGGCGGCCTTTATCCGATTATACCCGGCCCTCTGCTTGGCCAGCCCCGCACCCAGGTCCTGGTAAATCTGAAGCTCACTCCCCTGCCAGGTCTGCCTCGTCCACCTCAGGTTCTTCTCTTTATTCAAGAACCAATGCAGCCTCACCACCATTGCACTTGGTGGCTCCCCCACCTGCGGCCTCCTCCTCAGCACTCTGTGGGCCTGATCCACCTTGAGGGACTGGTCAGAGGCCCTCTCCCCATCAATTTCTCCAACATGCTCGCCACAAGCTTGGCAGCCTCCGCATTTATGATTCCTTCAGGCTCCCCACGATACTCAGATGCTGCCTGCTGGAGAACTCTCAAGGTCCTCCAATTTCTCCCTCAGTCTTTTTTGACTGCCCCCACCATCCCCATCTCTGCATCCAGTGAGGTCAGCCGATCCTCATACTTCACCACCGACTCCTCACCTTTTGGATCGCCAGGCCCTGATCCTCCTGCCTGTACTCCTCTTCACTCCATCTGCTTGATCACCGCCCTAGGTGGCTCCACCACCTTTGGCCATATCCTCTAAGGCCTCCTTCCTGCGCTACTGGAATTTGCAATTAAGAAACTCCACCAGCTGCTCCTTCGACATAGTGCTGGCTCGCTGCCCCCTTGCTCCTCCGCCATATTCTCCTGTGTTGCACCATGAAAACTTTCTTGCTACAGCTGCTCTCTCTTCCTCATGGTATTCCCCATCCATTGAGCCATACACCAGTCCCACCAGAGGTGTATTGCATTCCCTGGGCACTCATGCACCTTTTGCCCTCAAACACCACACAGTTTGGGTGAAGAAGGACCGAAACAATTCACCTTGTGCAGGAGCCACCAAATGTGAGACCACTGACTCCATGGCCGCCACCGGAAGTCCGGCCCTTACCTTCTTGATCAGTCTCCCAAGCGAGAATTTGTTAAAAGTTCTACATCAACTGAACTGTCATCATCTACACACCTAGTCACCTCCTCAAATTTTAATCAACTTTGTAAGACATGAGGCTGGATTCTCCGATTTTGGGGCGATGTCCGGAGGATCCATGGCGCTTTACATGGGAAAAATCGGCGATGACGCAGCACTGATCCTCTGACCAGCGAGGGGCTAGCAGCTGTGCCACGTAAAATGCACGGCCTTCCCGATATAAATGCATGGAGAATTGGCAGGTCCGTGGCCGCGCATGCGCATGGCAACGACCTGCAGCAGTTGGGCCGTACAACATGGCCGACATGTCCAATAATGCCCCCCTGGACGCCACTCGCCACCCCCAGGCCACCCCCCACCGGTCCTAGCCGAAGCACCTGGTCCAGCTGCACAGCTCCCGCCAGACTGTTGGCGGTGCTGGACCCAGTCCGCAGCCGCCACACCAGGTTCCTGACAGCTGAAACCATGAGTCAACCACGCGGTCGGGAATTCGGCCCATCGGGGGCAAAGCATCAGGTAACGTCCTGAGGCCGTCCCAACGGCGTGTGGCGTGCCCCTCGATGACGCTGTTTTAGAGGGGAGGGAGCATCCGAAAACAGGCGCCGATTTAATCGTAAAAAGGGATTCGCCACCCGTTCGCCGATTCCGAAATCGCCTTCGGTGAACGGAGAATCCCGCCCATGATCTCCCTTTGACAAAGCTATGCTGACGATCCTGATTAATCCTTGCCTCTCAAAGTGATGATTAATTCTGTATCTCAGCACTCCCACTCTCCCTCGCGGGGAGAGTCCAGACGATCAAAATGAACGTACTGCCCAGGTTCCTCTTCCTGTTTGGATCCATTCCGATCTACATCCCCAAGGCCTTTTTCAAAGTGCTGGACAAACTTATCATGGCGTTCGTATGGGGGGGTAAAAATGCTAGGATCCCAAAGAAGGTCCTACAAAAAACAAAATCCAGGGGGGGGCTAGCTCTCCCGAATCTACAATTCTACCACTGGGCGGTAACAGCCGAGCGAGTAAGGGAATGGATCCAGGAGCCAGAAGCCGAGTGGGTGCGTGCGGAGGAGGCCTCCTGCATGGGGACCTCCCTCCGGGCCCTCGCCACGGCAGCACTCCCATCCCCACCCAAAAAACACTCCAGCAGCCCAGTGGTGACAGCCACCCTCCAATCCTGGAACCAACTGCGGCAGCAATTTGGCCTGACCAAAATGTCGGACAAGGCTCCCACCTGCAACAACCATAGGTTCACACCAGCACTGACTGACGCCACCTTCAAAAGGTGGAGGCAGGACGGGGGGACACTGACAGTCAGGGACCTATACACGGACGACAGGATCGCAACACTGGACGAACTGACAGAGAAATTTCAGCTAGCTGGGGGGAACGAGCTACGGTACCTCCAGCTCAAAAACTTCCTACGAAAGGAGACCAGGACGTACCCACAACCACCACGACAGACACTACTGGAAGACCTACTGGACGCAAGTATCCTAGAGAAAGGGAACTGTAGCGACATGTATGACCGACTGGTAGAAAGGGATGACACCGTACTGGACGCAACAAGAAGGAAGTGGGAGGACGACCTGGGGACTGAGATAGGGTGGGGACTCTGGAGCGAAGCACTACATAGGGTCAACTCCACCTCCACGTGCGCAAGGCTCAGCCTGACGCAACTAAAAGTGGTACATAGAGCCCACTTAACAAGAAACCGTATGAGCAGGTTCTTCCCGGAGGTGGAGGAGAGATGTGAACGGTGCCAAAGAGGCCCGGCCAACCATGCCCACATGTTCTGGTCTTGCCCCAGACTTGTGGAGTACTGGAAAGCCTTCTTCGAGGCTATGTCCAAAGTGGTGGGGGTGAGGGTGGAGCCATGCCCGATAGTGGTGGTCTTCGGGGTTTCAGACCAGCCAGATCTATTCCTGGGGAGGAGGGCGGACACCCTTGCCTTTGCCTCCCTGATCGCCCGCCGTAGAATCCTGTTTGGCTGGCGGTCAGCAGCACCGCCCAGAGCTGCAGACTGGCTGTCCGACCTCTCGGAATCTCTCCAAATGGAGAAAATCAAATTCGCCATCCGAGGGTCGGACAACGGCTTCCACAGAACGTGGGAGCCATTCATGAAATTGTTCCGGGACCTGTTTGTGGCCAACGTACAAGAGGAAGAATAGTCGGGTGGCCAAGAATCAGGGGAAAATGGACGGGAATCGGGGGTAGGTAGCCGGTGGGGGGGGGGGGGGGGGGGCTACGGGTTCGTTATGGGGGTTTGATGGCTAGCTAAGGCCCAAAACAAAACTGTAAATAAATGCCTATAAACATGTGCCTCGGCCATATTGGGGAATGTAATATATGTATGCCGGCTAAAGGGGGAGCGGCCACAGTTGTTATTACGAAGATGCTTACCTGTAAATATATGTTAATTTTTGCGTGTTTTTTTTTCTCTCTCTAATAATTTGTAATTTGTTCAATATAAAACATGAAAACTCAATAAAAAACATTTATTAAAAAAAAAAAAAATTCTGTATCTCAGAATTTTTTCTAATAGTTTCCCTGACACTGAAGTTAGACTCACCGGCCTGTAAATTCCTGGTTTACCGCCCTTCTTGAATAATGGTACCACATTAGCCGTCCTCTAGTCCTCTCCTATGGCTCGAGAAATTTGAAAATTATTGTCAGAGCCTCTGCAATCTCCTCCCTTGAACCTTCTTGTTTAAATCTGCATGCAAAACTTAGGTTTCTTCATTTCTCCCCTCAAGGTCAATATGTGTGTCTTTATTCACCAAACTGTTGCAAAGAAGTCTCTGCAGTATCGAATTGAGCTTTCCCGGTACAACTATATCACACCCAAGAGCTACCTGGACTTGCTCAGCCTCTTCTCTGTGCTGATTGGTATGAAAATACAAATGCTGAGAAATGACAGAAACAGGATGAAAGGTGGTCTGGACAAGGTGATAAACTCAATTCCGTATATCGTGCTGTGGTAATCTGTGAAATATGTAATATTGAGCTTGGTCATGCAATGTGGGCGATGCAGGCTAAGCCAGCATTTATTGCCCATCCCTGAGGGCAGTTAAGAGTCAATCACATTGCTGTGGGTTTGGAACGACATGTAGGCCAGGTCAGGTAAGGACGGCAGATTTCCTTCCCTAAAGGACATTGGTAAACGAGATGGATTTTTACGACAATCGACAATGGTTTTGTGGTCATCATTAGGCATTTAATTCCAGATTTTTATTGCATTCAAATATCACTATCTGCCATGGTGGGTTTCAAACCCTAGTCCCCAGAGCAATATCCTTAGTCTTCTGGATTAGGTGTCTAGTGACAATACCACTACACCACCACCTCCCCAGTGCTAATGGACAGTAGATAGGTGCTTGCTAGCTTTGTTTCATGGTCAGTATTGAGTTTGGTGATCACAGCAGGGTGTGAGTAAGTGTGCTAACTTGCTGGACATCACATAATTAGATGCCCAGAAAAAACATGTCATTATACTTGCCCTGGACCCCTGGATCATTGGACAAAGAATTACAGATCAGTCTTTCCCCTCTTTTACCCTCCCCCTCCCCTCGGATGTTGTACTCCAGCCTGCATTTATGAAAAAACATGCAACTGGGGGCCTGAAAAGCCTTCAACTTGACACCACTCACAAAAGGCCCTACTCACTGAAGGGTTTGGGCCTGGGCCTGTGGTCTGTGGGTTTCCCAAACCATGTAAATTATTAGTCCCCTTAATATGTGAGATACGTTCTGTTTCCACAGTTGTGTGACCATATGTCGTACAAGTTTATTCAGACTTGAATTCAGATTGAGGATTTGTTTCCAATCACTTCAGTGCCCAGCATGATTGCTCATGGAACAATATTTCAAAGATTTAAATTCAGACCATTGATTTTATGCTGGCACATTTTTCGATCCGAATGCCAATCAGTGAAATCTTTCCTGAATCTTTACTTGTGTTCTACTGTAGCTTCTACGCACTGCAGAAGATGTGGCTAAAATGCAGGAAGAGTTGGAATCAATGAGACCCCTTCTAGAGGAGGCAGCACAAGACACTATAACGACCATGGAAAAAATAAAGGTACAGCAAATTTAATATGTTGGTGAATATTATCTAAAGTTAAAACAGAAAATGCAGAAATCTGCAAGAGAAAAGACTCCAATGCTGACAAGTGATTTATTTCCAGAAAGGTTAATATGGATTCATTCAAAATTGACAGGCAGAAAAAAGTCAATTGGTTCATCAAACCTGCTGCACAGCATCGTGGCTGAAGGATCATGGCGATACACTTCCTCACAGCCATATAATATTTTATGGGATAGATGTAATACCCTGCATGGGGCCTCCGGAGTAAGAATGCTTGTCTTACCCGTGCTCCTTACGGAATACGAGCTCCTCCACTAGGGGCAGGATAGCTCCACTACCGAGAGTATATAAGGTCGGCCAGTAAGGCACCGACCAGAGAAGTACCCGGTAAGGGTCCACCGGGGAGCGTAAATATACTGAGCTGGATTCTCTGTTTTTGGGACGATGTCCCCACATTTTCATTAAAAATGTGGACTTTCACGTCAGAAAAACAGGCGTGAAAGGGCCACACATTCATAGCCCTGCAGAGGGCTAGCAGTGAACCATCGTAAAACTTTTGCTGCAGATACGGGCTCCCGCACTTCTGGGACAGAGACCATGCATGGGCATGGCGGCGGCCTCCAGCAGCCGTGCCGTGCTCCAGCGCGGACTCAGACCGCGGAGCTGGACCTTAAACATAGTTCCCCGATCGGCCGCTTGCCCAACCCAGACCGACCGCCCAAAAATAGCCCGGTCCCGTTTAAGGCCCCCCCTGCCACGCTAGTATCCCGACCGGTAGGACCATGTTAGATCCACGCCGTCGGGACTTCAGCTGGTCGGGGCGGAGAATGATAGGGCGGGCCTCCAGCAATGGCCGCATGTAGGGGATATGCGGCGCGATGTACTCACCGAGTAAGCCGCTTTTCGGGGCCCAGAGAGTTGGGGAACCGACACCGGTCCCGATTACATACAGGGAAATGGATTCTTCTCCCCGGCGCTGGCCGCAATTTCGGAGTCGGGGTGTGGAGAATCCAGCCTACTGTTTCTGAATAAAACTTTGTTCTTACTTCTACTCAATTTTTAGAGCAGCACAAAGGCGCAGTGGTTAGCACTGCTACCTCACTGGGCAGAGAACCCGAGATCGATCCTGGCTCTGGGTCACTGTCCATGTGGAGTTTGCACATTCTCCCCATAAGACCATAAGACATAGGAGTGGAAGTAAGGCCATTCGGCCCATAGAGTCCACTCCGCCATTCAATCATGGCTGATGGGCATTTCAACTCCACCTACCAGCATTCTCCCCGTAGCCCTTAATTCCTCGCGACATCAAGAATTTATCTATCTCTGCCTTGAAGCCATTTAGCGTCCCGGCCTCCACTGCACTCCGCGGCAATGAATTCCACAGGCCCACCACTCTCTGGCTGAAGAAATGTCTCCGCATTTCTGTTCTGAATTTACCCCCTCTAATTCTAAGGCTGTGCCCACGGGTCCTCGTCTCCTCGCCTAACGGAAACAGTTTCTTTGCGTCCACCCTTTCTAAGCCATGTATTATCTTGTAAGTTTCTATTAGATCTCCCCTTAACCTTCTAAACTCCAATGAATACAATCCCAGGATCCTCAGCCGTTCATCATATGTTAGACCCGCCATTCCAGGGATCATCCGTGTGAATCTCCGCTGGACACGCTCCAGTGCCAGTATGTCCTTCCTGAGATGTGGGGCCCAAAACTGGACACAGTACTCCAAATGGGGCCTAACCAGAGCCTTATAAAGGCTCAGTAGCACATCGCTGCTTTTATATTCCAACCCTCTTGAGATAAATGACAACATTGCATTCGCTTTCTTAATCACAGATTCAACCTGCATGTTTACCTTTAGGGAATCCTCGACTAGCACTCCCAGATCCCTTTGTACTTTGGCTTTATGAATTTTCTCACCGTTTAGAAAGTAGTCTATGCTTGGATTCTTTTTTCCAAAGTGCAAGACCTCACATTTTCTCACGTTGAATTGCATCAGCCATTTCCTGCACCACTCTCCCAAACTGTCTAGATCCTTCTGCAGCCTCCCCACTTCCTCAGCACTACCTGCCTGACCACCTAACTTCGTATCAACGGCAAACTTCGCTAGAATGCCCCCAGTCCCTTCATCCAGATCATTAATATATATGGTGAACAGCTGCGGCCCCAATACTGAACCCTGTGGGACACCGCTGGTCACCGGCTGCCATTCCGAAAAAGAACCTTTTATCCCAACTCTCTGCCTTCTGTCAGACAGCCAATCCTCAACCCATGCCAGTAGCTCACCTCGAACACCATGGGCCCTCACCTTACTCAGCAGCCTCCTGTGTGGCACCTTATCAAAGGCCTTTTGGAAATCCAGATAGACCACATCCACTGGGTTTCCCTGGTCTAACATACTTGTCACCTCCTCAAAGAATTCTAACAGGTTCGTCAGGCACGACCTCCCCTTACTAAATCCATGTTGACTTGTTCTAATCCGACCCTGCTCTTCCAAGAATTTAGAAATCTCATCCTTAACGATCGATTCTAGAATTTTGTCTGATTGTCTGAGTGGGTCTGAGTGGGTCTCGTCCCCACAACCCAAAGATGTGCAGAGTAGGTGGATTGGCCATGTTAAATTGCCCCTTAATTGGAAAAAATGAATTGGGTACTCTAAATTTATTTTTTTAAATATTCAATTTTGACTCCTGCGTCCTTATTAAAATAGGAAAAACAGAGAAAACCTTGGGCCATTAAAGGAAAATCTACCTGGAAAATTCCCCCAACGAATCAGGAAATGTTATGGATTTAATGATCTCTATGAAGTCAATTTTTATTCATATGATCTTTACCTTAATCAACAACAGATCCAGCTCCTTCTGGAATACATTAAAAAAAAATTTGTATGCTTTGTATTACCAGAACATTTTTGCAGTTTTATTTTCTTTTTAATCTGCACTGCTTGCATTACTGTAACTTATTTTGCTCATATCATGACAGTGCTGCCTTTCCAGTTGGCATATTAATGTAAGATATATTGGCAAGGATATTGACCAACAATGTGTACTTTAAGACCAGTTCCACATTCTTAGCAGGGAGCCCTGTTTGGGAATCACAGTCACCATGCTCAGGCTTTGCAATTAAACTTGATACTTGCAATATAATTAAGTTAAGTTGACTGGGTTGGTTACGGTTTCAGAGGAGTGTGCCTACAATCAGACTAGTGAATAATCAATGGGCAGAATGCACCCAAAAAATGTCAAAGTGTGGTCTCCGACAGGAATCGCACCTTGCCTCTTGCCAGGTGGGTTGGCGTGATGCAGGTCGCAATCCACCCATGCTTAGAAATATTTTTGGAGTTGGGGGTGATTCGCACTGTGGGACCTGAAGAAGCTGGCAAAGGCGGATCCTCAAAAGGGTGCGCCGACCTCAGAGTAATACTACCGCCCATCCCCAATCACGGGCAAGGCCCCCCCCCCCCCCAACTGAATTGCTGGCAAGACCCCTCCCCAACCCGATTTTCTGGAAAGGCTACCCCACAATCGTTGGCAAGGCCCTCCCCAAAAGTAAACGACACTTCGCTATGGGTTTGCCATAAGTTCCCCCTTCAGGGACCTTCCTACCATGCCCCACCCCATAGCAGTACCAGGTTGGCACTGCCAAAGTACCAGGGGGAAGCACTCAAAGAGAGCACCTTGTCTTCCTTGGAAGGACTTCAAAGCAGAGGAAGTTCCAGCAGAAAAAAACTATGGTTAGAAACAACACCTGCTTTTTCAGATCAAAGAAAAAGGGCGGGACTCTGCGACCGTCTGTGCCAGAATCGCTACCAGCACAGGGGTGGAGAAGAGCCATTCACGCCGGAAATCCGGTGGCAGTCCTGGTAGGGGGTGGGGGAATCCGACTTCAGGGGGGGGCCTCAGCGGTAGCCAGGCCCGTGATCGGGGGCCACCTATCGGCGGGTCATGGCAATCTGAGGGGGTACCTACTTCCTCTGCGCGAGCCCACTGTGTGGGTCCGCCATGTCAGCAGCGCCCACGCCAAAGTGGGCCACCGAACATGCGCGGACCCTCTTGCAGCCACTGTGCGCTTGCACGGCCGCATGGTCTAGACAGCAGGGCCCCGTCAGCAGCCACAGCTGTGGGACGCACGCCGGGGCCCTGGAACTGTCAATCAAGAGGTTTGTAAAAGGTAATAGACTATAAAATTGAATGTAAGTAATGCTGTTCAAATATTGTAGGCTTCTCAGCAAGCCCAGAGGCTTGAGAAAGTTAAAGGGGAATTAAATTAAATGCAAAAAAGGCACTTCAGTGGTTTCCAACATATCAAAGGAAGGACTTTAACCTTCATCTGACAGATCAACAACATGCTGAAAGATAGTTAAAAGGCTTTCAAGGCTACAGAAAGAAGACTTTCCACATAGCCTCCATTCCGAGAAATTCCTGACCTGAGCCCCCCAGTCCACCCCAAGTCCCCCGATCCCCACCTCCCTGATGGACCCTCCCCTTTGGCATTCTGGAGGTAAGTGTAGAGAGGGTACTCACTCCTTGCTCCCCCTCGGTGTCCCTGGTGCCTGGTCCCTGCTTTTAGAGTCTTGCATGATTCACACCTGGGTGACTTCCCACGAGGGTGGCAAGGGTGAATGCTGGATGCCACTTCATTCAACTTTAATCACGATTAAATGAATGAGATTAAAATGAATGCACATCAGTTGTGATCAGGTTCTTGCCCTTTCTAGATGAGACTATGATCATGCCAGCTGGAGTGGGCCAGGAGAATGGGAGACCGATTTGCACCTGGCACAAATCCCGTTTCGAAACTCTCTTGCAATTCTCCCAACATAACGGGATTTGCTCCCAGCTGGAGAACCATCCCCAATATGTTCTATGTAGCCCGCATCGATGTAAGTTGTAATTGCAATTCAAATTCCTACAGCGCGAAAGGAGGCCATTCAGTCCATTGCATCTGCAGTGACCCTCAGAAAGATCAGGTGCATTCCCCTGCCCAGCCCCCATAACCCCACCTAACACAAGAACATAAGAACTAGGAGCAGGAATAGGCCATCTGGCCCCTCGAGCCTGCTCCGCCATTCAATGAGATCATAGCTGATCTTTTTTGGACTCAGCTCCACTTTCCGGCCCGAACACCATAACCCTTAATCTCTTTATTCTTCAAAAAACTATCTATCTTCATCTTAAAAACATTTAATGAAGGAGCCTCAACTGCTTCCTCAGATCAGGAAAGGAATTCCACAGATTCATAACCCTTTGGGTGAAGAAGTTCCTCCTAAACTCAGTCCTAAATCTACTTCCCTTTATTTTGAGGCTATGCCCCCTAGTTCTGCTTTCACCCGCCAGTGGAAACAACTTGCCCGCATCTATCCTATCTATTCCCTTCATAATTTTATATGTTTCTATAAGATCCCCCGCTCCTTCTAAATCCCAATGAGTACAGTCCCAGTCTACTCAACCTCTCCTCGTAATCCAACCCCTTCAGCTCTGGGATTAACCTAGTCCGAACGTCCTTTCTCAAGTAAGGAGACCAAAACTGAACACAATACTCCAGGTGTGGCCTCACTAACACTTTATCCAAATCCCTCTGCCGACTTCTGGTATCCTCTGCACTTTTTGCTTTACCACTCATCTTAGTGTCGTCTGCAAACTTGGACACATTGCACTTGGTCCCCAAATCCAAATCATCTAAATAAATTGTGAACAATTGTAACCTTCACATCCTTGGACACTAAGGACAATTTAGCATGGCCAATCCACCTAACATATGCACCTTTGGGAGGAAACCAGAGCACCCGAAAGAAACCCATGCAGACACAGGGAAAACGTGCAAACTCCACACAGCCACCCATGGTCGGAATTGAAACAGGTCCCTGGCATTGTGAGACAGCAATGCTAACCAATGTGCTGCCGTGCCACCCCAAATTAACATGTTGTTTCGGATAAAATAATTTACCATGGGAATAAGGACAAAAGAGACAGTTTTATTACTAATGGTACCAAAATTGGGAGAAAAATGTAAGTGTCAAAGATTCACCAAGTTTGGTTCATTTTGATTTTTAAAATGTTTTTAAATTAATTTTTCCAATTAAGGGGTAATTTCACATGGCCAATCCACCAACCTGCACATCTTTGGGTCATGGGGGTGAGAGCCACAAAGACATGGAGAGATTGTGCAAACTCCACAGAGACAGTGAACCGGGGACGGGATGAAACCCAGATCCTCGGCGCTGTGAGACAGCAGTATTAATGTTCATTATGATTTTTGAGAAAACTTTGATCCCAGTGGCCAGAGCGCCCATCAGCAACCTGTGAGAGTATATAAACTACTGGGTTGCCCATATCTTATTCCACACCATGTCCTGTTCACCCATCAGTCCCATCCTCAATAAACTATGTTTGATCGTAGTCCTCCAAACCTTAAAATGTTATATCTTACCCTCACGTTTAAATTCCTGCATGTCTTGCCTTGTGCTGTATCTGTGAATACTCCATCTCTCCAGAAATTCCTCATTCCTCGACCTTATATTTCTTGTACAACCTCTGTCATTTAATAATAATAACTTATTGTCACAAGTAGGCTTCAATGAAATTACTGTGAAAAGCCCCTCGTCGCCACATTCCGGTGCCTGTTCGGGGAGGCTGGAACGGGAATTGAACCCGCCCTGCTGGTCTTGTTCTGCATTACAAGCCAGCTGTCTTGTGCTAAACCAGCCCCTACACTTTCCCCACACTTGGCATTCAACTCTTTATACCCCTCTCATCCTTTGAGATCTTGATGAAAGTCCATCTCTTTTGCCAAACTTTTAGTCACTCCCTCCTAATATCTTTCAATCGGTATATATTTTTGTTTGATAACAACAAAACAAGAACTTACATAGAACATCAAAGGAGCATTATAAAACAAAGTATAACACTGATTCACTGAAGGAGATATTAGTCAGGTAACTAAAAGCTTGGTCAAGGAAGAACATTTTAAGCTGTGCCCTACAGAAAGAAAATGGGAGCTTGGGATGAGTCAAGTGAAGGTATGACCAGTAATAATGCTGATATCTCAGAGGATTGTGGGGCTGGAGGAGATTACAGAGATAGACCAGGATAAGTCATGGAGGGATTTAAAAACAAGGGTAAATATTTTAAAGTCAAGGCGTTGTTTGATTGAGAGACAGTTTTGGTCAGTGAACAGAGGCCTGATGAGGGAACGGAACTTGATGTGAGTTAAGACACAGCAGCAGAGTTTTGGATGACCTCAACTTTACAACTGGAGACCAGCCAGGATTGCATTAGAATAGTTGAGACTAGGAGGTAAAGGAATCATGATTCTGTCTCAGCAGCAGTTGAGCTAAGATGGGGTGAAAACAGGCAGTGTTATAGAGATGGAAGTAGACAGCAATAGTGATGGTATGAATAGGAGATCTGTAGCTCATCTCAGGTTCAAATGTGACACCCAGATTGCAAACAGATTGGCTTATGTTGGAGGCATGGAGTTCGTAGTTGGGGAAAAGAATTTGGAGTGGGGTCAAAAAACAAAGTGCAGAATTCTCCGAGTTAAGAAGTGCAGGAGCAGGCGGCTCTGGCAGTGCCTTTCCCGCTGGCCAGAATGACAAGGACCAGCGCCAGATTCTGGAGTTGGAACCTCATAATTATGCACAGGAGAGTTCCCCTCCGAATCTACTGGTGAGCCGGTGGGTTCAATGAATGGCACCATATTTAAAGACCATTCCAACGCACTGATATCACTCTCTCCAGCCCTCCTGTCTTCACCAGACCGTGCAGGATGTCAGCAATCTAGAGTAAAAAGGATAGCAGCCTCAAGAAGAGGCATGTTCTTGATTAAACCATCCTCCTCCTTAAGCCTCTCACCCATGCCTCACTTGAACATTTAGCCATTGCATCGAGAATCTTTGTGCGTCCCCTTATGGTACACAATGTGGTATCCTTTTGACCGCCTTGTTTGTGAGCTTCTCATGCATCCTTGTCAGGGTCCAGATTCGCCACCCTGCCAGCCAGCCACCCCCCCCCCCCCCCCCCCCCCCCAAGTCTTTCCTTCAATCATCTCCTTGCCCCTCTGTCTGCCATCATGAGCCTTCAACATTCCACCCATCCCTTTGCACAGCACACCTTACACATTGCCCCTTTTGTCCTCGTCAGACCACCACTCCACTGCCTCACCTCGCACTCCAACCCCGGTCGAATTTCAGATTAATGTTGCAGTGGTTGCACGTGTCCTGCAGCACAGTGTTTTCCTATAGATACTGGTGTATGGCACCAGGATGGAAGAAGACATCTGTACTTCCTAAACCCTGGCGTTTTACTGATTCGATCTGATGACACAGGAGGGTACATAGGTCCATAGGTGCTGTCCATGAAAACCTACTTGGCATGGAAATGGAGGGCAGGAACCAGTCTGCCCTGGCAGAATGGTGTGCAGCGTATCAGGAGCTGCACAACACTGGCAGAAATGCTTTGTTCTGACTTCCGGCGGCAACTATGAGGGAGTAGGTCGCACATTTGGTGGCCCCCGCTCTGACTAGACATTCGGACCTTTCCCCCCGACTTTTTTTGCGTTTTTAAGCGCTGGACTTGAGGAAACAGTGTTTGTTGTATATATTGGTTTATGGAACAGGGAGCCCGAAGAGATCGAAAGGGAAGAAACAAGAAGACAGGCTCGAGTTGGGTGTTGGCTGCAGCAGCGGACAAGGTGGCCGGTGTCCAGACCCCTGGGGCTTCAGCCCAACCATCAACGGAGGAGCTGATGCAGGTCATCCGGGAAGGCTTCGCCAGACAGAAACGGGAATGTCTGGACCTGATTAAGGAAAGGGTGGAGAGGATGGAGCGGGAGCCCAAGATGCCCAGGACCGGACGATCCAGAAACTGGAGAAGGTGCTAGCTGAACAGGAGGAACACCGGACGGCGGTGGAGATGGAGGTGGGGATGCTGAGGGACCGGCAGAAAAAGCTGCTGGAACAGGTAGAGGATTTGGAGAACTGGGGCGAAATTCTCCGACCCCCAGCAGGGTCGGAGAATCGCCTGGGGCCGCCGAAAATCCTGCCCCCGCCGTGGCAGAGATTCTCCGCCACCCGGGAAGTGGCGGTGGCGGGAATCTCGCCACTCCAATCGGCGAGGCCCCTGCAGTGATTCTCCGGCCCGGATGGGCTGAAGTCCCGCCGCTGGGAGGCCTCTCCTGCCGCCGAGGTTTGAACCACCTCTGTAACGGTGGGATCAGCGGCGTGAGCGGGCCCCGGGGTCCTGGGGGGGGGGGGGGGGGGGGGCGATCGAACCCCGGGGCGTGCCCCCACAGTGGCCTGGCCCACGATCAGGGCCCCCCGATCAGACTCCGGGCCAGTGCCCTGGGTGCACTCTTTCTTCTTCCGCGGCCGCCACGGCCTCCGCCATGGTGGAAGGGGAAGAGAAACCCACATCGCGCATGCGCCGTTGGTGACGTCAGCGGCAGCTGGCTGCTGTCGTCACCGCCGGCGCATGCGCCGACCGGCGAAAGCCTTTCGGCCAGCCCCGCTGCCGGGGCGCCGGTTTTTTACGCCAGTCTTCTGGTGCCAACCGCTCCGGCGCGGGGCTGGCCCCCAAAGGTGGGGAGAATTCCCACCTTTGGGGAAGCCCGACCCCTGAGTGGTTGGCGCCACTCCCCTACGCCGGGACCCTCCGTCACGCCGGGTAGGGGAGAATCCAGCCCCAGGTCCCGTAGGAAGAACCGAAGGATTGTTGGCCTCCCGAAGGGGGTGGAGTGGGCTGATCCCGGGGAGTTTGTGGCGAACATGTTCCAGAAACTGCTGGGAGATGGAGCTTTCCCCCAACCGGTGGAGGTGGATTGGGCGTACAGAGCACTGGCGAGGAAGCCGCAGCAGGGAGACCCCCCTCAGGTGATGGTGGTCAGGTTCCACAGGTACCTGGATAAGGAGTGTGTTCTCCAGTGGGCCAAGCGCCGCGGAGCTGTAAGTGAGACAACAGCATTTTGCGGGTGTACCATGATTTAAGCGTGGAGGTGGCCAAGAGGAGGGCAGTCTTTAATCAAGTCAAGTCGATCCTGTTTGAGAAGCAGGTTAAGTTCGGACTGTTGTGCCCGGCGTGACTTTGGATTACGCATGAGGACCAACATCATTACTTTGAGTCGCCCGAGGACGCTATGGAGTTCGCCAGGAGGAAAGGACTGGTGCCAACTTGAAAACATTCTGCTCCAAGTTTGAGAAACTGTTTTCCTGTTCGGTTTAAATGCTGTTTGCACTGATTTACTCGTTCGTTCGTTTTCGTTCTTGGCTTTTCTCTTCGATGATTGTGATTTCTTTAAGTGGGGAAAGTAGTTTAAAAATTATTCGATTTTGGTGGATTTTCTGTGTTGTGAGGGGGATGGTGGTGGGGACTTTTGACTTTGTATTATTTTGAGTAGTATTACTTTGATCTGTATTATGGCGAGAGTTTGGCTTTGTTTTTCTTTATATTGACTTTGGGCGGCGTCTGTTTCTTAAAGTGGGCGGTTGTCGGGGCTGGGTTGATGAGGGCAATGGTTTTGATGGGCGGGGGAAGGGGAGGTAGACAACAATAGGTGGGAGACATGCTGGCGCTGGAGCCGTGGGCCACCAGGCTAGCTGGGTACGCTAGTCTGCGGAAGCACAGTGGGGGTGTGTATACAATCAGATTAGGGATGGGGTTAGGTTACAGAGTGGTGTTGCGGGGGGGAGGGGGGGTTGTTTGGCTGACGAGGGAGGGATTTGATTTTAGAAGCAGAGAAGAGGTTGGTGATGGGTGCTGCCAGGAGGCGGGGCTACAGAAGCACAGGGTAGGGGCTGGGGGCAGGCCCAGGAAAGGTGGTGGCTGACCGGCAAGGGGGGGCCCAACTAGGTCACGTGGAACGTTAGAGGGCTAAATGGGCCGGTGAAGAGGGCAACGGTGTTCGTGCATCTTAGGGCTCTAAAGGCGGACGTGGTAATCTTGCAGGAGACGCACCTGAAGGTAGCGGACCAGATTAGGTTAAGGAAGAGCTGGGTTAGTCAGGTATTCCTATCAGGGCTAGATACGGAGACCAGGGGGGGTCACGATTCTGGTGAACAAGCTGGTGCAATTTGAGGTGGGGAGTATTGTTTCGGACGGACGGACGGACGGGGGGGGGTCGCAACATTATGTTTAGCAGAAAGTTGCCAGGGAGGAAGGTGGTCCTGGTCATTTATACGCGCCAAACTAGGATGATGCAGATTTCATAAAGAGGGTGCTGGGGAAGATACCCGACCCGGATTCCCACAAGCTGGTTATGGGAGGGGACTTCAATACAGTTATTGATCCAGGCCATGACCGGTCGTGCTCAAAAACGGGCAGAGTGTCAGCAATGGGAAAAGAGCTAAGAGAGTTCATGGAGCAGATGGAAGGGGGGGGGGGGGGGGGGGTGTCGACCTGTGGAGGTTGGAAGGCCGAAAGGGAAGGAGTTCTCCTTTTTCTCGCATGTCTACAGAGTCTACTTCCAGATAGATTTTTTTATTCTGAGTCGGGATCTACTGACATGGGTGGTGGACGCGCAGTATTCGGCAATCACCATTTTCGACCATGCCCCGCATTGGGTCAAGCTGCAGATGAGTGAAGAGAGCTTCCAGCGCCCACAGTGGAGGCTGGATGTGGGACTGCTGGAGGAAGAAGGAGTGTGCGAGAGAATGAGGAAATGTATACAAAACTACCTGCAGGTCAATGATACGGGGGAAGTCTCAGCAGCGGTGGTGTGGGAGGCGCTCAAGGCAGTGGTTAGAGGGGAGCTGATTTCAATCCGGGCTCACAGGGACAAGACGGACAGGGCAGAAACGGACCGACTGGTAGCGGAGATCCTGCAGATTGACAGGAAGTATGGGGGACCCAGAGTGCAGAGCTTTTGAGGGAACGGAGGAGGCTGCAGGCGGAGTTTGGGTAGGTGTCCACAGGTAAGGCAGTGGGAGCAGCTCAGAAAGGCGAGGGATGCAGTATATGAACATGGAGAGAAAGCCAGCAGGATGCTGGCTCAGCAGCTCAGAAAGGGGGAGGCGGCTAGGGCAATAGGTAAAGTGGGGGATGGAGGCAGTAACTTGGTAGGGGATGCAGCGGGTGTGAACAGGGCTTTCAAGGACTTTTGCAGCAAACTCTATAGCTTGGAGCACCCCGCAGGGCCGGAGGGGATGAGACGCTTCTTAGACAGCCTGACATTCCCAAAAGTGGGTAAGGAGCTAGTAGAAGGGCTGGGCGCCCCGATCAGAGTTGAGGAGATGTTAGAGGGCTTAAAGGCCATGCAATCAGGTAAAGCCCCGGGGCCAGATGGGTACCCGGTAGAATTTTATAAAAGGTTCTCCGGGATATTGGGACCGCTGCTGGTCAAGGTTTTTAATGAGGCAAGGGACGGAGGGGTGCTGCCCCAGACGATGTTGCAGGCTGCCATCTCCTTGATTTCAAAACGGGACAAGAACCCGGAGTCGTGTGGGTCTTATAGGCTTATCTCCCTTCTTAACGTGGATGCTAAACTGCTGGCAAAGCTTTTGACTACTAGGATTGAGGATTGTGTGCTGAGTGTTATTAGGGAGGACCAAACAGGGTTCATTAAAGCTAGGCAACTGGTGGAGAATGTAAGAAGATTGCTCAATGTGATCATGATGCCCCCCCAGAGGGAAGGGAGGTGCAGGTGGCAATGGACGCAGAGAAGGCGTTTGACTGGGTGTAGTGTGATGGGAGGTGCTGGGACGGTTTCAATTTGGGGTGGGTTTCATCGACTGGGTCAGGCTCCAATATCAGGCCCCGGAGGCGAGTGCGAGGACAAACAGGACGACTTCCGACTATTTTAGACTGCACCGCGGGACAAGACAGGGTGCCCCCTCTCCCCACTGCTGTTTGCGCTAGCTATAGAGCCGCTGGCAATTGCTCTGAGGGTTTCAGAGCGTTGGAAGGGACTGATTCGGTGGGGGGGGGGGGGGGGGGGGGTATATAGTTTCATTTTATGCAGATAACCTGCTCTTGTACGTTTCGGACCCGATGGCGGGGATGGCGGAATCATGGCGACCCTGGGGGAATTCGGCCGGTTTTCGAGGTACAAATTGAATGTGACAAAAAGTGAAATGTTGGTAGTTCAGGAGAGGGGCCAAGGAGACCGGCTGAGGGAGCTGCTATTCCGGTTAGTTGGGAACAGTTTCAGGTACCTGGGAATATAAGTAGCGCAGGATTGGAGTTGACTGCATAAGCTGAACCTGTCCCGGCTGGTAGATCAAATGTGAGGGGAGTTCCGGAGGTGGGATGCGCTCCCGCTGTCGTTAGCTGCGAGAGTTCAGACAGTTAAAAAAAAATTTTTTAATAAATTTAGAGTACCCAATTATTTTTTCCAATTAAGGGGCAATTTAGCATGGCCAATCCAGCTACCCTACACATCTTTTGGGTTGTGGGAGTGTCAGACAGTTAAAATGACGGTCCTCCCGAGGTTCTTATTCGTGTTCCAATGTCTCCCCATTTTCATTCCTTTTTTAAGAGGATAAGCAAGATCATTTTGGGCTTTGTATGGACGGGCAAGTCCCCACGAGTGAAGAGGGTGATGCTCGAGCGGAACCGGGGGGAAGGGGGGGCTTGCACTGCCGAATTTGAGCAACTATTCCTGGGCTACTAAGATAGCCATGATAAGGAAGTGGGTGGTGGGGGGAGGGTCGGCTTGGGAGCGAGTTCAGGCAGCCTCATGTAGGGGTACCAGTCTGGGGGCGATGGTGATGGCACCTCTGCAGTTCCCAACGGCGTGCTTCTCCACCAGTTCTGTAGTGGTGGCGACCCTTCGGATCTGGGGACAGTGGAGGAGGCACATGGGAGCAACGGGAGCATCGGTCTGGTCCCCGATATGTGACAACCATCGGTTTGCCCCGGGGAGGTTGGACGGGGGGTTTCAGGTATGGCGGAGGGCGGGAATTGAGCGGATGGGAGATTTGTTTTTGAAAGGGAGCCTCCTTAGCTTGAGGGCGCTGGAGACCAAGTTTGGGTTGACGAGGGGGAATGAATTTCGGTATATTCAGGTGCGGGACTTCTTGCGCAGGCAGGTGCCATCTTTTCCACTCTTGACACTCAGGGGGATCCAAGATAGGGTAGTGTCTAGAGGATGGGTGGGGGAAGGAAGTGTCTCAGATATTTCCAAGGAGCTCATGGGGGCGGAGGAGACGCAGACCGAGGAGCTGAGGCATAAATGGGAGGAGTTGGGAGGGGAGATTGAGGAAGGCCTATGGGCGGACGCGCTGAACGGGGTTAATGGGAATGCAACATGTGCCAGGCTTGGACTGATTCAACTTAAGGTCGTCCATCGGGCCCACATGACAGTGTCCCGGATGAGCAGATTCTTCGGCGTAGAGGACAGGTGTGTCAAGTGTCTGGGAGGACTGGCGGACCATGTCCACATGTTTTGGGCATGTCCAAAACTCAGGAGATACTGGCAGGGGTTCGAGGATGTCATGTCTAGAGTATTGAACACGAGGGTGGCAATGAGTCCAGAGGTGGCGGTTTTTGGGGTTTCAGAGACCCTGGATGTCTAGGGGGAGTAAGAGCCGACGTTTTGGCCTTTGCTTCCCTGGTAGCCCGGAGACGGATACTTCTAGCTTGTAGGGACTCAAAGCCCCCGAAGTCGGAAGCCTGGCTGTCAGACATGGCGAGTTTCCTGGGCTTAGAGAAAATCAAGTTTTCCTTGAGAGGGTTGTTGTTAGGGTTTGCCCGGAGGTGGCAACCATTCATTGACTTCTTTGCGGAGAATTAATCGTCAGCAAGTGGGGGGGGGGGGGGGGGGGGGGAGGTTTCAGGGAATGTAGTAGTATAGGGGGTCAATCAGGCAGATCTGTGTGGGGCAGCCTACGGCAATTGCACTATGTACTTTGTTTACTGTACAGTCCTTTTGTTTTCTCGTTCTGTAATTCTACTGTTTACAATGCCAAAAAATACCTCATTAAAATTGTTTATTTAAAAAAAAAAGAAATGCCTTGTTCTACTCACTTCAAAGCCTCTTACCAACTGAAGAACGCTTTGTGTCCACCACTCTTTAGCAATCGGGCTGTAGACCAACGTAATTTCACGCTGGCGTAATGCAAGATTGAAAGGCCTGCCGAGATGCTGGCAGGTAGCTGTTTTAATGAACATTCATGAGGTGTAAATGGCGTTCACACGACCATGCACCAGGTAAACCAACCCACCGTTGGGAGAATTGCTTTATGATTTTACACCGGCAGGTTTCTGACATTTTGACTCCCAGTCAATTCTCCACTCAACGACTTCAGTCTTCCCAATATTTAATTGGAAGCAATTTCTGCTCGTATGACATAGGAACAAAATTAGGCCACTCGGCCCATCGAGTCTGCTCCGCCATTCAATCACGGCTGATATTTTCTCATTCCCATTCTCCTGCCTTCTCCCCATAACCCCTGATCCCCTTATTCATGAAGAACCTATCTAACTCTGTCTTAAAGACACTCAATGATTTGGCCTCCACAGCCTTCTGCGGTAAAGAGTTCCACAGATTCACCACCCTCTGGCTGAAAAAATTCCTCCTCATCTCAGTTTTAAAGGATCGTCCCTTTAGTCTGAGATGGTGTCCACTGCTTCTAGTTTTTCTTACAAGTGGAACATCCACTCCACATCCACTCTATCCAGGCATCGCAGTATCCTGTAAGTTTCAATAAGATTCCCCCTCATCCTTCCAAACTCCAACGAGTACATCCCCAGAGTCCGCAACTGTTCCTCATATGAAAAGTTCTTCATTCCAGGGATCATTCTTGTGAACCTCTTCTGGACCCTTTCCAAGGCCAGCACTTCCTTCCTTAGATACGGGGCCCAAAACTGCTCACAATATTCCAAATGGGGTCTGACCAGAGCCTTATATAGCCTCAGAAGCACATCCCTGGTCTTGTATTCTAGCCCTCTTGACATGAATGCTAACATTGCATTTGCCTTCTTAACTGCCGACTGAACCTGCACATTAACCTTAAGAGAATCGTGAACAAGGACTCCCAAGGGCATTTGTGCTTCTGATTTCCTAAGCATTCCCCCATTTAGAAAATAGTCTATGCTTAAATTCCTCCTTCCAAAGTGCATAACCTCACACTTTTCCACATTGTATTTAATTTGCCACTTCATTGCCCATTCGCCTAGCTTGTCCAAATCCTTCTGCAGCCCCCTTGCTTCCTCAATACTACCAGTCCCTCGACAGATCTTTGTATGATCTGCAAACTTAGCAACAGTGCCTTCAGTTCCTTCTTCCAGATCATTTATGTATATTGTGCAAAGTTGTGGTCCCAGCACAGATGCCTGAGGCACACCACTAGTCACCGGCTGCCATCCTGAAAAAGACTCCTTTGTCCCCACTCTCTGCCTTCTGCCAGTCAGCCAATCCACTATCCATGCCAGGATCTTACCCTTAACACCATGTGCTTTTAACTTATTGGACAGTCTCCTATGCGGCACCTTGTCAAAGGCCTTCTGTAAATCTAAGTAAATCACGTCCACTAGTTCTCCTTTGTCTAACTTTGTTGTTACCTCCTCAAAGGACTCTAACAGATTTGTCAGACACGACCTCCCTTTGACAAAGCCTTGCTGACTCAGCCCTATTTTATCATGCACTTCCAAGTACTTTGGGATCTCATCTTTAATAACAGATTCTAAAATCTTACCAATGACCGAGGTCAGGCTAACCAGCCCATAATTTCCCATCTTCTGCCTAGGGCAGCAGGGCAGATAGGGCAGCAGGGTAGCATGGTGGTTAGCATAAATGCTTCACAGCTCCAGGGTCCCAGGTTCGATTCCCGGCTGGGTCACTGTCTGTGTGGAGTCTGCACTGTCTGTGTGGAGTCCTCCCCCTGTGTGCGTGGGTTTCCTCCGGGTGCTCCGGTTTCCTCCCATAGTCCAAAGATGTGCGGGTTAGGTGGATTGGCCATGCTAAATTGCCCGTAGTGTCCTTAAAAAAAAAAAGTAAGGTTAAGGGGGGGGTTGTTGGGTTACGGGTATAGGGTGGATACGTGGGTTTGAGTAGAGTGATCATGGCTCGGCACAACATTGAGGGCCGAAGGGCCTGTTCTGTGCTGTACTGTTCTATGTTCTATGTTCCCTTCTTAAACAGGGGTGTTAGCTACTTTCCAGTCTCTGGGACCCTTCCCCCTTCCTGCCTCCAGTGATTCCTGAAAGATCACCACCAATGCCTCCACAATTTCCTCAGCTATCTTTTAGGACCCTGGGGTGTAGTCCATCCAGTCCAGGTGACTTATCCACCTTCAGACCTTTCAGTTTCCCCAGAACCTTCTCCTTAGTATTGGTCACTGCACTAACCTCTGCCCCCTGGTTCTCCTGGAGCTCTGGCATCCCACTGGTGTCTTCCACCATGAAGACTGATGCAAAGTAACTATTCAGTTTGTCTGCCATTTCTTTGTTAGCTATTATTATTTCTCCAGACACATTTTCCAGTGGTTCAATGTCTATTTTTGCCTCTCTCTTACCTTTTATATATTGAAAAAAACTCTTCCTATCTTCCTTTATATTACTAGCTAGCTTGCACTCATACTTCATCTTCTTCCCCCCTTCATCCAGTACTGAATATCAGATAAGCATTTATGGACAGTAGAGGATTCTAGATTCTAGTGGTGAAACTGAGCTGGGTGTCGTCAGAGCACCTGTCAAAACTAACACAGTGCCTTCGGTTGATGTTGACGAGAAGGGATATGCAGATGAGAAAAAGGAGGCCAAATTAGATCCTTAGAGGGCACAAGCGATAATGGTGCAGGAGAAGAAAGAAAAGACATTGCCATTGATTCTCTGTAATGCATTCTATGAAGCAGCTTGGGATACATTACAATGTTAAAAGGGAGTATGTAAATATAATCTGTTTTTTTAGATGTTAATTTGGGGCCATATGGCATAGTTACAGCCCCCAATACTATTTTAATGTCTTCTCATCCGATTATCACTCGGTCCTTCTTCCGCCATCAACAAGAGAAAATTATGTTATCTCCAGTCAGAATTTGTGTAAACACTGTGAAAGAACGGCAAGATTGACCCCAGCTATTAGTTTATACTGCAAATATTCAGTGGTAGATGTAAATCAAGCGCAAATATTAAATTGACTGCCACTCGCACCCCTCTGGGTCATTTATACTCTGAAGTTATTCATCGTTCAATGGGATTTATTTTGTCAAAAGATTAATTTCTTAAAGATCCTCTGATAAAGTCACAGTAAATGTCACACTCCAACATAACATCACCTTAATTGCAAGTAGGACCACATCAAATTAGACTCTCTGTACAGAGCATCGGGCTCATAACTGTCAGAAATAAATTCAAAATCTACATGTTTAGAACTATTGAACAAAAGCTAAGGAGACCCCAAACTCTATATTTCACATATCCTTTGTTTTCAAATTTATTTTGGAGTTCTGATCAAGGGAATTGCTCTAATCTAATCTCAGTTGTGCCCCTCCCAGCTGAGAATTTGGAGGACATGTCACACGTGAGTGAGCAGGTTATTGTTTGGGAAACCTGGACAGTATATCTGACTTCCCAAAGTGTTTGTCCTTGACTTTGCTTTATTCAGTATTCTTCAGTAGCCTGTCGCTCCTCATATGGTTTGAGGACAGTTTTGTCATTTCTACCAATTAAAAAAGTTCATTGGTTGCTGAAGAAATGTCGAACCAGCATAAAACAGTAGAGTCTGATTGGGTGATGCCCTCTTTTAAACAGATGAATTAAAAAACGGTTTGCAGGGGCTTCCGGCGATGACGATGTGCTGAGCAGTCACATGTCAGGTGGCTCTCCTCCCGCGGACCTGTAAAATGGCCACTTTTATTGAAAACACGCCAGTAAACTCAGCAACTCGTTCCCCCAGCCTTAGTAAAACAAGGGGAGAAAGAGAGAATGAGAACAACGTCTGGACTAAGCCAATCCAGGGGCCGAGCAGAGACCAGGAGTGGAAGGAACCTGGAACGGAGGCAACTGGATGAGCCGATCAGCACACGATGCGGCGGAACGCAAGCTTCGCCAGAGCGAGAAGGGCAGACCAGCCACACACAAAGCCCTCCTTCACTGGAGGTAGCTGGATGACGTTCTTCTCAGAAACACTGAAGGAACACAGGCAGGAGACGAAAATGGAGATCCAGGCAGCGGTGAAGGACCCAGTGGCCAAAGCCCTGGCACAGATACAGCTCGCCCTGGACAAAGCGGAAAAGAGATTGGAGGCCCAAGAAGCAACGATCAAAGACCTGGACAGAGCCGCAACTGACCAGAGCGATCGGACCTTGGCACTGGAGAGAAAAGTTGAGAACCAAGAAGGCAAAACCCACGGATCGTGGGCCTACCGGAGGGTGTCGAGGTTAGGGACCCTACTAACTATGTGGCCCAGATGTTAGGTAACTTGGTGGAATGGGAGACTTTCCCCAACCCACCAGAAATAGACAGGGCACACCGGTCGCTGCGCCCAAAGCCGGGGAACAACCAAGAGCAGTAATAGCAAAACTGCAACGGTATCAGGACTGGGAGAGAATCTTGCACTATGGCAGGCAGTCCAAGAACAGCAGTTGGGAAGGACATGAAATCAGAATCTATTGGGACATTGGGGCTGACCTGGCCAAGCGCCGGGCTGAATTTAACAGAGCAAAGACCACGCTGTACAAGAATGGCGTACATTTGGTATGCTGTACCCAGCCAAGCTCTGGGTCACATACCAGGGTAAGGAACATTTCTTCACAGCCCGGCCGAGGCGGAAAAGTTCATCGCAAAGTGTCGGCTGGAGCAGCGAAAACAAGGGAAGCGATAAGGAGCTCACGGCAAGGAACGGCAGCACGGCAATTAGCGAGCCAATACCAGGGGGGGAGGGGGGAGGAAAACCTCTCCCCCCACCCCCCCCCAACACATCCTGAGCGATCAACAGCTAGCCACCACCTGAGAGACCGCTTTACGCACGAGAACGTTGCCTCGTTCACGACAACAAAGGTAGCGACAGAGGGAAGGCTAGTGTCAATCAGGAGAAGTACAGGATAACACCGGAAAAGAGCAGGCAGGAACTCCAGAAAGCGGGCGAGGGAAAAACGGGATAGTAACTCCCGGGAGAGGGGGATGACCACACGAACGGGATACCTAGCGCAGGGAGCAGATAGCAGACAGAGGCAACGGCGCACCCCAAACAGGGGGACAGCGCCTGGTAGGGGAGAAGGGAGGGGAGACAAGCAACAGGGATGGAGGGGCAAAAGAGGAGAAGAGAAGGGGGATTGAGGGGGGTGGGCCACGGGAATGGAGGGAAAGCGGATGGGTAGGGGGCAAAGGGGATGGGAGGGGGACACAGTGTTATGGGCCAGGGTTTAGAGAACCTCAAATTGTATCATGGAGTTCACCCGACCCACAACTTTTAATCGATTGTGGTATGGGGAGCACACGGCCCACTCTACAAGTGTGGTACAGCAGAAATGGAAAAGTATTTTTGAAAACAAAACAATGTTTATTCTATGAACTCAAGTTAACCTTTTAAAAACAAACAGTGAACATCTTAGCAACCAGTAAATCAAATACAACCCCCAAAGAATACAACACTAAGTAATCTGTATGCTGTCCTGTTAACACCCAGAAGACTTAACAAACCTTTAAACAGAAGCACATCAGAGTTTACATTCACAACTGAAAACATTTATATTCTGAATTCTCCAAATGATTAAGATAGTCCTTCATGGCAGAGAGCTTAACATTACAGCTGCTTTTTCTGACTTCATCTGCAACACACTGAAAAACAAAACCAAAAAGACAGACCACCCAAGCTTTTCTCAAAGTGAAACTAAAAAGCAGAACCAGAGCTCAGCTCCACCCACACTCTGACATCACTGCAGTAACATGAGCAGCCAAATATTTCTTAAAGTTACATTCTCATGACAACAGGGAGAAAGAAATAAATAACGGCAGAGCGAGAACAGCATTATGGCTACAAAGAGCCCCAACTGGGGGCCTGGAACAAAAAAGCACTGTATGCAACCACCTAGAATTGTCTCTGGGCGAAGGGAGATCCCGAGTGCAAAATCCAAGTGGGGGATTAGTCCTCCCAAACTTACAATACTAACACTGGGCAGCGACAGCAGAAAGAGTAATGGGATGGAAAAAGGAGCCAGAAGCCAAGTGGGTGCATGCGGTGGAGGCCTCCTGCAAGGGGACATCCCTCCAGGCTCTCACCACTGCGGCACTCACATCCCCACACAAGAAACACTCAAGCAGCCCAATGGTGGTTGCTATGCTCCACTCCTGGAACCAGCTAGGCAACAATTCGGCCTAACCAAAATGTCCGACAAGGCCCCCATCTGCAATAAGCACAGGTTCACGCCAGCACTCACTGGCGCCACCTTTTAAAGGTGGAGACAGGACAGAGGGACATTGTCAGTTAGAGACCTATACACCGACGGTAGGGTCACAACACTGGACGAACTGACAGAGAGATTTTAACGAATATAGGTACCTCCAGATTAAAAACATCCTACGGAAGGAGACAAGGACATACCCAAGACCACTGCGACAGACATTATTAGAAGAACTACTGGATGCAGACATTTTAGGCAGAGAGAACTGTAGTGACATGTACGGACGACTGATAGAGAGGGCCGACGCCAAACTGGACGCAACGAGGAGGAAATGGGAGGAAGACCTGGGGTTTGAAAGATGGTGGGGACTCTGGAGCGAAGCACTATATAGGGTCAACTCCACCTCCACTTGCACAAGACGCAACCTAATGCAACCAAAATGGTACATAAAGCCCACTTGACCAGAACCCGAATGAGTAGGTTCTTCCCGGAGGTGGAGGGCAGATGTGAACTGCGAGCCCAATTGCTCACTGACATATGTAAATCTGGATCATGCTCATTGAGGGTGAGTTCCAGGTTGTGTTTGCATTCACAGCATCACAAATCTTGCAAGAGTCCTTGTGCAAGATTTAACAGCCTTGTTGGGTCACAGAGCCAAGTGCGATGAGACCGTTCGCAACTGCTTGCTCAAACATAACTGGGCAGGAGCGTTACACTGTTTTTTTAAAAATTCTGGCGAGACCAGCATTTATTGCCCATCTCTAAATACCCTTGAGGAGGTGACGGCGTGCCACCTTCTTCAACTGCTGTAGTTTGCATAGTGTAGGTTCATCCACAGAGCTGTTAAGAAGTAAGTTCCACAATTTGATTCAGCAACAGGTAATCCTTAATTACTTAAAGTGCAGCAAAGAAGGATAAGTTTCAGATGACATCACAGATACAGTGCAGAAGCCTTTCAAAGCTTAAAAGCACTGTGACCCACTGAGCTCCTCTTGACCGAATCTACTTTAAAGAATAATCAATGAAAATACCATATTGAATCTCAATACTTCAACAACAGCAGAAGCTGAGATGACTGCATTGTTACTCTTCAAAGCAAACAGTGGGTGGGATTCTCCGTTTGCCGACGCCGATTGGGCAGAGAATAGACTCCAACGCCAAAATCACGGTAGGCGCTGGTTTGATGCCAAATCAGGATGCTCCAGCACCCCCAAAATGGCGGAAATGCTTTGCTCGCTCCACACAAACTCCACACGAACAGTGACCCAGAGCCAGGATTCGAACCTGGGACCTCAGCGCCATGAGGCGGCTGTGCTAACCACTAGGCCACCATGCTGCCCACCCAGTATTTATGTTAATGTGATTGTTATGTAGATCAGTTCATTTTCTACTTTTTACAAATTAGTAGATAAATGTACAACCGAGAAGATAACTTAAAGTTTAATGAGATTTATTGCATCGATTAGACACTGTTGCTACTTTGTCAGGAATTTTATTGAATTTTTGTGAAAGAATGGCAAGTTGCTGATCAGGCCTGTATTTACTGCTATTCAGGACTTGTAAAAGTTTTGTTTACTTGTGTGCTGTTGCTGATAGGCATGCTATTTTGCAGGTCGATACTGCTATTGCAGAGGAAACTCGAAAGGCCGTCAGTGAAGAGGAAGCAAAAGCCACAGTAAAGGCAAATTTAGCCCAGTCAATTGCGGACGATGCTCAAAAAGATTTAGATGAGGCGCTGCCTGCTCTGGATGCAGCTTTAGCCAGTCTGAAGTCTCTGAACAAAAACGACGTTACAGAGGTGACCCTCCTGCCATTTTTCTATCCATTTACTGTGTAGTTTTCTCATATAGCTTTTACCTAGTCACCATGTACCTAGTCACGTAAAACAAGTGAGTAATTGTTATAATCCAGAAAGCCAGTTAATGAAGGATAGAAGTGAAGCTAATCTTTACACATTTTACATGCACTTATAAGGTAAGTGATTGTCACCACTCCTCATAACCCAATAACCACAATTTCAGTCTGTGTCTATTTATTTTCCACACACGAATCCTCAGTTAATGTAGTATACAATTAACATCCAGGGATGAAGCAAGTTGACTTCTATTTATTCTGAGAAAAATTATATTTTCTCCTTTTTGTACTTCTCGCAGTCCATCATCTCCAACCTGAGAACCTTATGCCATTCCAAAGGTGATACGGGAGAGTGGCTAGATCAATTTCCATCAGATCTCCCCCCACCCCTTTCTGATCTTGTCTTGTGCATTCTGAGGTGTGCCTAATATTATTATAAAGCCTGGAATTTTCTGGGTCTTTTGAGGACAGTCTTGGAGGCAGGGAACAGGGGAACAGTGCGGATTATCATGAGAGATGATGTAATACGGGAAGTCCATCATTCTCATGTCAAATCCAGATTCCCATGGGGCAGACAGCATGGTGGGAGGACACGTGCCTCAATGTGGCGAGTAGGTAATTA
Organism: Scyliorhinus canicula; assembly: GCF_902713615.1. Classification (NCBI taxonomy): domain Eukaryota; kingdom Metazoa; phylum Chordata; class Chondrichthyes; order Carcharhiniformes; family Scyliorhinidae; genus Scyliorhinus; species Scyliorhinus canicula. The sequence continues at coordinate 85,936,598 of NC_052156.1, forward strand.
AGGCAGTTAATTGCGACTTGAAAGCAATTGTAAGAGAAATTTTGAATTTTCCCATGGTGCATAGGAACCAAAGGACTTCAGAGCCTCAATATACTGGCCTATCAATCCCAATGTCCCCTATTCCATTGGTGTCAGGATATCAAGGATAGAGACCCTGGACAGGATTCTCCCGTACCAGGCGGGGCGGGGGGTTCCAGCAGGACGTAGTGGCGTGAACCACTCCGGCGTCGGGCCGCTCCAAAGGTGTGGAATCCTTCGCACCATCAGGGGCTAGGCTCGCCCCGGAGTGGTTGGCGCCCCACCGGCCCGCAGGATAGGGGATTGGCGCCATGACAACCGACGTCGAAGGGCCTCTGCCAGCCAGCGCAAGTCGGCGCATGCACATGAGCGCCAGCGCATGCCAGCATCATCCCCGCACATGCTCGGGAGGGTTCGTCTCCGCATCAGCCATCGCGGAAGACCACAGCAGCCGATGCGGAGGAATAGAGTCCCCCCACGGCACAGGCCCGCCCGCGAATCTGTGGGCCCCGACCACAGGCCAGGCTACCATGGGGGCACCTAAGGGGCCAGATCCTCCCACGATCCCCCAGGAACCCCGGAGCCCGTCAACGCAGCCAGGTCCCATCGGCGGAACCGACAACAGACGGGCGGGACTTCAGCCCATTGTGGGCCGGAGAATCCGGGCGGCCCTGGCGCCCATGGAGTTGCGCCAGACCCCGCCATTCTCCGAGGCAGGTGGCATGACTCACGTCGGGCTGGTTTTTGGGGGGTGGGCAAATTGGGAGGATGGCGGGGGCGGGATTCACTCCGACCCCCGGCGATTCTCCCACCCGGCTGGGGGGAGGGGGGGGTCGGAGAATCCCGCCCCCTGTTACCAGTCTGGGCCTTTGCAATAAGAGATTTATTTTCCTGCAGAAAAAGATGAATAATGTTTGTTACCTGACAAAGACAGCTTAGTGCCTGAGCTGGTAGCAAACCAGCTGTCCAAGCTGAGGCACATTGATTTCTCCTGCACGTGATCAGTCTGAAGCAATCTTGCTCCAGTCAATACTGACAAACAAGTGTCCTTTGACCAAGGTGCAGTCTCCTGCTATCTGACTCCACTGCTACTGAATTGATGGATGTTCCCTTTCCAGGTAACTCACTCTCACATGCGCCACATAGGCCCCAAAGAGAAACACTCGGACACTCACCTTGGCTGAACGAATAAGGTCATTCACCCGCATGTGGCACTATAGCTAGGTTCTACAGATGACCCCCATGACTGCTGACATCCTTTGTGACCTCTGTCCCAAGTCCAAGGACCTTATAAGCTTCATCCCAGAGTGTTGAAAGAGGTGGCTATAGAGATAGGCGGTGCATTGTGGTTACCTTTCTGTATTCAGTCCACAGAGGCAGAAGTCCAGTCACCAGAATTCCTTTTATTCACAAACCCAACCGCTGAACAACGATGACCATTCAGTCTGCTGTCTACACCGGGAGGGCAGAGGATCTGGCACTCCCTAGTATATACACAGAAAGGGGTTCCCTGATTGGGCCACTAATCAGGGAACTCGTATTCTAATTGGCCAATCTCAAAGTCCTGGCCCAAGTCATTACACTTTCAAAATTCTACAGACCCTGGAAAGGTTCCTGCAGACTGGAACCGATATTTAAGGGAGGAAGAGAGAAAACCGAGAACTACAGGCCTGCCAGTTTGATGTCAGTAGTATGGAAATGTTATAATTTTTAAGGATGTGATAACTAGACACTTGGAAAATAATAATACGATTGGGGAAAGTCAATATGGATTTATGAAAGTGAAATCATGGTTGACAAACTTGATGGAGTTTGTTGAGGATGTTACTTGTAGCATTGATAAAGGATTTTCAGAAAGTTACGGTCCCACACAGGAGGTTTAGAAACAAAATTAGAGCCAATGGTTCTGGGGTAATCTTTTGTTATGGATGGAGAATCAGTTACCAGATAGAAAATAGGGAGTAGGAATAAACCATGCATTCTCAGAGTGGAAAGGCTGTTACAATTTGGGTACTGCAAAGATCAGTGCTGTCAAAGCAGATGGACTGAATGGCCCACTCCTGCTCCTATGTACCAAGACCTTCCAAACAACCTGGAGGAAAATCTGCAGGAAGACTTCACTGAGCAATGGGGCAACCTGGATCACCCTTCTGCCACACTTCAGGCACTTTCTTCCTCAGGCCTCAAGTGTAGTTAATATTTATGTCAGCAAAGTTGTTCAATGCAGCCGAGATATTCAGAATACTGGCAGCCCCCTTCAGCAGTATGCTGTCACCTCTGCTTCCTGACTGCTCAGCCCCTAACCTGCTGGTGGTTAATTGGGCAGCCACCTGAAGATGGCTTCTCCCTGACTTCTGGTGGCGACGATGTGCTGAGCGGTTGCACAAAAGGTGGCTCTTCTGGGCAAAATGGTAGCGCATTAGTTAGCACTGCTGCCTCACGGCACTGAGGTCCAGGCCCTGGGTCACTGTCTGTGTGGAGATTGCACATTCTCACCATGTCTGCGTTGGCCTTGGCCCCACAACCCAAAGATGTGCCAATTAGGTGGATTGGCCACACTAAATTAATAATAATCACTTATTGTCACAAGTCGGTGTCAATGAAGTTACTGTGAAAAGCCCCTCATCGCCACATTCCGCCACCTGTTCCGGGAGGCCGGTACAGGAATTGAACCCACGCTGCTGGCCTTGTTCTGCATTACAAGCCAGCTGTTTAGCCCACTGTGCTAAACCAGCCCCTTATTTTGAAAAAATGAATTGGGTTCTACTGAGGTGTGGGCTGAAGTTAGAAGTAGGAAAGGAGCGGTCACTTTGTTAGGAGTTTTCTATAAGTCCCCAAACAGTAACAGAGATGTGGAGGAAAATATTGCAATGCAGATTTTGGAGGTGCAGTAGTCACAGGGTAGTTGTCATGGGTGACTTTCACTTTCCATATATTGATTGGAACCACTATAATTCAAAGAGTTTGGATGGGGCTGTTTTTATCCAGTGTGTGCAGGAGGGTTTCCTCACACGATATGTGGATGGACCGACAAGAAGAGGGGCCACATTGGATTTGATACTGGGTAATGAACCGTGCCCAGTGTTAGATTTGGTAGTGGGAGGGCACTTTGGAGATAGCGACCATAATTCGGTGACTTTCACTATAGCAATGGAGAGGAATAGGAACATCCGGCAGGGCAAGGTTTATAACTGGGGGAAGGGTAATTACAATGCGATTAGGCAAGAATTGGGGAGCATAAGGTGGAAACAGGAACTGTCAGGGACTGGCACAATTGAGATGTGGAGCTTGTTCAAGGAGCAAATACTGCGTGTCCTTGATATGTATGTCCCTGTCAGGCAGGGAGGAAATGGTCGAGTGAGGGAATCATGGTTTACAAAAGAGGTTGAATGTCTTGTCAAGAGGAAGAAGGGGGCTTATGTAAGGATGAGAAAACCAGGTTCAGTTAGGGCACTTGAGGGATACAAGATAGCTAGGAAGGAACTCAAGAAAGGGTTAGGAGAGCTAGGAGGGGGCATGAGAAGTCCTTGGCGGGTAGGATCAAGGAAAACCCTAAGGCTTTTTACACTTATGTGAGGAATAAAAGAGTAACCAAGGTGAAGTTAGGGCCGGTCAAGGACAGTAGTGGGAACGTGTGCATGAAGATATAGGAGAGGCATTAAATGAATACTTTTCTTCAGTGTTCACAAAGGAGAGGGGCCATGTTGTTGAGGAGGATAGGCTGATAGGCTGGAAGAGGTAGATATTCGGAAGGAAGATGTGATAGAAATTTTGAGAAGCCTGAGGATAGATAAGACCCCTGGGCCTGATGGGATATATCCTAGGATTCTTTGGGAGGCGAGGGATGAGATTGCAGAGCCTTTGGCTTTGATCTTTATCTCCTCACTGTCTACAGGAATAGTGCCAGAAGACTGGTTAAGGCGAATGTTGTCCCCTTGTTCAAGAAAGGGAATAGCTATAACCCTGGGAATTATGGGCCGGTTAGTCACACTTTGTCATAGGTAAATTATTGGAAAGGGTCCTGAGGGATAGGATTTATGATCATTTGGAAAAATACAGCTTAATCCAGGATAGTCAGCACGGATTTGTGAACGTTACGTCTTGCCTCACAAGTTTGATTGTATTCTTTGAGGAGGTAACTAAGTACATAGATGACGGTAGAGCAGTTGATGTTGTATACATGGATTGTAGTAAGGCGTTTGATAAGGTGCCCCATGGTCGGCTCATGCAGAATGTAAGGAGGCATGGCATAGAGGGAAATTTGGCCAATTGGATCAATAACTGGCTATTACATAGAAGACAGAAGGTGGTGGTAGATCCCAAATTTTCATCCTGGAGCCCAGTCACCAGCGGTGTACCACAGGGATCCGTGCGGAGTCCTCTGCTATTTGTGATTTTTATCAATGACTTGGATGATGGAGTTGAAGGTTGGGTTAGTAAATTTGCTGATGACACCAAGATTGGTGGAGTAGTGGATAATGTGGAGGGCTGTTGTAGGCTTCAAAGAGACATTGATAGGATGCAGAGCTGGGCTGAAAAGTGGCAGATGGAGTTTAACCCTGATAAGTGTGAGATGATACATTTTGGTAGGACAAATTTGAATGCGGATTACAGGGTTAACGACAGGGTTCTGAAGAATGTGGAGGAGCAGAGAGATCTCAGAGTTCATGTCCATAGATCTCTGAAAGTTGCCACCCAAGTGGATGGAGCCGTGAAGAAAGCCTATAGTGTGTTAGCGTTTATTAATAGGGGGATTGAGCTTAAGAGCCGTGAGGTTATGCTGCAACTGTACAAGACCTTGGTTAGACCACATTTGGAGTATTTTGTGCAGTCTGGTCACCTCATTATAGGAAGGATATGGAAGCATTGGAAAGGGTGCAAAGGAGATTTCCCAGGATGCTGCCTGGATTGGAGGGTAGGTCTTATGAGGAAAGGTTGAGGGAGCTAGGGCTTTTCTCATTGGAGCGAAGGAGGATGAGAGGTGACTTAATTGAGGTGTATAAGATGATGAGAGGGATAGATAGAGTGGACGTTCAGCGACTTTTTACTCGGGTGGATGTAGCTGTTACAAGGGGGCATAACTATAAGGTTCATGGTGGAAGATATAGGAGGGATGTCAGAGGTAGGTTCTTTACTCAGAGAGTGGTTGGGGCGTGGAACGCACTCCCAGCTATGGTAGTGGAGTTGGACACTTTAGGAACTTTCAAGCGTTTATTGGATAGGCATATGGAGTGCACTAGAATGATTAGGAATAGGTTGATTTGACCTTCGTTTCAGACTAGTTCAGCACAACATCGTGGGCCGAAGGCCTGTACTGTGCTGTACAGTTCTATGCTCTATGTTCTCTAAATGTATTTTTTTTTTAAGGTGGCTCTTCCTTGGGAACTTCAATTTAGGCCCTTTCAACCCATAAATTGGATACAAAAATAAAAGAAAATGCACCCTCACCCAAACTAATAACCATCCAAGGAAATGCCTTTGAACCAGCCATGGAGCTTGTGGTGATATGCATCACTGTAAATACACAAGGGGTTAATGTAAATACATGTAGACTAGCTAGACACTAGAGGGAGCACCAGAGACATAACACACATACACTCAACCAATAGATTAGCTAGATAGGACACGACCAATGGGCATTCACGATACACACAGAGGTGACACGACCACAGGAGGGAATTACACCAACCCATATATAAAGAACACCACACACATGATCTGCCTCTTTCCAGTGGAGACAGTCAGTGAGCAGAGACACAGGGTTGATTCAATATTACACCCACCACGTGGATTGTAGCAGACTGGTTAATCAGTCTGGGTAGCTATAGAAGGATTAACAGTAGTGTCGAACCTGAGTAGTAGAAGTGTATATAGTTTAATAAACGTGTTGAAGTTATCTCCACGTCTGAACCTTCCTTTGTCAAGTGCACCACAAGGAAGCCGCTTATGAGCATAACAAGACAGAGCTGGAAAAATAGTAGCAATGGTAAGAGCTAATAGAGGAGGATCCAGACCTCAGTGAGGAGATGCGCAAAGTGAAATGGAGCAGAACATGGCAGACCGAGCAGGATCACCAGTGCAAACGCCGGCCCAACAAAGGGGCAGTGGATGGAGCTTCTTTCAATAGAGCTCCAAAAACACAGGGCGTCTATAAAGAAGGACCTCATGTTAGCCATGAGGTCAACCTTAGAAACCGTTCTGGCCCCCATCAAATTGACATTGGAAAGAACGGGAATCTTGATCCCGTAGCGGTGCTCCAACACATTGTCGTATGCTGCAAGCAGCAATGCCCATCACTGGATGCGGGCAGAAGCAATGAGTATCCAAGTGAGGATGTTACTTCAGCAGCGTTGAATACACAATTCTCCCTCCGGAGGCTGACGCCGGCATTCTCCAAACACTCCAGCAGCTCGTCCAGGTATTGTAGGTGTTCCTGTGGGTGTATTCATTTGTCTCCGTGTGAGTGTTCATGGTTACAAAACATCTGGACTTGGGGACCAGGACCAACTGGAGGTAAACATGACTCATATCGAGTTTCGTAAACGTGTACCCTCCGCTGAGCTTCGCATGAAGGTCCAACATGATGTGACGTGGGCAATGTTTACAGCAGCTATATAAAAATGGGAATCAGTCATGAGGAACCGGCCAGGGGCGCCAAGGTATGTATAACCTCTACTTAGGATATGCAGGGCATTGCCCTCTGCCACAGGTTGGAATGACTTCCTGTGGCAGGGGCAGTGCCAGGTTGGCAGTGCCAGGAGTGGGTCCTCTGTGGAGCAGAGTGGGAGAGGTTTCCCTTATGTGGAGAAGTTGATGCCGGTGGTGGGGGGGGGGGTTCCCCGATATTTCTGTGGTGGTGGGGGGGGAGTGAGATGAGCCTCTGATACCTCTGTTGGGGGGGGGGGGGGGGGGGGGGGGGGGGGGGGGGGGGGGGGGGGGTGCTATGTTTCCTGAAAGGTTTTCAATCAGAGCCTGGCACTCTGACAACTTTTAGGCAAAATTCCGTCCATTGTCTTTCTTATTGTTATCCTCCAAATATGTTAAGTTCCTTCTCCCTCATCAATTTAGAGTAAACTTTAAATATGCATAACAAGTCTGAGGCTTGTGTGCTTTTTTCTTATTGCTTTAATTTTTTATGTCAGCATTATGCTCTAAGTGTAAACCTTTAGATTTGGTACATTTAAAAATGCAATAAACATTATGTCAAAGCAGCATAATGTAAGTTATACATTCCTATGTATTTTTTGAATAAGCCTTTCCTTGCACAAATTACTCAGTTCTTTATATTCATGTGTATCATTGCCGTCACATCATTACAAATTTTGACTTATTTACAAGCTGCAATGGACAATCTCCTGTAATAACTCTCATGAGACCCATGGGGATGACCCGATTGATCTTCCCGTGGGGCAGAGGTCTATCACCTAGGGTTCATGGAATCAATCCTTAAAGCCGGCCCGGATGGGGACCGGCATTACTGGTAGCCCCAGCAGGGGCCTACGTGCTGTTTGCCAGATTGCGGCCTTTTCTTCTGGTTCTAAATAAACCTCCGTTTGAAACATCTCTGCAGATCTCCTGAGTTTTTATACTTACTTAATGTATGGAGATTGAAAAAATGTAACAATAATGCAGTTGGGCTTCAAGTTGGGATGAGGAAAATCATTGATGTGGAATAGGGATAACTCTACTTTTCACATTATTGACACTGGAACTGAAAACATTCCTGTTGTAACCCTACAGGAGACCCAGGGATCTGCAAACTGTGGCCCTATCTGAGTAAGATTTACCCAGATGAGGGAGTGGTGCTATGCCCCCCCTCCCCCCTTTCCCAGGACTGTTGGGGCATAAATACCCCGGCCAGGGTGTGGGCCAGGTGCGGGAGACCATTTGGGGAGTAGGAGGTGTAAATTGTAAGGAGAATAAATCAAAACCTGTCGATAGTCATCGCTTTTGAGTGGTCGCTTGCTGAAACTATACACTTCCATTTCCCAACACTAACTCACCTTGATGAAACACTGAAAAAAAAATGATAAATAAGAAGAGAAAATCCTGGAAATACTCAGCAGGTCAGGCAACATCTGTGGAAACAGAGTTAATGGGCGCGATTCTCCGATCCCCCCGTTGGGCCGGAGAATCGGCAGGGGGGCCCGCAAATCGCACCATACTGCCCGACGCCGGGAAGCCATTCTCCCGCCCGTGAAAAAATGGGCAGGCGCGCATGGCGCCGGGCAGCACGGAGAATTGCCACAAACGGTTGTAGCGGCGATCCTCCGGCGGCGCTGTAATTCTCCGGCCCAGATGGGCCGAGCGTTTGTCCCAAAAAATCCGAGTCCCACCGCCATTCTAACATGCTCTGGGCCGGCGGGACCTCGGGGTTGAAGGGTCCGGGGGGTCGGCCTGTGAGGGGGTAGTGGGGTCCAACCCCGGGGAGGCCTTCCGTAGCGGCCTGGCCCACGATCGGGGCCCACAGATCGGCGAGCCGGCCTCTCTGACTGCGGACCTCTTTTCTTCTGCGCCGGTTCCTGGATCCCTGCGCCATTTGGCGTCGGGGCAGGCGCGGGGATGACGGCCAGTGCGCATCCGTTGTTGGCACCGGCCCAACTGCGCATCTGTGGACCCCGCGGCGCCGGGACTGGCAGCTGGAGCAGCGTGGGCCACTCCAGCACCGTGCTGGCCCCCCCAGAAACATAGAATCAGGTTTCGGGACCGGCACCGGAGTAAAGTACTCCCATTTTGGTGCCGGCCCTCTGGCGCCGGAGCGGAGAATCGCGGCCAATATTTCTGATCGATGATCAGCCTGGTAGCATAGTGGTTAGCACTGTTGCTTCACAGCTCCAGGGTCCCAGGTTTGATTCCCGGATTGGGTCACTGTCTGTGCGGAGTCTGCATGATCTCCCCATGTCTGTGTGGGTTTCCTCCCGGTGCTCCGGTTTGTTCCCACAGTCCAAAGATGTGCAGGTTAGGTGGATTGGCCATGATAAATTGCCCTTAGTGTCCAAAAAAGGTGAGGTGGGGTTACTGGGTTACAGGGATAGGGTGGAGGCATTAGCTAAAGTAGGGTGCTCTTTCCAAGAGCCAGTGCAGACTCGATGGGCCGTATGGCCTCCTTCTGCACTGTAAATTCTATGATATCCTTCATCCTTCCCAGCATTTGCTCTTTTAATTTCAATTTTCCAGCATCTATGGTATTTCACTTTTGTAAGCAACGATAACGTATTTTCAAAAGATTGGACCAATGATGATAATTTTACTTGTACTGTGCATTCAGGTACGAGGCATGCAACGTCCTCCAGTCGGCGTGAAGTTGGTGATTGAAGCAGTCTGTATTATGAAGGGAATTAAGCCAAAGAAAGTCGCAGGAGAAAAACCAGGCACTAAAATTGATGACTATTGGGAACCAGGAAAAGGGCTTTTGCAGGATCCAGCCAAGTTCTTGGAGAGCTTGTTCAAGTACGATAAGGTATTTTCTGTGTCCTATACTTTATACATTTGGCTCCGTTGCCTTCATCTTGAGTTTAGCTTAAATGCAACCAGGAAGACAATATTTTCCAGCTGGAAATAATCCAGAAAAATGGAATGGATGCAAACTTTGAATAAAAAGACTAAAATTTGCCCACTTTGAATGCATTCAAAATGACTCCTACCTATGTGGGGCTCACGTAATTAACAGCCCAGGAAGCATTGATACATGCGTATTGGGATTGGTGGAAGCTATGGATGGATGCCTTTGAATAAAATATTGCCTTGGTTGGTGGTGGTTGGAAAGTCAATCCCTGTCATTGTAATGTTGAGTAAGCCTGCAGAGTGTTCAGTGATCTATGGGATGATATGTGCCCTTGCTGTGATAATAAGTGATGTATATAATATGAGTACATCATCATCATTTGGGGCAGCACAGTAGCACAAGTGGATAGCACTGTGGCTTCACAGCGCCAGGGTCCTAGGTTAGATTCCCCTCTGGGTCACTGTCTGTGCGGAGTCTGCATGTTCTCCCCGTGTCTGCATGGGTTTCCTCCGGGTGCTCTGGTTTCCTCCCACAGTCCAAAGATGTGCAGGTTAGGTGGATTGGTCATGCTAAATTGCCCTTAGTGTCCAAAAAGGTTAGGAGGGGTTATTGGGTTATGGGGATAGGGTGGAAGTGAGAGCTTAAGTAGGTCGGTGCAGACTCGATGGGCCAAATGGCCTCCTTCTGCACTGTATGTTCTATGTATCTTTATGTGTATTTTCAGTTATTTGTTTACTGTTGTAGTTCTAGCATCCGACCAGCAGGTGGTGCGAGTATGCAGACACGTGACCCAGACACAACATGAGTTCCAGGAGAAGGTGTTAGTAAGGAGTTGATAGCAGTCGCATATTAGAGTAGCTCTGTAGTATCTTACTGTAAGTTAGTGTGGGACCATTATTTCCAACTGTATTAATCTTAGACATTATAGTAATCCTTTCGAGTAGTCTTAGTAATAAATAGTTTTGTTGTAAAACAAAGTTTAATATTCTTTGTTAACACTACCACACAAGATTCAACATCAGCCCAATCAAAAAACTTTACATGGTACGAGGAGGGGATGTCGAAAGAGAACAGTTAGGGAAAATTAGGTACGGTGAGAAGACACCAGAAAGCAATCAGAGACTCAGAGAAAACCAGCTGCAAAAAAACATACTACCAGGATCAGCAAAGCGAGATGGAAGCATTGAAGACTCCCAGCCAACTGCTCACGACTAGTAATGTAGATGCAAACTGGCGTGCTTTCAAGCAGCAATTCACTTTTTACGTGCAAGCTCTTGGTCTCCGAGAAGCTTCAGACATGAGAAACACACCGCTCTTGTGACAGTAGCCGGTCCCCAAGCAATTGATCTGTATAATACTTTTCAGTTCGTTTTGGAGGAAGACAAGAAGAGCTGCTCAAAAATAATCGAGCAATTCGTTAACTATTGCCATCCGCAAAAAAGCTAAACTTTCGAGCGTTAGGTATTCAGGATGAGACTTCAAAAATCAGGCAAAAACTTTGACTGTTTTGGCATGGATCTACGTATAAAAGTGCAATCCTGCAATTTTGCAGACCTCCAAGATTCCTTGACAAAAGACCAAATTGTATATGGTCTGCAATGTGATAAATTACGTGAGCGATTGTTGAGGGAAAACAATTTAAAACAAGCAGATGTCATAAAATTATGCAAGGCCAGTGAGATTGCACAAAAGCAAATCACTGAGATCTAGACACAAGAAAGTGGCGGGAAAAAAGAGAGTGGCGACCAACGGCTTTGCTGTGTCGCAGCGGGATCAGAAACGTGGTCCGGGCTGAGCCATTTTGAGACATTTTCAGAGAACGCCATTTTATGTCAGAGGTGCAGCAGAACGCACGGCCCAAGAATATGCTCTGCATATGGCAAGACGTGCACCAGATGCTCCAAGAGAAACCATTTTGCCCAGCAATGCCGGTCGATTGCAAGAACACACTAACCTAAGAGTGTTAATGTAATAGCCAAGGCTAAAAAAATTAGTGATTCGTCAATTATGCAAAGTACAGCCCTGAACAGGCAAGCTGAGTTTAATGATGCACCAGATGGCCTGGAAGGTTTTTTTTTTCGTGGACCTGATCAATGAAGGCGCTGTTAACGAAACACAAAAATAGAAGAAGAAATGGCAAACGACTTGGATAATTAGACGATTCCGCTCAGAATTAATCAAACAGCACAAACATCAAACTGGACACAGGTGCCAGAGCGAATTTAATCAACGAAGCAGACCTGCTGAAGATGTGGATTCAACCACAAATAGAGGATAAAGATTGCAATCTCACCAACTACCACGGCGCACCAATCAAGATGTTGGGAACGTGCAACCTGCAAGCCGAAGTGAATGTACAATTATTCACAGTTAACTTTGTAATTGTTAAAGTCGGCAAGCAATCCCTGCTAGGCGCAGCAGCATATGAGTCACTCCAGCTAGTATAGCGATTATACGATACAGACACCGACTATACGGACACCAACGATACAGACACCGACTATATGGACACCGACAATACAGACACAGACTATATACCGACGGTGCACACAGCAGCCATAGATGCACAGTCAGTACAGACTCCGGAGCAACAATCCAAGACTCAGGCTACAGCTCCGCACACAGCGGATTACAAAATAGTTTCTGCTGGAAGACTGGTGGACCTAGAAGATACGGGTGCTGTTGAGAGTGTGAAACAATGCATAAATACCAAGTCGGAAGTCAACAGAAATGAAGTCTTCAAAGCAAAGCTCCTTCAGAAGATGACTCTGCAGGTTCTGGAGGCAGATGTATCCCCGAAAAGAAACAAGACGGTGATGTCAATGACTGCTCGTCAAACATCGAACAGAAATGTGCCAGAACAACAGAAAACAAGAACTAATCTTGAGCGATAAACAAAAAACAACTGGCACAGTGTAGCATATCATGGCCTCACAAAAGAAAATGATGAACTTTTGGAATTGAAGCACCATGAGCTAGAAATTAAGGAACTGGAGAGGACACAAGCTGTGCTACGGGGAGGAGAAGAGGGAACTTAAAACCCTGCAGCTTGCCTCTCAGTTTCAACGAGCAGAAATAGTACACTTGAAACAGCTTATTGAGAAGGATTGGCAAGTCATAAACCAGCTCAACACAAAGATAAATTCCCTTCAGCGCAGCATTGAGTCTCTAGAGAGAGAGAGAAGCCACATAAAAAGGAATTGCCATGAATTGGAGAACAATCTTACTCAGTTGAAAAAAGCATTTGAAGCAAGTTAAGATAACAACAGAAATGCTGTGTTTAAACAGCAGAAATTACAAACTGAGATAGGTGAATTGCATCAGGAAATCAAGCAACTGAACATCCAGAATGAAGAGCTAAATATAAAGATAGGAGATATGGAAACCTGCCTGCAAGGAAAAAGGCAGAGCTGCAAGTGATGACAGATAATCTCAGAGATACCAAAGAACGTGACACCACTGTTTAAAAAAAGGAGGTAGGCAGAGAGCAGGAAATTATAGGCCAGTGAGCTTAACTTCGGTAGTAGGGAAGATGCTGGAATCTATCATCAAGGAAGAAATAGCGAGGCATCTGGATAGAAATTGTCCCATTGGGCAGACGCAGCATGGGTTCATAAAGGGCAGGTCGTGCCTAACTAATTTCGTGGACTTTTTTGAGGACATTACCAGTGCAGTAGATAAGGGGGAGCCAATGGATGTGGTATATCTGGATTTCCAGAAAGCCTTTGACAAGGTGCCACACAAAAGGTTGCTGCATAAGATAAAGATGCATGGCATTAAGGGTAAAGTAGTAGCATGGATAGAGGATTAGTTAATTAATAGAAAGCAAAGAGTGGGGATTAATGGGTGTTTCTCTGGTTGGCAATCAGTAGCTAGTGGTGTCCCTCAGGGATCCGTGTTGGGCCCACAATTGTTCACAATTTACATAGATGGTTTGGAGTTGGGGACCAAGAGCAATGTGTCCAAGTTTGCAGATGACACTAAGATGAGTGGTAAAGCGAAAAGTGCAGAGGATACTGGAAGTCTGCAGAGGGATTTGGATAGGTTAAGTGAATGGGCTAGGGTCTGGCAGATGGAATACAATGTTGACAAATGTGAGGTTATCCATTTTGGTAGGAATAACAGCAAACGAGATTATTATTTAAACGATAAAATATTAAAGCATGCCGCTGTGCAGAGAGATCTGGGTGTGCTAGTGCATGAGTCACAGAAAGTTGGTTTACAGGTGCAACAGGTAGGCAAATGGAATTTTGTCCTTCATTGCTAGAGGGATGGAGTTTAAGACTAGGGAGGTTATGTTGCAATTGTATAAGGTATTAGTGAGGCCACACCTGGAGTATTGTGTTCAGTTTTGGTCTCCTTACTTGTGAAAGGACATACTGGCACTGGAGGGTGTGCAGAGGAGATTCACTAGGTTAATCCCAGAGCTGAAGGGGTTGGATTATGAGGAGAGGTTGAGTAGACTGGGACTGTACTCGTTGGAATTTAGAAGAATGAGGGGGGATCTTATAGAAACATTTAACATTATGAAGGGAATAGATAGGATAGATGTGGGCAGGTTGTTTTCACTGGCGGGTGAAAGCAGAACTAGGGGACATAGCCTCAAAATAAGGGGAAGTAGATTTAGGACTGAGTTTAGGAGGAACTTCTTCACCCAAAGGGTTGTGGATCTATGGAATTCCTTGCCCAGTGAAGCAGTTGAGGCTCCTTCATTACATGTTTTTAAGGTAAAGATAGATAGTTTTTTGAAGAATGAAGGGATTAAGGGTTATGGTGTTCGGGCCGGAAAGTGGAGCTGAGTCCACAAAAGATCAGCCATGATCTCATTGAATGGCGGAGCAGGCTCGAGGGGCCAGATGGCCTACTCCTGCTCCTAGTTCTTATGTTCTTATGTTCTAACAGCAGCTCGGTGGAAAGCACAGCACACTCAAGCAACTAGAGGAAAAGCTGAAAGGGCAGTCTGATTATGAAGAGGTTAAAAAAGCTGAGTATCCTGAAGTTGATGGAAGGTGTAGCATCAGAAGGATCTGGATCTTTGGGGGTGAGGACAGGTGTGTCAGATGTCTGGGAAGCCCAGCGAACCATGTGCATATGTTCTGGGCATGTCCGGTGCTGGAAGGGTTCTGGGAGGGGGTGGCAAGGACGGTGTCGAAGGTGGTGGGGTCCAGGGTCAAACCAGGATGTGGGCAGGTTGTTTTCACTGGCGGGTGAAAGCAGAACTAGGGGACATAGCCTCAAAATAAGGGGAAGTAGATTTAGGACTGAGTTTAGGAGGAACTTCTTCACCCAAAGGGTTGTGGATCTATGGAATTCCTTGCCCAGTGAAGCAGTTGAGGCTCCTTCATTACATGTTTTTAAGGTAAAGATAGATAGTTTTTTGAAGAATGAAGGGATTAAGGGTTATGGTGTTCGGGCCGGAAAGTGGAGCTGAGTCCACAAAAGATCAGCCATGATCTCATTGAATGGCGGAGCAGGCTCGAGGGGCCAGATGGCCTACTCCTGCTCCTAGTTCTTATGTTCTTATGTTCTAACAGCAGCTCGGTGGAAAGCACAGCACACTCAAGCAACTAGAGGAAAAGCTGAAAGGGCAGTCTGATTATGAAGAGGTTAAAAAAGCTGAGTATCCTGAAGTTGATGGAAGGTGTAGCATCAGAAGGATCTGGATCTTTGGGGGTGAGGACAGGTGTGTCAGATGTCTGGGAAGCCCAGCGAACCATGTGCATATGTTCTGGGCATGTCCGGTGCTGGAAGGGTTCTGGGAGGGGGTGGCAAGGACGGTGTCGAAGGTGGTGGGGTCCAGGGTCAAACCAGGATGGGGGCTTGCGATCTTTGGGGTCGGGGTAGAACCGGGGGTACAGGAGGCTAGGGAGGCCGGAATACTGGCCTTTGCGTCCCTAGTGGCTCGACGAAGGATATTAATTCAATGGAAGGACGCGAGGCCTCCAAGCGTTGAAACTTGGATTAACGATATGGCTAGCTATATTCAGCTAGAAAGGATCAAATTTGCCCTGAGAGGGTCGGTACAGGGATTCTCCAGGCGGTGGCAACCTTTCCTTGACTTTTTAGATCAGAGATAGACGTTCGGGGTCGTGGCAGCAGCAACCCGGGGGGGGGGGGGGAGGGGAGGGGAGGGGAGGGGAGGGGGGGGGAGGGGAGGGAGGGGAGGGGAGGGGGGGGGGAGGGGAGGGAGGGAGGGAGGGGAGGGGAGGGGGGGGGGGGGGGAGGGGGGGGAGGGGAGGGGAGGGGAGGGGAGGGGAGGGGAGGGGGGGAGGGGAGGGGGGAGGGGAGGGGGGGGGAGGGGAGGGAGGGGAGGGGGAGGGGAGGGAGGGGGGGAGGGGAGGGGAGGGAGGGGGGGGAGGGGAGGGGAGGGGAGGGAGGGGGGGGAGGGGAGGGGAGGGAGGGGGGGGAGGGGAGGGGAGGGAGGGGGGGGAGGGGAGGGAGGGGGGGGGAGGGGAGGGGAGGGAGGGGGGAGGGGAGGGGAGGGAGGGGGGGGAGGGGAGGGGAGGGAGGGGGGGGGGAGGGGAGGGGAGGGGAGGGGGGGGCAGCAATGGTCGTGGGGGGACATGCATGACTGTAACGCGGGCAAGTCTGCTCGCTGCTCATGTCTGAAACTGTAGGCTGCCTTGTTTGTTAAGTTGTTGCTTTGGGGGGGGGGGGGGGGGGAGGACTGGGTGCGCGCGAGAGGGCGGGCGAGGGAGGGATATTTGCCTAGAGGGATTGTGTTGTATATAATTTAAAAAAATAGTAGGGGTAAATGTTTGTATGGAAAAACTCTTTCAATAAAAATTATTTAAAAAAAAAAAAAGAAGGATCTGGATCACAGGACACATCCAAAACCCTAGAGGTACTTCTGCTGGGGAAGAACCGCTCATTGCAATCTGAAAATACCACTCTGTGTGTCACCAACAGTGACTTCAGTGATCCCGTTCCAGCATTAGATCGAGGATAATAGCTCCAGCTCAAAGTCCAGCGTATGGAAGATATAGAAACTGAGAATCAGAAACTGCAGGACACACTTGAGGAATACAACACGGAGTTTGCAGAAATCAAGAATCAGTAAATAACAATAAAAGCACTTAAAGAAGAAATCAACAAGTATGAGCAGACCTTGAGCAGATTTTTTAAGAAGCAAGAAGTCAATGGTTCTTCAAAGATATAGAAAAGAAAGCAAGAAGTCAACAGACTGCCCTTTCAGCTTTTCCTCCAATTGCTTGAGTGTGCTGTGCTTTGCACTGAGCTGCTGTTCTTTGATATCTCTGAGATTATCTGTCATCACTTGCAGCTCTGCCTTTCAAGAACAAGAAGTCAATGCTTCTTCAAAAATAGAACAAAGAAAACAAGAAGTCAACACATTTCAATACAACAAACATAGGAAAAAGACCACTTCAGGCAATAAAGGCGATCAGCAGCAGAATCAGTTGGAAGCCTGATCGATTGAACTGATAATAATAATCTTTATTAGTGTCACAAGTAGGCTTACATTAACACTGCAGTGAAGTTACTGTGAAAAGCCCTGAGTCGGCACATTCCGGCGCCTGTTCGGGTTCACTGAGGGAGAATTTAGAATGTGCAATTCACCTAACAGCACGTCTTTCGGGACTTGTGGGAGGAAACTGGAGCACCGGAGGAAACCCACGCAGACACGGGGAGAATGTGCAGACTCCGCACAGACAGTGACCCAAGCTGCAAATCGTACCTGGGACCTTGGTGCTGTGAAGTAACAGTGCTAACCACTGTGCTACCGTGCTGCCCTTCAATGGAAACAAAGTGTTAGGACTTGCAGTCAAACTTGAAAAAGCACGTAATATGGAAATCAATGCAGATAGCAAACAAGCAAGGGACTGCAGGACATTGTTTGTCGAAAATCTTCAATTCCAGATGACACAGGCGGATGTGTGTGTAGACCATACCAAGTTCTGGACCAGAATAATAACCACGGACCACGTTGGGCGGTCAGTGGTGTGTGCAACAAGATGACTGCCTTGCAGGCCATGGTAGTGGCTGTCCATGCTTGGACACCCTGGTCCCAGGGGGGGACCCCAATCCCACAGTCCATCCCCTGGTCACCTTCAGTACTCACCCCAGCCCTGGCAGATGCCACCCCTCAACCAACTCTGCCAGCGGCAGGAGGGCAGCCCATGGCTGCGCCATTGTGAACATGTCCGACCACTTCTATTCCTCAGCAACCAAGGCGCTTGTTTCCCGATTTTAAAAACCATAAGTGAACCTCGCCATTCCTCCAGGCGGAGGTGGAGAATTTCAGGAGGCCGGAGAATACCAGGGGCTTACCGTTAATGATATGCCAAAGGCGTTTACTGTACGAGAGGAATAGAATGCATTCATGCTGCTGTCGAGGCACCGGTGCATGGTATTCAGTTGGACGCCCGGCGCCATTCTTGATTTTCGGCTGAAGTGCGATTTTCCGCCCGATCGTGCTTCGTGATTCCGGCGTCGCTGGACGGAGAATCCCGTCCCGCATCTTTCAGCATGACCTGTGACCTGTGCAGCATCTTCTTCCATGGCAAAGACAGATGCAAAGTGTTAATTTAATACCTCAGCCATGCCCCCTGCCTTCTTATGTATATTTCCTTTTTGATATCTAATTATCCCCTCTCCTCATCTTTTTTTTTTTAAATAATTTTTATTGAATTTTTCAAAATACAAACATTTTAACCCCCCCTACATTTACATTTAAATTATAACAAAACAAAGTCAAACCCCCCTACTTAACAAGAAAAAGAAAAAAAAAAATCCCCCCCCCCCCCCCCTACCCGCGCGTCCCCCCCCCCCCGGCGAACCGACAGTCAGACCAACTTATCATTTCTAGCAGCGTCCTCGGGCAGGCCTTGCCCGTGCCACCCGCCACTACCGTACTTCCTTCGTCGTTGTCCCCCCTCCCCCCCCCCTCCCCCCCTCCCGCCCTCCCCTCCCCTCCCGGGTTGCTGCTGTCATGGCCTCAGTTTCTATCTCTGATCCAAGAGGTCTAGGAAGGGTTGCCATCGCCTGGAAAACCCCTGCACCGACCCTCTCAGGGCGAATTTGATCCTTTCCAATTGGATGAAGTTTGCCATGTCGTTTAACCAGGTGTTAACACTCGGAGGCCTTTCGTCCCTCCACTGAATCAGGATCCTCCTCCGAGCCACCAAGGACGCAAAGGCTAATATTCCAGCCTCCCTCGCCTCCTGTACCCCCGGTTCCACCCCAACCCCGAAGATCGCAAGTCCCCATCCTGGCTTGACCCTGGACCCCACCACTCTCGACACCGTCCCTGCCACCCCCTTCCAGAACTCCTCCAGTGCCGGACATGCCAAAACATATGTGCATGATTCGCAGGGCTTCCCGAACATCTAATACACCTGTCTTCACCCCCGAAAAACCGACTCATCCTTGTCCCCGTCATGTGGGCTCTATGCAGTACCTTAAATTGAATGAGACTTAGTCTCGCACATGACGACGACGAGTTGACCCTCTCCAGGGCGTCTGCCCATGTCCCGTCCTCTATCTGTTCCCCCAGCTCTAACTCCCACTTATCTTTCAGCTCCTCTACTGGTACCTCCTCCACCTCCTGCATAATCTTATAGATGTCCGAGATCTTCCCCTCCCCGACCCAGACCCCTGATAGCACCCTATCACTCACCCCCCTGTCGGGGAGCGCGGGGAACCCCGCTACCTGTCGTCTGGCAAATGCCTTCACTTGGAGGTACCTGAACGTGTTCCCCGGGGGGAGCCCAAATTTCTCCTCCAGCTCTCCCAGGCTCGCAAACCTCCCCTCTATAAACAAGTCCCTCAGTTGTCTAATACCCGCCCTCTGCCAGCTCTGGAATCCCCCTCCTGTGTTTCCCGGCGCAAATCTGTGGTTCCCTCTTAGTGGTGCCCCTATCAGACCTCCCACTTCCCCCCTGTGTCGCCTCCACTGCCCCAGATCTTGAGGGTGGCCGCCACCACCGGGCTCGTGGTATACCTCGTGGGAGGGAGCGGCCATGGTGCCGTTACCAGTGCCCCTAAGCTTATGTTGCCGCAGGACGCCCTGGTCCATGCGCTTCCAGGCTGCCCCCTCCCCTTCCATCATCCACTTTCGTACCATCGATGTATTTGCCGCCCAGTAATATCCTGAAAGGTTGGGTAACGCCAGCCCTCCACTATCCCTACTCCGCTCCAAAAAGACCCTTCTAACTCTCGGGGTGCCATGTGCCCACACATACCCCATGATACTACTCGTTACCTTCTTGAAAAAGGCCCTGGGGAGGAAGATGGGCAGACACTGGAACAAAAACAAGAACCTCGGGAGGACCGTCATTTTAACTGACTGCACCCTCCCTGCCAGCGACAGCGGCACCATGTCCCACCTCTTAAACTCCTCCTCCATCTGCTCCACCAGTCTGGAAAAGTTCAACTTGTGTAGGGTCCCCCAGTTCTTTGCCACCTGCACCCCCCAAATACCTAAAACTTTTAACTGCTCTTTTGAAGGGGAGCCTCCCAATTCCCTCCCCTTGGTCTCCCGGGTGTATTACAAAGACCTCACTTTTCCCCAGATTTAATTTATATCCCGAAAAGTCCCCGAACTCCGCTAGTATCCCCATTACCTCCGGCATTCCCCCCTCCGGGTCTGCCACATACAACAACAAATCATCCGCATAGAGCGAGACCCGATGTTCCTCCCCTCCCCTTGTCAGTCCTCTCCACCCCCCTGAAACCCCTCAGTGCCATCGCCAACGGCTCAATCGCTAATGCAAAGAGTA